>NC_142068.1:35661875-36028750 GCF_059756535.1 Pantherophis guttatus | reverse complement strand
ATATTCTTTCCAAGACCTCACTTATCTACAATTTAAAATAAGAGTCCTGATCTGACCTGTATTAAAGAGACTGGATGGGTAAATTAGAGTAGTTTTGATATATCTGCCTGCACAGTTTTCCATCCAGATTATCAGAGGGGTATAATGTGCTGTAAAATTGAAATTTTAGTCTTGTTTCCCTACCACCATCACCCTTTGTGTAAATATGTTGACTGTTCCTTGCTGATGTTAAGAGGATTTTGTCTGAGATTAAAATCAGTGCTATTTGAAATAATATTTGTTTTAAAAAAATCTTTGGTAGTATGTTTGCTTTGATAGTTGGTATTGATTCTAAGCAGATTTTTTTTCACATTTCTAGAACTTTTTTTTACTTCTCTCCATATTTTATAATTATTTTAAAATATACCTTTATTGTTACCTATTAATACAATCCCAGATATTTCACTGAGTCTTTTGTGATCTAGCAACTAGACTTTTTCTACACAAAATTTTCCTCTTGTATTATGTATTTTTTATTATATCTTTGTTACTTTAATTTTGTATCCATAAAATTCATCAAACTTCTGTTTTTACTGGCTGTTTTATTGAAATCAGTTGATGCATCGTTGCACTGGCTGAGTACTTGTTTTTTTCTGATTTTATTCCTCTTTACTTTCCACTTATGATTATACTTGTCAAAAAAAAAATACTAGAAGTTGACCTATAAAGTGAAATGTTATTGATAGCTTTTGGGGAAAAAAACTGAGTTAACTTAATTTTTATGAGCCCAATTTACATGCTAATCATTTCTATATCACTCTAATTTTACTTTTTTCTGTTCTTATTATTATTAGCCTTTTGTCCTTTATAGGTTGAGTATCTTTATTTTGGTCATTCATCAAAATAATATATCATTCAGGGATAATATTACAGCCATCCTGTTATGATAGTGGTCAAACCTAGATAGTATGAGAAATGGCAAAAATTTAAATCACTAGTATAAATTATAAAATTGTGACATCAATACCATTAAAATGATGAGTAGGATTATAAAGACAATACAATATACCTTATTGATTTATCAGTTGACAAATCATATCAGAGCATGAGCATCAGCCAAAGTAAAATACAATATAATGAATTAAGGTATCATACAGCGAAATGAGATAAAACAAACTACAGAGAGATGAAATAGAATAAAAATTCTACTATGGCAGTAGAAAAAACAAGATAAAAAAAATAAAAGTAATATAAAATAGTATAAGATAAAATATAATGTATAATAAAATTTATATTAAATTTGAAAGGTGCATTTAGGTGAATTCATGATATGTGTCCTCTGTTGGGCAGCCCTGACTACAAACCTAACAGTTTGAGATACTGTGGAAAGTTAGATAAAAGAGGGGCAATCAGCAGAAAATGAATATTCCTGTAGAGCTAGTAGTAAAGGAGGACATGGGTTATGGTTTATCTGACTACCATGCTACAAGGACAGTGTTGTGCTTTAAAAGGAACTTTCCTGAATTTCGTCTTTAAATCTGTACATGGAACTAAACAAGGGGCTTCCAAACTGCCAACTTTAAGACTTGTGGACTTCAGCTCCAGAATTCTTCAGCCAGGCATGAGTTGAAGTCTACAAGTCCTGAAGTTGCCAAGTTTGGAGACCTATGAACTAGGCCAGTGATAGCTAACCTTTTTGCCGTCGCATGCCAAAAGCGGGGGAAGCACGGGGGTGGGTGGGGGTTGCACGCACATGTGCCCACACCCATAATTCAATGCACCCCCCCCCACCCCCATGCATGCATGCGTGACCCACCACACTCCGCCCGCTTTTGGCACACAACGGCAAAAAGGTTACTGGTGGGCCTAGTTGACCCATTTTTCACCCTCCCCTGGCTCCAGAGGCTTTCTTGGAGCCTGGGTAGGTGAAAACAGCCTCCCCCACCCCCCACCCCATCCCCTGAGATCCTCTGGAGGCTGGAAATGGCCCAATTCCCGGAAGGCCCAAAAATCAGCTGGCCAATGCATGCTGGAGCTGAGCTAGGGCTATGCTCGCGTGCCCACAGATATGGCTCTGTGTGCCACCTGTGGCACGCGTGCCATAGGTTCACCATCACAGAACTAGGCTAAAGTTAGAGAACTGTCTAAATTTGAGAACTGGGATGTGTTACCGATTAGAATCTCAAATGTGGTTATTTACAAATATATCCTGTGAGGGAACAGCAGTTTCTAATTGATGTTCTATGCCTTAAATCTTTTCTTTTAAATTAATTTAACTCAATCTGACCTCTGTGGCAAGATAGCATAGCACGCTACTATGCTGATGATTCCAAATTATACAACTCTATAATGCAGGGCAAGCTAATGCTCAGTGCTCTTCAGGAGTTGGCTCTGTGCCTGGAGGCTGTAAGAACCTGGATGGGAGAAACCAGCTGCAACTCAACCCTAACAAGACAGATGGCTTTTGTTCCCCTCACTACCACCCTCTACAATGATCAGCAGAGTTGACATCCCTGACTCAGATTTGCCATGTAGTTGTGTTCCTATAGTTCCCTGACAATGACATTTTTGCTTCCCATTGCAAGTGATGTATTTATTCATCCTTATTCCAGTAAGAAAGAAGCTATTTTAAAAGATATTTTAAGACCAAGTTGAATTTTTGAATAACAAAATAGAAGAGTTTTAAAAATACAAATGTACTGAAAGTTCTGGTTATTGTAATTACTGGTATTAAATACCATATACTTTCCTTCTTTATTTTATTTGATCCATTTGGGAGAAGTAGGTCTAAAACCACTGGTGAGAGATAAAACTAGAGCCCACCTGAAATGTTCTGCTATATTTATGACAGTAGAAAATATAGCCTAGCCTTTCCAAATGAATACCCATCATATGAATTGAACTTAATTCTCTGCTATCATGACATTTTGGCTGGTATGGAACTTCAAATAGTTTTTAGAAGGTGGAAGATTATTAGGTTTAAAATCCATGGGACTGGTACTAAAATGCTACTCAGAATTACAAATGCCTGTGCTGTGGACATTAAATATATATAATTAAATTGAAGTTATAGGTTGCAGGTTTCTGGG
This sequence comes from Pantherophis guttatus, assembly GCF_059756535.1. Taxonomy (NCBI): domain Eukaryota; kingdom Metazoa; phylum Chordata; class Lepidosauria; order Squamata; family Colubridae; genus Pantherophis; species Pantherophis guttatus. Next base: position 36,025,682 of record NC_142068.1, on the reverse strand, counting down.
TTTTTTATTCTACAAATACTTATAACTCAAATAATGAAATGCTAGCAGCCTTACTTACTAGTTTTCTAGAGAAACATAAAAGTATTTTCAGTGCACTTTCTTTCTTTGCACTCCACAGCTTTATTGGACCTGTCCAACAGAAGAGGTAGATAGCTTTGAAGTTGCTTATTATGAAGTATTTGATGAAGAGGCAGCTGAAAGTTTAATCCAGCCACAACTCATAGGAGTACTTACTGGAATTGTACAACAGAATCTGGAAATACATAATCTCTCCCCTAATACAGAATATCTCTTTAAAGTTCGAGCTGTCAATGAGAATGGCCCAGGAGAATGGAGTGAAGTCTGTAAGGTACAATCTTGTGTATCTAATTTCTGAGTAAATCAAACTTATATAGACAAATGCATTATCATGATTTTAGATAAGTAGCTTACATTTATTCATAGATTATTCAAATCAATTGAATTTAATGAAATTTAATTCAAATGTTGCTTGGATTATTTTGTTTTTTATGATTTGTTTTTGTTTGTTTACTATAGTGTTAACAATTCCCTGATTTGACATGGTTTCAAAATGTTAAATAAACATTTTTATAATATTCCATTTAATACATCAAAAAGGTAACAAGGACAGCATTTAAAATGTGTCATAACGTGATTTTTGTACAACGCATTTACAGTATATGTCTGACAGTTTTGATGTTTCATTTTTCCTCCACAGTTTTTTACTTTATAACTATTCAGATTAAAATTCCATAAAGAATACATATTAAGATTTAATACAACAATTGTCCTAATAAAGATTTTTTTAGACATAGACTATGAGAAACAATTCATGAATTCATAAAGAATAGAGCAAGCTGTCTTTTAAATCCTTAGAGCAGAGAACATTCTTCTAAAATGGACCTTGAGCAGATATATTGTTTTGGAATATTTACTCACATGCCTCCAAATTTGAAAACATTCTGAGGTGTCTGTTTAGTATTTTTAATTCCCACTCCTTGTTTTGCTTGAACATTTACCACATTATTTGATCTTTAAAAAAGTTAAAATCTTTAAAATGTATTGATTTTTAACATTTCTTCAGCAACAGTATTAAATAATCCTTCATTTTTATTTGGTTGTTGTTGCTGTGCCAAAAGGAAAAAAAAGATGAAATATTGAATGTGTCCTTTCAAGGTGGTACAATCCCAACTCTACATTTTACTGGCATTACATTGAATTGATAGGTGTTTAATTGTTTGTAATGAGTGGGGAAAGACTTCTACTAAACAGATGCAGGAGAGAGATGGACTCACATCTGCAGCCAGGAAGAGACATTAACTAATGGTAAGGCCACATCTGGAATATTAAATTCAGTTTTGGTCGCCACGATGTAAAAAAGATGTTGAGACTCTAGAAAGAGTGCAGAGAAGAGCAACAAAGATGATTGGGGGACTGGAGGCTAAAACATATGAAGAACGGTTGCAGGAACTGGGTAAGTCTAGTTTAATGAAGAGAAGGACTAGGGGAGACATGATAGCAGTGTTCCAGTATCTCAGTGGTTGCCACAAAGAAGAGGGAGTCAAACTATTCTTCAAAGCACCTGAGGGTAGAACAAGAAGCAATGGTTGGAAACTAATCAAGGAGAGAAGCAATTTACAATTAAGGAGAAATTTCCTGACAGTTAGAACAATTAATCAGTGGAACAACTTGCCTGCAGAAGTTGTGAATGCTCCAAGAGTGGAAAGTTTTAAGATGTTGGATAACCATTTGTGTGAAGTGGTGTAGGGTTTCCTGCCTGGGCAGGGGGTTGGACTAGAAGATCTCCAAGGTCCCTTCCAACTCTGTTATTCTATTCTATTCTATTCTATTCTATTCTATTCTATTCTATTCTATTCTATTCTATTCTATTCTATTCTATTCTATTCTAATAGCTGCTTTCAAGTTGCTATTATAGTTTATTTGCATTCTTATAGTTTTCCTTACATATAATGGATAGAAATGTTTATTTGTCCAAATACTTTAGCTTAGAAAGCAAAAAGAATCAATAAAGTATTCATCTGGTTGGGGAAAGAGGGCAGGAGAGATACACACTCAAATGGAGAAACTATAATACAGTGATACATTTCCAAAGGATGCATAGATTCTTCTCATTGAGTAAGGTTTACTTGGAGATATGTTGGAAGAGAACATTGTTAGCTAATGGGAGTCAAATATTTAATTTATTAATTTTAAGCAGTGGCTAACTGCACTTAGACTCCAGATGGCTTATAAGAAAACCAAGAATGGTTTATGGTAGGGCCTTTTCCAATAACAATAACAAATTTAAAACCTTTATTTCTGCTTACTCTCTTGAGACATCTGTCATGTACCTGTGTTTCTATAGCTGATTGACAATCATATTTCTGCTTTCCATTGTAGGTGATGACTCCAGATGTGCGTGCCAAAGCCAAAGCCAGATGGGGCTTGCTGAGAAATGTTCAATCTGCTTTCCGCAGATAATCCTGAACTACAGATTTACAAATCATTTTAAGGAGGAAGCTGAAAGTAAGCTATCAGATGAAATCCTGTTATATTTTTTCTTTTCTTCATTCTTTTTAAATTAAATTTGTGAGCTAAGATATAAAATGATTCCTTTCAAAATAAAGAGGTTCATAAAATAACATTTCAGCTCTTGTATTTTATTTTTTTACCAATTTTTCATTGGAGATGGTTAAAAAATTACCGTATAAGCGTCTACCGTATATGAGTATAAGATGCTCCAGAGTATAAGATGCACATTAGTTTTTGGGGAGGAAAACAAGAAAAAAAAATCTGCCTCTGCCTACCTGCATCCATCGATATTCATCTGGCTAGCGCCCTTGCAGCAAACAGCAAACAGCCTGGTCAGCTTCAGCACGTTATTGCAGCCTGATTTAGCACAAACAGCTGATTGGCGGTTGGATCAGCCTCCTGAAATACCGCCAATCAGCTGTTCCAGGCTGCAGGGATTGCCACAGCCCATCACCGCCTCCACGCATTGCATTTTTGGCCTCCGCACATCTCATTTTTGGCCTCTGCACACTCCATTTTAGACCCGTTCCAGGCTGCCGGGATCGCCACAGCACATTGCCGCCAATCTCCGCCTTTGTGCATCGCATTTTCGGCCTCCACATGCCCCATTTTTGGCCTCCACGTGTTTCATTTTCAGCCAGTTCCAGGCAGCAGGAATTGCTGCTGCCACCACTGCCGATCCCCGCTGCCTGGAACCAGCCGAAAATGCGATGCACGGAAGCCAAAAACACAATGTGCAGAGACGGCAATCAGCTGTGGTGATCCCGGCAGCCTTGAACGGGTCAAAAGGGACTATTCCTGGAATAGTCCAGGAATGGGTTGCTACAGTCGGATCTGCCCAGACACTGAGTCATAATATTTTAACCACGCCCTCCTGCCTCTCTCTCAGGCTCAGTTTTTCTGTGATGTCACAACTGAAAGAGAGGCTTTCCAAGAATATTAGTGACAGTTGGCTCCAGATCTTATGATCATCAGGGTGGGGCTGGTCTATACCACAGCCCACTGTGAAAAGGTGCTCAGGTACAACCAACGCTTCTTCTCCAGGGTAGCTGCAGAATAGTCCCGGAATGGGATATGCCAAAGCCTGGCTGTCCTAAGGGCGGGTAACTGTTGGGTCTGGGGCCCCCAAGGCTAAATGCACCTGTTGTAAGACCCTCCTGCCAAAGGATGCCTCTGCGGATGCGAAGACATCCAACTTATAATGCTAATGAAAGGCAAGGGAGTAGTCCAGGTGGCTGCCCTACAAATCTCCTCTAGGGAGGCCTGCTGCATGGTAGACCCAGTCCTCCCTAGAGGAGATTTATAGGGCAGCCACCTGGGTCTACCATGCAGCAGTGATGGCTGCACTTCTAGTTGAGTGTGCAGTTATTCATCTAGGTACAGGAATCGCCTGCACCTCATAAGTTTTGGTGTTACACGCCTTTATCCAATGACCAATGGTCAAAGAAGACACCTTGGTGCCTAACGATGTTGGCTGAAAGGAGACAAATACTGCATCAGATTTCCTGGTGGGTGCCATTCTCTTAATGTAGATCCGGAGAGCCCTCCTTACATCCAAGGCATGCCACCTTCTCTTCAGGGCATAGGATGGCCCTGGACAGAAGTTTGGTAATATGATCTCCTGGGCCCTGTGGAACCAGGAGTTTACCTTGGGGATGAAGGAGGGATCGAATCTTAGGATCACTTTATCCAGATGGAAAATGCAGAGATCTGCCCTGATGGATATAGCTATTATCTCGGATATGCATCTTGCTGATGTAACAGCAACCAGGAAAACCACTTTAAGAGTCAAATATCTGAAGCTCGTTGTTTGCAGAGGTTCAAAGGGTAGCACTGTAAATGCCTGCAACACCTTGGGCAAATCCCAAGTGGAATATCTGTGGATGGTTGGCGGTTGCAAATTAGTTTCCCCACAAATGAACCTGTGGATGACAGGGCGTGCAAGGGGACCCTGGTCGCTGCCCAGCACTATGGTAGATAAAGCCTCTACTTGTCATTTAATGGTACTGTGTGACAACCCCTTGTCCAGACCCTCCTGCAGGAAGTCCAGTACCTGCGGAACAGAAGTGGAAGTAGGATCTACTTCCGCTTCTGTTCTCTGGCTCTGGGTGTTCCAAGACCCCCTGCTGAGAGAGATCCTCTCTGGAGGGATTCTCCAGGGCTGTGACATGGACAGAATGACATGGACAGAACGAACCACAGATGCCTGGGCCAGTGAGGGGTGACCAGGAGAACCTCTGCCCCATCCAAAATCACCTTTCATATTACCCCCGGTATTAGAGGGAAAGATGGAAATGCATATAGGAGGCCAGGAGGCCAAGCACTGCAGAGAGCGTTGGTCCCCTCCACTCCTTGTAAACCTCGTGAAGAATTGGGAGTTTGTCTGTGAGGCAAACAGGTCTACAGTTGGATTTCCGAACCTGTCGCATATGTCTCAGAAAATCTCTGGATGGAGACGCCATTTGGCTTTGTCCACTGTAATCCTGCTCAGATAGTCTGCCTGAGCGTTCAATGTCCTGGCAATGTGCTCCACCTTGAGGGAAAGGATGTTCTGTTCCACCCACTTCCCTAACCTCAAGGATTCCTCCATGAGGCACTGTGAGTGGTTTCCTCCCTGGCAGTTGACATGAGCTTTTGCTGCTACATTGTCAGTCAGCACAAGGACATGTTTTCCCTGTACTGAGTCCTGAAATTGACGAAGGCCAGATTAATCACCTTCAACTCCAACCAGTTGATGTTGTTGGTGAGGTCCTGCTGTGACCAGCAGCCTTGCGCTACTCTGGATTGGAGGTGAGCCCCCCAGCTGAAGAGGCTTGCGTCTGACATAAGTGTGATTCAAGTGGGCTCTCTGAAGACATTCCCTTTGTTGAGAGCTGAGGATGCCCACCAGCGGAAGGATTTCATGACAGGCAAGGAAATCCTGACCTTGGGCAGCTAATTGGAGCTGTTTGCCCTCTGATATGGTAGCAGGAACCACTGAAGGTTCCTGGCATATAATTGGGCCCAAGGCACTATCGCCATGCAAGATACCATCTTGCCCAATAGTTTTGACAAGGTGGCAATGGGAACCTTGGGTTCTGTTGAATTTGGGCTATTAAGGCCCTTATGCTGTTCCGCCTTTCTTGCGAAAGGAAAACCTCCCCAAGTCTGGTGTCGATAATCACACCTAGGTGAGTTATGATAGTGGAGGAAACTAGGTGGCTCTTTTTGAAATTTATCAGGAAACCATGTTCCTGCAGTGCCTGAATTGTTATTTCTAGATCCTCCTTTGCCCTGGGAAGGGAGGAGGCCTGGAGCAAAATGTCATCCAGGTAGCATTGCAGTGTCACCGGTGTTGATCTCAGGTGAGCTGGTAGGGCAGCCAGGACCTTAGTGAAGCTCCTGGGCGCAGATGCCAGGCCGAACAGCAGGGCTCTGTATTGAAGATGTTTCCCTGCATAACAGAACCTGAGAAACCTGCGATGTACTGGCAGAATTGGAATGTGGAGATACTTCTCAGTTGATATTTATTCACTCAAGAATCCCTCATGTCCTTTTTTGGAATTAATCTGAAAATTCTTTTTTAAAAAGTACGTAAATGCACAAATAAATATTTTTGAACTTTTGATCCAAGAACTATACTGGTAGATTTAAGCAAATGTAAATCTGATACAAATATTAGCACAAGGATTATGGATTCTTATGGGAATCTGCAAAATACAACTTTTGCTACTGAAGATGAGTAGATTAAAGTAATAACGAGAGCAGAATTATGCTCACAATCCTTATACCCCTGGACTTCTTCTGTTGAGAACTTAGTCTATTCAGTGTATAGATCAGGAAAGGCTTTTAAAGTGCAGAAGCCAATCATGTTTTATGCATCTCTGTATAGATTTTTCAAACATCAGATAGTAAAAAAATCAGATTTCAAATTTAGTCAATGCTAATTTTATCCAAAACTTCCAAATTTATTCATTAAAAAGGATGAAAAGAACTTCGGATTTTAAAAATTGGTATGAGGAAGGAAGTGGCAGATGTGTCCTTCCTTAACCCTAATCAAGCACTAATTGATGTGCTAAGAATGGATGATCAAAAGCAGCTCTCATCATTCCATGTCAACCCATTGGGATCCCTGCCTATTAGCATAGTTTATGACTCCATCCACTGAGCTCTCAGGAATTTAAGCAGCCTCTTCCTTCTGGTTTTGTGGCATTGGTATTCAGAAGAAAACACATCTTTTCATATTAGCCTGCCTTCACTTCAGCTGTCCCATCTCCATTCCAGCTTGCCTTTCTCCTTAAAAAAAAAAAGTATTAAATCCCTTGCACACCATTCAGCAACTGTCTTCTGCGAGCACAGCTAAATCCCATGGTGATTGGTTGTCTGCAGCCCAATTTATTGCACTCCTTTCCTCAATAAACAGTCAAGGCAAAGCATGGAACAATTTTTCTTATCTATTACCAGCCGCTCCATTTCAGTGGAGGTGGATGTGGAGCTTCATAGCTGGCGCATATGCTTTTTTTAATGCATGTCTGAAAATGAAATTTTAGCTGTTTATAAATAAATAAAACCCACAGTAAGATATTTGCATAATTACTTTTCAAGGTAATGAGTGAGACAAGAGGCCAAAACATAGACACTAAATATCTTCCAAGCAGGCTGCATTGCTAAATAAACACGCAGCTCATGTAAGCACTGAGCTGTAGGGCAGACAGAGTTGCACATAATTTATTTAGGGAACAATGTGCAATCTATTTGAGTCAGATGCCATACCAAAGGGAACACATGAAAGACATATAGGTAATTGAATATTAGATGAAACATTATTGTAATTCAAAAATGTTTGTCCCTGGAATCTCTCTTGCCAGCCTCATCATCAAGGAGTTTTGCATACAACAAAGGTGTTTATAGTATCGGTCATCATCCAAAGATGTTAGATTATTGGCCTGACTAAAAGGCAAGGATGAAATGATCGCAGGACATTCTTTACATTGAAACAATAACTGGCATAAACTTTCTGTAAAACGATTTCCTTTAGCCTGGGTTCACTGGATTTAGTTAGCTTTCTTTGTAATTATTTATCATGACTGAATTCATCTCTCTCCTATTTGTTTGGCTATCACTTCACTGTGATTATGAGTTCAGCTTCAATTCAGAAAAAGAAAATATATTCTACCCACTTCTCAAATAAAATATACCAGTTAAAGCTTGGATATAATTATATTTAAGGTATGAAGAGACAATCCAAAAGGTCCCAGTTTCATTCTACATTTGCTCCTGAATCACTTTTACATTCACCTTATTAAACTATGTTAAATGGATTTCGGAGCTTGCTTTTGAATATAAATGCCCATCATCTGGTAGAGAGAATGCTCCCACCTGCATAAATTCCTGTGTGAAGATAGGAAACAAAAGTATTAATTTTTAGTTATTTTCAATCTAATAAAAAATAACAAAATAAGCAACAAAAAATGCAGCAGTATTGTGTATTTTACTAAAACTTGCTGGTAATAAGTTTCTTTCAGGTTAAGGAACTGAAGCCTATGTAGACATACAGTATGTGCAGTTGCATTGTAAATAAATCACTGGGTTGATTCAAATAACTGTGCATTCCTTCGACACATTCCCTCCATTCCTTTAGTGTTTGAGCTTTTTAAACCATCACCTTCTGTTATATCAAAATTTTTAATCTAGGGAAAGGAAAGCAGGAGATTTGTCTTCCATCTATGATTTAACAGATAGAAACTGTAGCATCTGAAAAGGCCTTGCAGAGTGAAATTCACTGTAGCTTGGCTTTTATTTTGAACAGTATAAAATAGCTACTTAGCAGTAGGAAATATTTTAAAGTAGAAATAATGCTGATAAAGCCAGATAAATCAAATAGGGTTGCCGGCTTCTTTTCCTCTCCTCTCTTCTCCCATTCTTTGTCTTCCTGAGATTCCTTTCCCTGTGGTATATTTCCCCATCCAGATGGCTATCAGAGGAGAACAAGATTACTTTTATCATAGATCTAAAACGATCTGTTGAAAGCTTAGATCAAACTTCAGTCTATTTTTGGATCTTGTACCAAATATAAGATTGATTGTAATAATGCTTAGGTACTAGCATTAATTTCCCATAGTTACATGCTTGGAAAGCAATATAAGTGTGCTTTTCCAGGAGAATTGTAAGAAGCAAGTGCATTTGTCAAAGAATACAGAGGCACTTTCCACAAAACTTTGCTTAAAAGACTATGGTGTACAATATGTGCTCTAGGCTAATGTCAGTTTTGACCATAAATGTTCTTCCCTAGACAAGTTTAAGGTACCATGACTTAGGGGGATGGAAAACATTAACAAGCACACTTTGTTTTTGAAAAACTGAAGATATGAATATCAGATCTGTGTCAGGTAAAGTATCTCTGGCAAAAATAGTAAATGTGGTACATGTGAAGCTCTTGAAAACATTTCATGTGTACAAATACTAGGAATTCCAGTCCATTCTAGAATTCAATATTATTTTTCATCAGAAGTCAAAATATAAGTACACAAACCTATATGCAGAAAAAGTACAAATATTTTGGTTCTTTAAAATCTAATGTTCAAGAGAAACTAGACACATTGAGATGATTATTATTTACAACTGAAAGTCCCTAGATTTCGTAATGGATCATTAGCTATTATTGTGTAAGGATCAGTGAATTCTATTAAAATGATTGATGATTCAATCATTTGAATAGATTCAAATTCTATTCAATTTTTCTACAAGGGGTGATTTAAATGCTTATATAAACACATAAATCAAAAGATTTTTTTTTCCATTTTATTTTAAATGAAAAAAGCTTTTGTGATTTCTTGATCATCTGATCTGGAAATATATAGAGGAAATTTAAAACATTTATAACCTCAGCAATACTTCAAAATCATGATTTTAATGCATGGTGTCTTTTTTATATGAGTATGAAACATATTTGTTGCATCTGAATATTTCCTCTGTAAAATATACTGTTAAGCTATTCCTGTCCTGTGATTTTGCTGGCTTCACTCTAAGCTTGTTTAAGAAAACCATATCTAGCCTGAGATTCATTCTGTCTGTCTGTCTGTCTGCCTGTCTGTCTGTCTGTCTGTCTGTCCGTCCGTCCGTCTGTCTGTCTTTCTATAGATTTATATGGTCACCCATCTAACAAGAACTCTGTGAATTGGAATTGACTTTCAAATTCAAGTTAGACAGCATTCTTAGAACATAGAGAGAACATAGAACATAGAATCATCAGGCTGGAAGGAACCTTGGAAGTCTTCTAGTCCAACCCACTGCTCAGGCTGGAAACCCTACACCATTTCAGTCAAATGGTTGTCAACTTACACAAGTTACGAAGGCAAGCTATTCCATAGATTAATTGTTCTTACCATCAGGAAATTTCCTCCTTAGTTTGACTATTCTAACTATTCTATTATTATTCTACTATTCTACCACTATAAGCCTGATTTACAAAGCTGCAGGGGCCAAAGCAAGGCATCAGCCATCTTCGTGTCACACCCAAGAAAAATTAGCCGTTTGATAGAAGTACTCCCCCATTCAGGTTTCCCATCCACCAGTATCTAGTATATCCATATATACTCTTGAAAACAGCACAGTATGCAATAGAACAGGAAATTATGAGCATGATCCATTTGCTCCAGAAGCTACACAGGTACAGATACAGTTGAAGTGGATGGCTATTGCTTATAAAGCCCCTCATAGCCTAAGGCCTTGTTATCCAAAGGACCACCTGTCTTCTATGGCTTCTCTCATTCTATATGAACAGGCTGCTCTAGGAGTTGGCATGCTCAAGGTCCCATCCATTAAGAAGTGTCTCCTGATGATACCTAATGTATGCTTTCTTTTTCAAAATCCTTAACCTCATCCTCTCCCTCAAAGTACATCTGGTCCCCATTCTAGCCATCTTAAAATAGCCCTGCCTCTTTATTTGGAGAAGGTAAAGCACAATCATGCTTGTAAGATTGTGCTCTTATATTCTATATCATAAAGCATAATGCTAAATTCATATGGAGCTGGTTTTTTAATGTGGTCTTGTATGGATGACATTTATTATTGCTTTTATTTTATGTCACTCTAAGTTATTGTAGAGTTGGGCTGTCTATACATTTCTTAATAAAATAATAAATAAAATAAATTCTCCTGTTACTATTTCAGTTCCAAGAAAGCATTTGCCAACTACTTTTACTCCCATGAGTGACTCACTAAACATATATGCAGATAAGCCAAATACACCCACACAAATTAAATTGAATTTATATATATAAACTTAAATATCAAAGTGCACACACATATAGACAAAACAGCTATAAAATATTTTTTCCTTGCTATTCTGTTATTGCTGTTTTCCTCGCTATTCTTCTAAGGTTATCCTTATGAGCAGTGCTATAATAGTACAATGATTATATCATTTTGCCTTATATATATATATATTCTTCCAAAAAATGTAGGGTGTAATAATGTAAAGCAATAGCACTTAGATTTATATTCTGCTTTATAGTGCTTTACAGCACTGTCTGAGTGGTTTGCAAATGTCAGCACATTGCCCCCAACAATCTGAGTCCTCATTTTACCAACTTCAGAAGGATGGAAGGCTAAATCAACCTTAAGCCAGTCAGGATCAAACACCTGGCTGTGGGCAGAATTTGCCTGCAATTTTATATTCTAACCACTGTGCTCCTGTATCAATGTAGTATAAATACTAATCCAAGCATTGTGGCATTTTGCAATTGGTTTATTGTGATTTTGGAAAAAATGTTAGGATTCAAGTGGACAACCATTTAAATATATCAAGTGGACAACCATTTAAATATGAGTCAGCAGTGTGCAGCGGCTATCAAAAAAGCCAACAGTTTTAGGCTGCATAAACAGAGGGATAGAATCAAGATCACGTGAAGTCTTAATACCATTTTATAATGCCTTGGTAAGGCCATATTTGGTATGTTGCATCCAGTTTTGGTCGCCACCATGTAAAAAAGATGTTGAGACTCTAGAAAGAGTGCAGAGAAGAGCAACAAAGATGATTAGAGGACTGGAGGCTAAAACATATGAAGAACGGTTGCAGGAACTGGGTATGTCTAGTTTAATGAAAAGGGGTGACATGATAGCAGTCTTCCAATATCTCAGGGGCTGCCACAAAGAAGAGGGAGCCAAGCTGTTCTCCAAAGCACCTGAGGGCAGGACAAGAAGCAATGGGTGGAAACCAATCAAGGAGAGAAGCAACTTAGAACTAAGGAAAAAATTCCTGACAGTTAGAACAATTAATCAGTGGAACAACTTGCTTCCAGAAGTTGTGAATGCAACACTGGAAGTTTTTAAAAAGATGTTGGATAACCATTAGTGTGAAGTGATGTAGGGTTTCCTGCCTAAGCAGGAGGTTGGACTAGAAGACCTCCAAGGTCTCTTCCAACTCTGTTATTCTGTTCTGTTCTGTTCTGTTCTGTTCTGTTCTGTTCTGTAGTGCACCAGATGTTTTGGGATTGTAATCAGGGATAGCTACTACCTTTGCCTTCTTTTGCCACAGTCATTTTATTTGCAGATGTTTGTATCTGTTGCTTTTATCTTTTATTCTGCTGTCTCCCAGTACTGCAACATATTTCTCCTTCTTAAATAAATGTAGCTTTATTATTTTCCAGTTACTTGAGGCAGAAGGATGACTGGAAAAAATAATGAAATGGAATGGATAGATGGATGGATGGATGGATGGATGGATGGATGGATGGATGGATGAGGGAGGGAGGGAGGGAGGGGAAAGAGAGAGAGAGAGAGAGAGAGAGAGAGAGAGAGAGAAAGAAAGAAAGAAAGAAAGAAAGAAAGAAAGAAAGAAAGAAAGAAAGAAAGAAAGAAAGAAAGAAAGCTGGACAATGTCTTAAACATGACATATCATTAACATATTCTCCGCACTTTTTAGAAAACGTATCAAATCCCAAATGGGGCCATCTTTTCAGAATAACAGCATGGAACTTTTCCCTGTTAATTATCAAACTTTTACTGCTCTTTAATAGTATGGCAAGGAGCTATAAATGTGTGCTAAGTGGCTGTACTAATTGAAATGTTTCTCATTGAACTATTTGTTTAATTACTTTGTTTACATGCAAAAAAGCATATTTGCAGCAGCTAACAGAAAGATTCATTTATTAAATGTGCTATTTTTGAAGAAAAATCTCTACAAATTCAAATAAAGCATTGAAAATTATCTAAAATAACAAAATTGATATTATAATAAAATGCTACAATGCAACATCAGGATTCAGATTAATATAATAAAAAGAACCCACAGTAATAAGACTGGCCTCACTGCATCCATTAGTCAAAGTATTTCAGAGAAGAGATGCTTTGCTATCTGCTTTCTCATTCTGATTCTACTGAATCAGGCAAAGGGTTCATTTCATGCAACATTCTGGGCAATTAACTAAAAAGTTGCCCTCTTATAGTTCTGCTTTTAAGACTATCCTACACAAAGAAGTGTAGATGGTTGAACCTAAAAGCAGAGTTAGGTCATAACATGCCCAGTTAGCAATACCAGTAACACAAACTTTTTAGCGGCATCTGAAAATCATCTTAAGTCCTTTTTCTTCCCTGCAAATGCACTACTAGTTACCTGGAATACATATTATTGTTTTATCTTTTTACATAGATCTTCTAAGCAGTCATATGACCTCAATCTTTGACAGACACATGTGCATACATACACATGTCAAAGACACTTCGGGGGCCCCAAACCTAACAAATTACAGTTAAGATACAAAGCACCCTGTGCTTAAAACTAAAGCAAAACAAAATAAAACATTTATAACAGAAACTATGAATAACTCAGTACCTTCTGACAGCAATAAAAATATGTAATTATTTTTTTCTGAAAATGTCAGATTATTACTTATTTAGGGAGAAATATGCGATTGCTTTCTGGGTCCAACTTAAATGGTTGATGTGCAGGGAGATATTTCTAAGAATGATAACTCTTCAATATGTGAAGTATCCCCAGTTTGTATCCTTTTACCTCTCTCTCTTTCCCTCTTTCTCATGAGAAGCCATTGCTCCGCAAACTTTTAAAAGAGCTTATTGTAACTTCATTTCACATGTATTCAGATTTCTCAATTGCTAAACAAGCTTGAAAAGGTGTATCAAAGGTACTTTTTCAAAAGACAACTGGGCTGTTTTTCTTTGAGTAGGAAGAAGAAAACGTTTAGCTTCTCAGCCAAAAAACTTTATCAGTTCTGATAATGAGGGAGTGAAAGGATAGGTTCTAATAGTTGGGAGGGTGGTGGGATGAAAGGATTGTATTTGCCACATGGGGGTTTATCAGTGCCCTCAGGATCACATAAATCAGAATGCAATTGGTTGTGGATTTTTCTTGGAACTGCTGACAGGGCTGCATTGTAGACTGGAGATAGGTAATGTCTTATTCCTCCTCCTCTGTTGAGGGAGCGGTATTCAATTCTAACATAGATGGATTCTTTTACCCTTCTTTCAAATCAACGGTCCTCTCTATCCTATTGTCTCATTTCATATCAGCTTCAATCATCATCAAAGTCCACATTTTGGATAGAGAGAGGACCGTTGATTTGAAAGAAGAATTTTATCAGTTTTATGTCTTTTGGCCTGTGAAACACTTTGAAAGAGAGTTTAGCGCAAGCTATACTGTTTCAGGTGCATCACGAAATTACCCTCTCTGTTTCAGAATCCAATCCAAAGATATTGCTTTGTTTTGCATTTCTCTGAGACATCTCACCTGGCAGTTACTCTAACAGGCTTTTGTATACATACTGTGCACATATACAGTAAAAGCCTTTTCTAAATATTCCAGTCAGCTAGAAGTTCTAGAAGAAGTTTCTGTATATAAACAAACCATGCATAGAAATCTCATTTACGGGCTGGAAGAGGCCTTGAAGTGTTACAAATTGCCTCAGTGAGGTAAATCACATCTCCATGGAAAATTGCCTTGAGAAGCATGGTTACTTTGAACATCTCAAGTTTTTTTGCATTAAAAAAAAATCTCATTATTGTGAACATGTATGAAATAATATTCCTTTGTTCATTGTTTTTAGGATAGTCAGTATCTAAATAAACAGATACATGTAAAACTGCAACTTGAGACAAGCTTAATGCATTTCTCTAAGCATGAGCTGTGACCTTAAGCATTTTAACCAGAAGTACCCCAGATACATTATTTGAACATTGTTGTTCTCTGCATTTTCTAGCCATTTTTAATACATTTATATTGGAATGTTTAAAGCTGTGAATACAATAGGCAACAGTGAACTGATAACTGATTCCCATGTATTGTTAAGAAGTGCATTTTTTCTTGCAAGCAAAAACCCATCATAGTAACATTGAATATCAAATGATGTAAACATCAGTCCCATTCCATTTCTTTAAAATTTAATATTTGCTTCACTTTTTTCTGGTTTCAGATAAGACAACTTCTTTATACTTACTTATCTATCAGAATGGTATATCTATCTTCTGTTAAACACTTGGATAGAAAGATACAGATGTTTTATATTATATCAGGGCCCCATATACAAAACTGTACATGATTTCCACCCCTTACTCTTGGTGAAGAAAGAAATTCCTCTGGTTTTACACAGTGTATATCCTGTGTAGTGTTTTCAGTTATCCTAATCACCAGAAGGTGAAACATGATCAATTTTAAACCTTATTGGAACCTTATTTCTGCATGAGAGCCCATTCTGGCTATATTTTCATTGTTTCCATTTCATTTAAGTCTCTGTCCTTTACTTCCAAATGTTTTCATGCTTATCTATGTTTGCATTCTTCTTTTCACAAATTACATTTTAGAAGTCCTTTGTTGCTTGGTATCACTTCCTCTGTTTCACATCTTCATTTTTTCTCTTTTGTTGTCCCTTATCTATGAAACTGTAACAGACTACAGTCATTCAATTGATTATGTTCCTCTTTAAAAATAGCAAATACCTTGAGACCCTTATTTGAATGAATACATACAGTAGTTATTTGTTCTAATATTTGATATCAAATTTCATTTACATGCAAACTGGAGGCAACTGAATGGCTTTTTGAAATATATTTCTCATAAGATCTAGTTTCTAAAAACTCTTTACAAATAAAAATAAATGATAATAATAATAGCAAAATAGTAGCAATAATCTAATTACCAGTTCTGAGCTGCAAGAATCAAGTTGACCATTAGATTGTAAAAAACAGTGATTATCTAGATGTTTTCAGCTCAGATCTTGCATCCCTAATAATAGAGATCATCATCTTTTTAGCCATTGTCTACCCATTGCAGGATGAAGCCCTCTTCCACTTATTTCCAATTAATATGGTCCTGAGTTTTCTTTTGCCAATTGGGCGTATAATACTTGCTGATGTTGTTGATCCATCTTGTTTTAGTTCTCTTTTGTGGATGCTTTCTATCAAGTGGGATCCATTCTATGACTGCCTTGGTCCACCTGCCATCTCTCACACATCAAAAATATTTCTTTAGTTTCCTTGCAACTAGAAATTCTCCCCTTTCTGAGAGGGAAATTATTAAATTCCTTAGATTAGAAAAATTAGAGCTACAAGGTCTGGGTTCAAAAAGTTGAACTACTACTATATTTTCCAAAAAATAAGATGAGGTCTTATATTAATTTTTGCTCCAAAAGAGGCATTATGGCTTGTTTCCAGGTGATGTCTTATTTTTTGGAGAAATACGATACTAAATGCCTCAGTCTGGTTAATGATCTTAACTGGAGCTTATTTTGGGGATAGGGTTTATTTTACGAGCATCCTGAAAAATCATGCTAGGTCTTATTTTCAGGTTAGGTCTTATTTTTGGGGAAATACGGTATTAGATGACAGGAAAGAGATATGTATAGAGAATTCTAACTTTTTGTTGCCTTCTAATACTTGCTTGGATTTATGCAGTTCAGATACTTAAGATTCCAAGGTACTCTTGGAAACCCAAAGATGAAACCAGCAATCCTTCTCTCTTGGAACAGGCAACTCAAATAAGCTGCCTTAAATTGTAGAGAACTGGGAGAGCAAGCCCTGATCCCTCAACAATAACTGGAACAAGGCTAATTTTTTGGATTTTTGTTACATTTACTAAATATTGCCTAATGCTTTAATTTTTGTTTAGACTTTGTGTCTGTTGACTCAATGCACCATGAATCTCATCAGGATGCTGCAATACAATATTGATGATTATGTTTTTTTAAACATAATATATAGTATTTATGTTAATAAATACTATTACCAGATTGGCAATTCCTGGATTATCAATTATCTGAATTGAATCCAATCTTGTTTTAGCCCATTTACTTTTCTTTAGAAGAAAATATCTGATAAGAGTTCTGAAATCTATAGCTATATTACTTTCCAAAGTTCTGGGTCTATGTCTCCAATTGCTTTCTTTTTGAGCTTTCTGCGCAGTTTTATTCTCTCTGTCTCTGTGTCTGTCCCCCTCCCCCTCCCCATCTCTATATGACAAATATGTGTTATCTTATTTTTCTGTTAATTCCCCTGAGGAGATCTATTGCTTTATCTGTTGCATAAGTCTTCAGAGGCATTGAGTGTCTATAGTCTAGATAATTCTGCATATCACTGAAAAAGCTGCCTGTAAGAAATCTGGTTTGGAAGCAAAAATTGTCTGCTTTATGACTTCTAAGAAATCTTTCATTCTATAGTTACAAAGTGAAAAACAAAACATTACACAATGAGATTTTATTCCCTTAATATGTTTTGTAGAATAGAGAGATATGAATTGGAAAATGCTGAAAAGAGATAAAGAGAAGGAATCGAGTGAGAGAAGTATTTGAAATGTCAATATTAATCCGTTTCAAAGTGGATTTTGTTCTTTAAGCCAAATACACAAATCTCTGTGTCTCTTTGTGTTTGACAGTGTGTTTAATAACACTGATATTTTAAAAAAATATCACCCAAAGAAGGGACTGAATATGTATGATAAAATAAGAGGTAAGGACAAGAATGTATAAGTGATTAAGGACCCTGGTTTGAATAGTTATATGAGTGACCTGAAAGATTTTCTTTTCTATCCTGCCTTTACTTTTGTTTTGTTTTTTGCTTAACAAGTTTTTCTGTATTTCATATTGGACTGTATGACTCCAGTCCAAGGTATATTTCTACCTTCTAAACTGCTCTTGATCTATGTCATGCCATCTTAACACTAGAACAGGTTTTTCAAAAAATACCTGTCTGGATGGATACACCTTATATTATAGCCAGAGAAGTCAATTGACATAATTACATTCCTAGAATAAAAAAAAAAACAAATAAGATGGTAATTTTTTTTATTTAAAAAAAAAGTACTGTGGGAAGGAAAACGAAACTCTCCACCATTCAAGCTTTCCCCCACTCCTCATCTGACTTTTCAGTTGAATTCTAGACAAAAGATTATAGATTACATTTAAATAGATTTAACATCAAGGTTGAAAGACATGTTTAAACAAGGTTGAAATTAGCAAAAGGTATCAGCTGCCTCAAATAAAGAAAATTTCTTCAGTATATCAGGAATTTCTCCCTTTCACAATAGATTTTAAGGTCTTTTACTCCCAAGATCATCACCCTGAACTGGTAAAAGTAAAATCACAAGTTTGGTACCTAAGCATAGAGTCCTCCCTTTTGGCCAATCAACTAAACTGCAGCCTTCAAGGAACAAAAAAAGGTACTTTCCTGTAAAAGAAAGTACTCTGGGTAAATTGATATGTGTTCACCTCTGAACAGCTGATCTTCTACTTTGCTTGTATTGTGCCTTCAGAAATAACTTTCTCCTCTGCTTCAAGCAGAGGAGTTTGTTCTTTCAAACCCAGATTAAAATGAACTAGATTCCAACAAAAAACAGAACAGCATCACCGGCTCTGCTTTTAGTTAGTAATTGCCATTTATCTGCAGAAAACAAACTGGCTGAGCTGACTGGCCAGTTCTCTGCTGAAAAGAAAGACACAGGAAGTACATTGATATTCCTATCCTAGCCCCACCTCCACAAGTGATGTCACAATACAAGTAAGCAAAGGAGAGATTCTATAGTCAACATCATAGAGGGGCAGGTGTTGGCATACTGTAATTTGTCCTGGTTTGCTGCAGCCAGCTCTGAATCGTAGGTTGCTATAAATCACCACTGTGGATACAATTATGTCACTGGGCTACAAAAACACCCTAACATGCATTTTAAAGTGTATCAACAGAAGCACAGTTTTCAAATCACAGGCTGTCATATTGCTAGTTTAAACTCTTTTTGCTCTATTGGATGCCTACGTCTCCTGGGAAACCTCTAGCAGTTTTCATCAAATTACTATTCCTATACAACCATCCTAGTTGTACATAAGATTCTAATTTTATATCCTTTGCTTTCCTTTGAATGAACCAATTTATATTGATAAAGTCAGATAAATTATTCCATTCAGATGGGCAGTTCTGCCCAGCACTAGCTGAAGAACCTAGATGCCTTCAAGGACACCCTAGTATAGCGGGCATTAATAAACATGGAAACACATGGGTTAGATAGAAAAATCTACTTTTGTCAGCAAGGATTGGGAATTATGAGTTAAAATTGAATGAAATGCATCTCTCATAAGAACAGACAAAAGTGAGGAATTGATAGCAAATTTCTTCCAACTTTTTTTTTTTTTTTTTGCACCACTTTTCTTTCTGGACTCATCTAAGTATAATGGATGAAAAGTCCTGCCTCAATGCAAAGGATTTGTTTCAATAGCTTTTTATTCTATTTGGGTCCATGAATTTTTGCTTTCATTTGTAAAGCCAAGATGTTTTTTGTTTGTAATATAATCAGTTTGAAGCTATCCACTCCAATGCTTGTTCAACAATATCTCAGTTGAACAATTCAACAAAACAGCAAGTATATCTTAGTTTAAAAGCTGTCTCTTTTTTTGTTAAACCAATACAAGAGTAGTACATACTGTAGACTACTAATTGGAGAAGGTGAAAATGCTGGGGTTGCAAGTAAAAAAGGTGACAATTTCCTTGGTGATAAATTTGAATTGGTAACTGGTCACCAGGAGTGCTGGGCTCTTTAAAGACAATCACCGAGAAAAGGAAGATGATAATAAGTGGATTCCTGTTTTAATTTAAAGCATGACTATATGAAAGAAAAGTGAACATTTTCTGTTTGTTTCTGATATGTTATTCAGTTAGTTACTGGCAAATCCATCATGAAGAGCAAGACAAAGAAATCACTGAGCTGAACTATGCTATAGTTTTTTATATGTGAGAACAGAAATGAATCAGCCTTAGGCTACCATGTCACTCATACCTATGAGTACACAATTGAATTTACAAAGAAATGTTTGGAAAATGTCTATTTTTATTTTAGATTAGCTCCAATTTAACATACGTACTATTCTAATGTAGTTAAGCTTTAATAAATGGAAATAAACAACTTCTAATTAGGGATTTTAAATCTATCTTATTTATCTAACTATAGTTAAACAGTTAAAGATTCTGATGCAATAGGGAATTGTAATTCATACACAGTGTAATTAGAAACTTGATATATTCCTCTCAGCTGTGCCTGAGAAAGTGAGAAGGAAAATAAAGGAACCTGAAGCTTTCTGTGGTCTGTATATTTGAATGGAGTCTTTCCAATTCAGGTGTTTTTATGATTACATACAAATGTAATGAATTAATTTTCTTCAGCTATTATTCATTTAATAAAGTAGAACAGATTGAACATTTATTCAACACTACCATGATTTTTATTTAATGTACATCGACTTCAAGATACTTGATGAGTTTTATAACACATATTTTCTTTATTCTTGGATTTTGAAGATTAAGCCAAAGAAGGGTAGGATTAGTAAACCATAAATTACTTCAGCTTTTAGCATTTCATGAAAATGAAAGGATGCTTAAATTAAAATGTTTTATGTAGTGTACCTGTGAATAAACTCTTGTCAGTAATATTCCCGGATGTAACAACAGCTCTTTCCTCAGCCAAGTCAGTCCAAAACATTTAAGTGGCTGAAAAGACTGTTAAAACCGTGCATCTTGTCATTCCAGATATAGACCCTGAGTGAAGCAGTAGTTAATCAAAAGCTAAGGTGGCCGTGGTGGCATAGTGGTCAGAATGCAGTACTGCAGGCTAACTCACTTTTCACTCCAGGAATTTGATTCTGAACAGCTCAAGAACCCCTTCAGAATCCATCCAGGTTTCAGCAATATGTGCCAGGTCAGTCCACTCATCTATGATCAAAGCCCTAGTGGTGCAGTATTTACAATACAATACAATACAATACAATACAATACAATACAATACAATACAATACAATACAATACAATACAATACAATACAATACAATACAATACAATACAATACAATTTATTACAGTCTTAGACCTGAACAAACAAAAGCACTCAGTATATATACACTTAAAAATTCTAGTATAAAATAATAAATAACAACTAAAATCTATAATAAAATCCAGTGTTAATTATACATGGTCTGACTATACGATAGTTGCAATCCCTAAACTATTGTAGCCCATTGTAGGTTCAATGCTAAAAGGGAAATGACTAAGCAGTGCAAAGGGTTAGCCATAATTGTTATATAACATCACTATGGTGGAGAAGACACGTATTCGCGACGAATTCCCGGTGCTGCTGCACAGAATCTGGACACCTGTGCTGTAGTTATGGACTGTTCATTCTTAAGCAGCCACTGAAGATAGGTAGTGTTGGAACTGCCAGGATACCTAGCAGTTATTGGCAGAATATGTTTTTTCCTAATCTCTGTTTAAAAGGAACATCTAAGGAGCTGGTAATCCACAGTCTCCATCTCTCCTCAGCTGCAGGGACAGAGTTTTTCTGTGAATGGTATCCTTTTATACTTGCCAAACAGGATGGCCAATGGAAGTGCATGGCACCATGCAAGTGCAAATGCTTTCCGATGGTTTGCTGATTCCAACTGACTAAGATAGCTGGCACATCTAATGGCCTCTGGAGCCAGAAACAGCGGAGCTTTCCCTAAGTCCACCTGCCTCTCGATGTCCTCCACCCTTTGTCGCAAGGTTTGTCTTGCTAGATCATAGTCCATCTTGAGTATTAAAGCTGGGGAGAAGCCTAATTTGGAAAGGTTGGACTCGACAACATTTATCCATGATGAAGAGAATTTGTCTTGGAGGATTAACAGAGCAAGACCTTGCGGAAAGAAGTTAAACTTTGGCCAGAGATTTAAGGATGCTATACAGATTCTTGCTTTGACTTTTAGCAATACTGTCTCCAGGTGCAGAAGTTCATTTGAGAAACAACATGGCATCTGGAGAATTGATCTAATGAATTTGGATTGAACTATTTCTAATGATGTAAAACATGAAGCTGATGGTCTGAGAAGGTCCCATAAAGGAGCTCTGCTAGCGACTTGGCCACAAAATGGCATCAGGGACATAGTATCCTCCCTTTGTGCGGAAAAATTTAAGAATGGTCTTTGGCCCAAGGCAGCTGCATATTCTCCATGCGCTTTTCTTGAACTATTGGCCGAATGTCCATCCCTAGGTATTTGAAGGTGATTACCTGCTCTATTTTGTGGCCATTTAGATGCCATGAATAAAGTTTTGGCCTTTTTGCAAAGGCTATGATATTTGTTTTCTCATAATTTATGTCCAGTTTATTGTAATTACAGTACTGGAGAAGGACTCACAAGGCTCTTTTAAGGCCTACTGGTGTCCTGGAGAGGATCACAGCGTCATCTGCATAGAGCAGGAGGGCAATGCTTTGGTCACCTATTTTTGGGTGGTGGTGGTTTGGTTTGTTTAGCCATTTTACCATGTCATTTATGTAAAAGTTGAAAAGCAGGGGCCCAAAATGCACCCCTGTTTAAACCCCTTTTTAGTTTTAACTGACTTTGAGAGGGACCCTTGCATATTACACCTCACCTTGAGGGATGTTTTAGTATGTAGGACACGTAATAGACGAAGAAGCCTGTGGTCAATTGAGGCAGCTTCCAGCTTCTCCCATAGCTTAGTCCTGGTAACTGTATCAAAGGCTGCCTTGAGATTTATAAAGCCAGTATATGATGATACAGGTCTATTTGAGATGCATTTTTCAATCAGGCGATGAAGAACTAAGCACTGATCGGTGGTGCCTCTCCCCTCTCTAAACCCGGCTTGCTCTTCAGCAATCAAATTCTCAAAATCCAGCCACTCCTTTAGTTTATCTTGGAGGTGTTTGGCGTAAAGTTTGCTGATTATGTTTAGCAGACTTATTGGTCTATAATTGGCCTAAAATGGACTTAAAATGCAGTATTGCAGACAAACTCTGCCCACATCTGGAGGCCATACTGATGGGGCTCAAGATTGACTCAGTCTTCCATCCTTCCAAGGTCAGTAAAATGCAGACCCAAATTGTTGGGGACAATGTGCCAATTCTGTAAACTGCTTAGAAAGGGCTGTAAAGCACTATGAAGTGGTATATAAGTCTAAATGCTATTACTATTGCTATCAAGGAACCATGACCCAGAATTTTTTTCCCTAACATTTCACTATAGCTTCTCCCTAACTCCTGCACGAAATGGTTATATTTGCTGAATATGTGTGCTTACCCAATGTCCTGTGTCCTAGTATGGTTAAAACATGTTGGGAATTGAATCAGGGACTTTCTGTAAGCAGGTTCTCTAAGCACTGAGCATAGACCATTCTCTCTCTCTCCTGTCTTTAATATGATAATCATAATTGTCAAATGACTACAATGTAAAATGTGAACTAGTCTAAGATATGCATGAAAGAATTTCCTCTTGAATGTAACAATTTTCTTCCTATATATCTCAATTGAACTCAAATACCTATTTCATTATTTCAGGATCTTCAATTAAGATGCTTTATTCTTTTGTTGTATATATAAATAAAACTATCTCCTATTACAATATTTTATGCAATTAGACTGTAAATAATTTACATTTTCTTATCCACTCAAATTTCCTGTAATTGATCTTGAAAGCTGAATATCTCTATCATAATTGTCCTGGCAATAGTTATTCTCTAGGTGTCTGGTTGGCTTCAAAACCCTATTTTATGACATTTTCAATCTTTGAAAATGTGATACTAAGAGAAAATACCTGATGCCTGGGAGCTTAAAAAAAAACCCCAACCACCTGGCCATTTTGGGCTTGATGTTATTTCTATACTGCTTCTAATTAGTTTGCACTGAATTGCAAGTGTGATTCTGTGTGTCTCTCTATGTAGACAGGTATAGATGATGAAAGGGATAAAGATAGAGTTGATAGAGACAGATATAATGATAGAGATTCACCTGATTTCCATGGAAGCAATGGTGGATTGAAGACAACTTCACTTGTAGTGGAGCTGACAACTATCACAGAAAGGAGAGCTGGTGGATAAATCGGCTCCCTGAACTCCTCTCTACATTAAGGAGATGACTTGGGATTGCCCAGAGTACTCCTTATAGATGGGACAGTGAAACAGTGGCCTCCAGCAAGTTTTAGAACTCTGGGAGCCAGGAGAATCAGTTTTCTTCAAGTATCAGTTCAGAGACTTCAAAAGGATGTTGGGTTCCCCCACTTCCCAACTTAATTACCATTATTGGAAAAAGCTTGTATTTTTTTTTTATATTAAGAAACTTTAGAAGGACAAGCTTCATGACAGTGGGTGATCTTCCTTCAACCCATGGTGAAAGGAAGCTTTATATACGTTTATAACTTTTAAAAAGTCTGCTTTATTTGGAAATAAGCAGCAAAAGGGTGATTTGAATATATATTTTATATTCAAAAAAATCTATGGTGGTGTCTGATAACACCTTGAAGTTTGGTTATCAGACACCACCAGAAAGAATGAAAGATTACAATTAAAAGGAGAAGACTCACTAATATAGAATTCAGAAAAAACAATGGAAACCTAACCAAAGTGGATTTCTATCCAAATGGGATTTTCCCATGAATTTTTCCATGGATGAAAATAATGGCAATCGTAAATATAAGCTTATTGAAAGGATTACAGTACTAATTGGCTGTTGATTTGCTACAAGCTTAGAAACCTACAACTGTGCTAGTGATGTTTCCAATAGCTCTACAAATAAACAAGGCAAATTAGATTTCTTTTGTAACAGAAATGCAGCCATGGCAACAACACTAGCATCAGCCTGCATCACGAAAGGCTTTGCCGGATCTGGGTGTCGGAGGACTGGTTCGTTCACGAAAAGTGCCTTTAGGCATTCAAATGCTTCTTGGCACTCAATGGTCCAGTGTATCGGGTGACCGGCCCGGGGCTTCCCTCTGAGGTGTTTTGTTTTGAGGAGATTGGTTAATGGTAGACACCTGGGCAAACAAAGGGATAAACTGGCGGTAGAAATTGGCAAACCCCAGGAAACTTTGTAATTGTTTTTGGGTCCTGGGCACCTGCCAGTCTATCACCGCTTTGACCTTAGCCGGGTCCATCTCCACTCCTACTGGAGATATGCAAAACCCTAGGTAGTCCAATCAGGTCCGGTGAAACTCACATTTCGATAGTTTCACATACAATTGTACGTGTAACAGTTTCTCCAGGACTTTACGGACTGAGGTGATGCGTTCATCTATGGTCTTAGTATAGATGAGTATATCATCAAGTATATCATCAAGATACACCAGTACCCCATTATATAGATGTTCATGCAGCACCTTGTTGATTAGTCACATGAACACTCTGGGGGCGGTGTGTGTGGAGTTTTCTTTATACACCGGAACCTGACAGTTTGTTGGAGCTAATGCTTTGTGCTCCCCACCACCTTATAAAGCTTTATCACCCAGGTGACTCTTAACCCAGCTCCTCCCCGCTCATTAATCATTGTTCCCTTAGATACTGCAATAAGCATTACTCCCACATGCTCCCAGCTCGCTGGCTACTCCTCCAGATAAGCCATCATTACAGCCATTTCCAAACCTCTCCATGGCCCTCAGTCTCTCAGCCTCTCAGCCTCCCCCAACAGCTGCTCAGTCAGCAGCTCCCAGCTGCACTCGCTGTCCAGTCCATTCAGAAAGCTTGATGCCAGGCCGGGAGATGACGAGGAGGCAGACAAGGAGGGATCTTCATGTTGCTTGGTGGCCAGGAGGTAAGCTGAGGAGCCAGGGTGCCATAGGAGCAGCCCCTTTGCCAGAACCTCTGCACCCACTGGAATGGCAGTCCTGACATGCAGCTGCGCGTTGGGGCTGACAGTAGACTGGAAGGACCATGTAACATAAAATATCAACCAGACTATTATTTACATGTTGGCCAAATATTCCTTTTATTCATCAAAGTTCCCAAACTTGTAAATAAAATATTATGCAGCAATTTGTGTTCAACTTAAATGTGGCTTTTAATTTACATGTGATTATTTTTTCCAGAGAAGAATATCCTCATATCTTGATTGAGATCAGTTAGCCATGTTAGTGATATAAATGGTTCAAAGACTACAAATATATCAATATTACAAAATAATGCTATATCCCAGGACTTCTGATATGCAACAAGAACACTCAAAAACTAGGTTATGTAAAGGATTACTTTATTCTGCACAGATGCTCAGAAAGAATAGTTGTACACTCTTAGCTGTGTTATACCAACAGAACTAAAATATTTATAGTAGCTTCAGTTCCATCCAAATCTTATTATATAGACCTGTATGAACTTACATATTTTTCATTAAGCAAGGGAAGGCATTTTAATAAACAGATCATAAGAACATTCAAAGTGAATAATCCTCTAAGGTTCTTACTCAAGATGTAGTATGTGCATGTGTGTATACACATCTGAGTAAAAAAAAATTAAATTAAAGATAGAGAAAAGTAATAAAAAGTGAAAAAGAAATTTTAAAAAAACAGAAAAGAAAAAAGAAATGGCTTCTAGTCTTCTTAACAGAGGTTATTTATACATTCATATTTTGATTTCTCTCTTGGTTAGGTTACATTATTTTCTTTTTTCCATAATCTACTCTTTATAATCGTCAAATCCATAAATCATAGTTTCATTTTTTTTTCTTTTCAGTGGAAAGCCCATAAGAAACTAGGATGCAAAAATTATATGTTTCCCTTTTCTTATTGCTAGAGAACAACAACAACAAAAACAGTATTCAATACAAAATAAGATGCTAGCTATGATATTTGTTAAAAAAAGGTCAAAATTGAAACAACTTTATTGCAATCTTTAACAAGTACAAGAGAATTGGTATTCAGATATCCAAAACTACACTGATGATATCAGGGTAATTAGGAAAGATACATACAAACAAACAAAAAAATAATTGGCTAAAAGTCCATTTTAAATCAAAGAATGTATGTGTTTTATCACATGTATGCCAAAAGATTAAAATTAGCAATCTGGGTATTACAAGCTTTAAGATAGCAATATAAAATACAAATAAATGTTGGTAGACAAAGCAATAAAATTATCCAAAAGAGATTTAAGGATTATAACTTCTACAGATTCCTATCAAACAGTAATTTTTCCATGAGACATACATTTTCAAAAATGAAATGACTAACCAGCAATCCAAAATCTAAACTGTCAAAAGTTTGGTTCAGCATATTTATTATAATGAAATCATTATACGGTAATTTATAATTATAAATTATTATAAATGAAAGCTTATTTCAAATCAAATATATTGTACCCAAAATGTGTGATTTGAGTTTAGAGAATACACTGTCTTCCTAGTATGTGTTAAGCTCAAAACACACATTTTGGAGTTCTTCAACTAGCTTTGCTGTAATTCAAGACTGGGCCATTGTTGGTGTCCAAGCAATTGATATTGCTTGGCTCAGCCTTTCTTTTCTTGGACTAAGAAAACAGGTAATACTTGTGTCACTGTAATTGGAGAATGAAGATGCTTTGTTAACCACTTTTAAGGAACATATTCTGATGATGTGACTTCTGTCTCATCTCCAGCATACTATGGAAGTAACCTGGAATCAACTTAAATTGTTCTGCTGTTAACATGATGTTTTCTTTCTTCTCTTGACACACATCTTGCAATACAAAACATCTACAATGTTTCAGTAATGAGGGTAAGCATTGATCAGGTCAGTCAGGTCCTTTTGGCTGCTTAAATTTGATTTAGCTCTGACCTTCATGTCTGATCTCAAGGCACTGCCTTCTACGTCTGTTTTGGCTTTAGATGCATGAAAAAATATATAAATGGCTGATAAAACATTTTTTGTTTGATGTGGGAATATCAATTTCTTGGATCAATAATTTTAAAAATACTGGGTTTTTATAAAGGAAAATCAACTCTTGTCTTTTTGCTGAACACTGTCTTCCATATCCATTTGGCTTGCATTCAACAGACTTGTCAACTGTATATGAAAAAAACAAAACTGGAAGACTGATTCCATCACACACACACACACACACACACACACACACACACACACCAAAAAGCATCAACCAAGATCCTATTCCAAAGAACCTTTTTTTGTTCCTGATATTGTGCAAACATCTATACTTTTGCAGAGGTGACAACCTTACATTTTCTGGAAAGGTATTGTTCATCTTTTCTCTCTGAACATTTACTGCCTGTATGTAACAGGAATCTCAATGCTACAGGAAGAAGACAAATGATAACACCAGGAAGGTAACTCCCATAAGATAGCAATATTTAAGGGAGAGGACTAAGAGCTTGCACACCCTATCTGACTTGGTAGAATGAGTAGATGTCCTTAGGGAACTGTAGTCCTGCAAGTGGTCCTGCAGATAACCTGACCCTGTGCCATATAGGGCTTTAAAAGTGATGACAAGTACCTTAAATTGCACACTGAAATAAACTAGATAAAAACATAGCAGATGTACAACAGAGATGTTACTTGGGCAGACCTAAAGACTTCATTTACTGTGGTGTTCCTGCATTCTAGACCAGTTCCCAGGTTGTCTTCAAGGGCAGCCTCATGTAGAACACATTGCAGTAAACTAGACGAATTATATATAATAGCGGAAATTATTATCTTTGTCACTGAATGTCTCTGGCATACAAAATTACTTTTGATGCATTTCACAGATCTGTTTTCATAAATGAAGGAACTCAGCATCACTGGGTAACAGTTTACTAATTTGCCAGCTGATTCCACAGGAGTGGTTCACAGGAAAATGTTACATTATATACATGGCACCATTTGGATTAATTAAATTTGTAGGTTTCCTTTTCCAAGTAGGGATGAAGTGTGAAACATTTTTTTCATTGCTGCAAGATTTGAAAGCAGACAGTCATAAACCTGCCAGTTATTTTTTTTTTTTCATTAGGCTGACAGCTGGAACAAAAAAGAAGCAGCTATATATTTAAAAAGAACAATAACATTGTAAGTATGAGATCCAGTGTATTGTCACAAGTACAGAGAATTACTTGGTGGAAAACAATAAGCCTCTTTGTCTTAAATAAATTTAAAAAGATATTAATAATTCAGTGCAAAAACATAGAGAATGATCCAGTCATATCACGTAATAAATACAAAAAGAAAAAGAATGTTCTGTAAAGCTCAATAAAGTAAAGCTCATTTTTTTAATTGTAACTGAAAATGCAGTGGATCACAATGAAGAACAGGAAATTTGTGTTAGTAGCTTCATCCCCCACCTGGAAGATTTCTCTTGTGGATACCATATTGCAAAAGGCTAAGTGGAAAGAGAGCTTAAAACTATTCTCTATATGTGATGGAAGATGAAAGTAAAGAACTTGTGTTCTATTTAGATCATATGGGAATTCTTCATATATATACATGCATGCATACATACATACATACATGTGTGTGTGTGTATATAAAACAACTGCAGCCACAGCAAGGCTCGGCTGTTCCATAACTACTCAGATGATTTAAATCAGCCCCATCCTTGTGGTCTCCAAATGAGTCAGTTAGAATTATGAACCAATGCTACTGTGTCAATAGCCTGGCTTGCGTGGAAGTCAACACATACAACTGCTTATACTCTGCAGATATCCAGACTCAATAGGTAGATGACTATAGGAGGCAAGCATTACTCAAGAAATATGTGACTGATGAAAATAGTTTTCTGCTTTGGTAATCCCCTACTGTTTCTTGTGGTCAGGAATTATACTAAACCTCTTGAACTGCTTGGAATTGGTCAGTTTTCAAAAATTATCCCAAAACCATTACAATATGAATAGTTGTCACTTAATAACTGCCCTGCTTAGCAACTCTTCAAAGTTATGATAGCACTGAAAAAGTAACATTACAACCAGTCTTCACACTTACAACTGTTGTCACATTGCCATTTGATTGCCACTTGCACAGAGCAAAGAAAGTGAAAAAAGTCAGCACTAAAATCACAAGTCACTGTCATGCAATGCAGGTGATTTTCAAAATGAGGCAATAAGTCTGATTCAGTCACATAATGTCTCAACGATTGCAGTGCCACTCAACCCACTACAGCACAACCAATGAAAGCTATGAAAAAGAAAACACTGCCATACATGTCAATAACAACCAAAAAACCTATTACAACTACACTGCATCACCATACCACACAGACCAACTAAAGGCCTCCAGAACAGCTTAAGTAAACCAAAAGGATGAGTAGCCCCAGAAGAAAAAAACAGGAGTCATCTACAACATACAGTGTAAGGACTATAACTGCCACTATGAAGGACAGACTTGCAGAAGACTAGCAGAGCACATCCATGAACACCAACTAGGTGTTCCGAAAACAGCAAAAGGATGAAAACTCCTTAATAGCACAACACATGGACAGACTTAACCATAGTTTCAACTCGGAAACTATGAGCATCGTAGACCAAGGTTAATACAAAAACACTAGAGAATTCCTGAAAGACTGGCACGCTGACAAATCAGCCATCAATGGGCACATAGACATAAATATTTTTTTTATTAAGCAACATCTACATACAATTCAAAGGAAACAATTGAAAACATAAAAAAGACAAAAAAAGACCTAAATACTTCCTGGTCAGCAATTAACACCCAGATAAGCAGAGATTAACACCAGTATTAATAACAGACCAACAATCGTGTAGCAAACAATATCCCAATCAAGGAACTACCAAGAACACTTTCACCAACACTGGCAGGGCAAACAGTCTATATATAAACAATGAGCAAACTGGACTCCCTTCTAGCACTGCTGATATTACTTAGTTGGGTAATGAAAGATCTGCAAGAAAACAATCAAGATCAAACAATCAACTAAGGACCTCACAATTGTTGTATGCCACAGGTACTTCCACAGTTGCTGGGTTAGGGGCCATTCAAATATGCCAATACATTCACATGCATGCATTCAAGTTTCCGGTTCTTACAATATTCCTATATTTGCTCCTAAACACATATCTCATTCATCTCCCTCTGTTAGCTGTCTCTTATCTTCTCCTCACAATGCAGAACATGAGTTATTTATTGCCATTAGAAGTGGAAAACCTGTCAGTCAGCTGTCTGATCTTTACCATAACCGGGAGCTGGAATCACATGTCTTCCACAGAGGGAGCTAACCAAAGCTCTACAGTGTATGTTTTTGGAAATCAGGGAACATATTTCCCATCAAAAGGATTTTGGGTAGTGTTTTGCAGAATTTAGGAAAGATAATCTGGCAACTAAAATCAACACAATTCTGGATTTTGAAGCTAAAATGAGAAGAACACTATATCCCAAAAATGCACTTAAAATCCACTTCCAGAAAAAATAAGAGTCAGTGTATGCTTCACAAAGGGTCATTTTCTCCTACCTGCTCCAGGTACTCATTGCCAGAAATCTCCAGTGATGGGCTTAACCGGTCTATCTATCCAGCCACAATAGAATGGCTCTAGCTCAGTGACAACCCAACTTTTTGAGGACCAAGGATCAGTTCCATGTAGAGAGATTTTCCGCAGCCTGGAGAAAGCATGGTTTCACGTTCTGCCTGCATCCTGTGAACGGGGCTTCCTTTGTTTGCGTGGACCGGTTTCTGACATGCCATGGCCCGTTGCCGGTCCACAGACTGGGGATTGGACACCCCTGGTCTAGCTGTGCAAACTGGATAGCGCAATTAATCTTGGATGAAGTTCAAAATATTTTGCTTTGGATGCGTCCTGTTTATTCTGGTTGTAATCTACTAGCTTCCCTGGTTGAACCTGCCTCCCTGGTTAAACCTGGGAACTTACATACCTACTTCCAAAACAACATTTTTAAGAAGTTTAAAGATAAGATTTCATTCATTCACCCTTTTTTCTAAACAGACTGCTTGGCAGTTTTTGCTACATCAAATTTATCCAATTAAGAGGATAAAGAGTTTGATAAATAAGGTTAGCATGGATACTGGCTTAATATCTCCTATATTGTAAAATAAGCAAGAAAAGCATTTACAGTATATAAACATTGAATTGGAATCCCTTCCCCAATTTTATATTTACTGCTGTGATATGGTGTTTTATCAGTAATGACCTATTCAAGGTCTGAAGTTTCATATTTTGATAAAAACAAAACCAGAAATATTTTTCTATAAATAATAAAGGCTTGACCTAATCTTTGCATTCCTCATTTAAATTACAGTCAAGAAAGAATGCAGATCGTTGTTAAAAATAATCTATTAATGCCATATTGATAAAGTGATGTAATTTTCTAATTGAACCTGTTTTTCATTACACAGCTTATGTACCTCAAGCTTGATTAAGTGATAATTATATCTGATGTAGAATTTATGAACAGGAACAAATGTCTCGTCAGATGAAAAATGATGAGACTGCAGGTTCCGTCTTTAACTGATTCATGCAACATTTGTCTCCAGCTCTTATATTTAAAACTGTTACTATTTCAATTTGATAATCACGGTGTTCCAGTAGTTTCAGAACCATCTTCCATTTCAGCCTCAGGCAGCTTAGGAACATACATTAAACAAGTATTTAAATTTCTTGAAATTGTTCATTTCATGTTCTCATAGATTAATTAAAATGATATGTTAGTGCACATACAATGAAACAATCATAGAGTCATAGCTCTTGTTAGAAAGAGAAATGGTTCAAGCTTTTATAGGCTTGTAAACACTTGCAGACAATATGGTTTATTCTACAATAAAGAAATATTGACTCCAGAGATCACTCTCCTGAAGAAAAATAAAGATGCATCGGGTAGTATCCCTGCTTCTAAAAGACAGATTGTGCTTTGTTAGGTGGTAGTGAAATATCCTGAAACATATTATTTTCTTTATGGGTAGGATAATTGGAAAATATTTTGAAACATTACATTAGAAATGTATTTTGGAATTAATCCTTTCTGCTACAAATTCACATGGAAAGAAAGACTAATCAGAAGACTCATATTCATTACAATGGTATAGCCTGATGTATTGCATCAACAGATAGATTTAAGTGACATTCCAGTCTTAGGTGATAAGAAAAGACAGTGATGTGCTCGCTTTCTCATTGCTGTCCATTTTGTCCTTGTCACCTGGCCTTTCTACCTTCTGCATTTAACAAATGGAGACAACCACTGTTATATAGAATTTTCATGAGCTTTAAACTTGTATGCATGAACAGGAAGCCTATTGCATAGTGTTGCTTAATAGCCCCCATGAGAATGTCTCCGACCTTTGCCTACATGATTCAAACTATACAACATCTGAAGGTTTTCATGTGATTTTAAAACAATTAAAGCTCAATAAGGCAGAAGTGGATAATCAGGGTTGTTCTAAGATATTTTACTAGCTGAGGCAAAGGATGACATAAACTGTGCAGTAGAGAGAAAATGACTGAATTCAGCTGGCACTAAATTTTGCTTCTCCTCCAGGGATATGACACATTCTGAAAATAGTATATTAAACTAGAAGACATGAGATGTTGTACTGAATATATTCTTATACTTTATCATTGATCTCTGCCCATCAGTATCTGCTGTAAAGGATCATTATCTCAAAGTAGAGGTGGTCTTATGGATAACAGAACAAACACTGGTAGAGGCAGAAGGATTTGAATATGTAGCTACACCCTCAGGAGTCCAATAAATCCATTTTAATAGTGCTTTACTTGAGAAGAAGAAATGGCAAAAAGCAGACACTGGAAAGTCCTGCATAATGTTACTTCTTTGTCCCTTCTGGGAAAACCATTCACAGAGAAAAAAAAATAACTAGAACTGTCATCTACAAACTATTCCCTCCTTTTCATTCATTCAGAGCAGTTCAAAACATTGGGATGTTACATGGATCATCACTATGAATGATTAAGTTACCTTTTAATAATCTTAAGTTTTCATTTATATACAGTATGTCAAATTGATATAGTAGAACGTTTTGCCTTAGATAAACTATATTAGTAAACAATAAATGATAAGAAGTTTCAAAATATTTCAAAAAATGACACCTGTATGCCTCAAGTATCCACTCCTACCCAACATCATCTAGTGAATGAAACTGGTAATGCAGAAGAGCTTATTTGGATTAGAATATGTGGAGGAAAAAATAAAAGCAGTATTTCCATCTCTATAATTACCTGCCTGCCTACAAAAAGATATAGATGATGCTTTCCAGAATCAAATGCAGATTTTTCAAAGAGGCATATAGTAATGATACATCACTTTAATTCCTCTAGCAACAGCAAGTTTGAATTTGTGGTTAAAGGCACAAGGGTAGAAACAATGAGACAGTGAGTTATGAAGCCTAATAAAAAGCTTTTTATTGTACACAGCACAGAATAATGTTTTCTGAGATGGGAAGTTATATAAATATGATAGATGAAGGAAAGAATGTCACCTGCCATGATTTTGTGCCAATCACTTCTTGTTGAACTTGCAATGGCAAGCCATTTCTGAAAATGTTGTGAGGGAAACTGCATGGATTGGAATCATTGGAAACCAGGAATCATGACTCACTTCAAGACTGACAATTTTGTCTCTCAGAGTATGAGCAAAATCACAAGAGGATCAACTATTCATGGTGTAATGCTAACCAATAGGGAAGAATTTCTTAGGAAAACAGGAATTTCACTTTTTTGTTATAGCACTTCTTATGTGGTTTTTCCTCTCTTTGACAATGTATATATATATATATATCAATATTATTTTTCTGTATTTTTTGTTATTAATTTAACAAAACCAATAAAAAATAAACCCAGTACAATAATACATAGGAGTTCATTTCAGGATAAGCTGATAGGAAAAGGAAGATAAAGTGAGAAGAAGGTGATACTAAAAACAGAATTGCAAACTATTTCTATGAAGAGAAAAATGAAAGAAGCAGACATTGTTATTTTGTTGTTGTTGTTAGTTGCAAAGTCATTCCGACCCATCGCGACTCCATGGACAACGTTTCTCCAGGTCTTCCTGTCCTGTACCATCCACTGGAGTCCATTTAAGCTCATGTCTACTGCTTTGGTGACTCTATCCAGCCACCTCATTCTCTGTCGTCCCCATCTTCTTTTGCCCTCAATCTTTCCCAGCATTAGGCTCTTCTCCAGTGAGACCAGACAGTGTTATTATGACTACTCAAAAGCTGGGTGAGAATCAGAAAACAAACAATCAGAAAACGTTGTGTGGGTGATGGATGGAGGGCTATGATACCACTATATAAAGAACAATAGGATGATATCAGCTAAGCCAAAGCTCAGCATGTGTTAATATAAGAAAAATAGTCTAAGAATGAAAACGATTTCTTCAGGTGTGTTCAAAATAAAAGGAAAACATTTGTATGCCACTTACCCACTGATCATGTGAACAAGTAATAAAGAAAAGTAAGGCACTCAACACCTATTTTTGGTCTGTTTTCTCCAACTAGAAAGTTGGAAGGAAGAAGGTTGGGCTTCACAAGGTGGTTGTAAGCAGCAGAATGAATGAGGCATGACTGACTATTGATACTGACTGAATCATGGTCATAGTGTATCTCTTTCCTTGGAATGAGTGGAAATCTCTGAGTTAAATGGACTGCATCTCAGGATATTGAAGTAACCAGCTGATATTGTATATTAGATCTGAGAAATACAGATAACTGGAGAGCAAGAAATGTTATTTGTATTTTCAGAAAGATTGGGGAACTGCAGACCAGTCTCTTTGACACCAATACATGGGAGAATGCTACAGCATATCAAAAAGTAAATAATTTTTAAAATAGAAATGCAATAACTTACTGGAAGACAACAAGGATTTGTCAACAAAAAAAATCTCACCAAACAGAACTCCTCTAGATTTTATTTAACAGGAATTTGTTTACTAGTTATGTTTATTATATCTCTATAGTCTTTCTTGACTTGAACAAAGCATTTGATAATGCACTACATGACATGCTGATTAGCAAATTAGCGGTGTGATTTGGATGGGTTAGGTTGATTACCCGCTTTAAAATCCTATTTATCAGTGCTCATCAAACTGGAGAGAAGTACTGAATAGGGTACCACATTATTCAGTGCTGGCTTTCTTCCTCAATCTTTTTCTTAATAAGTTTGAGGAAAAAAGTGGATGGAATGCTAACTAAATCCTTGGATTAAAAATAAAAGGGCTAGGGCAGAAGAAAGAAATAAAATTCAGAACAATCTTGTCAGATTAGAGAAATGGATGAAAAATAACAGAACAAGGTAAAGTTTTTTATTCAGGAAAAAGAAATCAAATGCATATTTGAAGGATAGGGGACACTAGCAGGATTTATGAAAGCAATCTTAAAACAATACTTGATCATGAATTGCAAATGTATCAGCAGTATAATGCTGCTGAAAAAATATTTAAATACAATTTTAGGTTGTATCAATAAAAATATAGTTTGCAAATCACAGGAAGTAATAATATATTCTTTTGGGGTGATAATTTGGGCATCATACTTTTAAAGTGATTTGAACTGGAAGAGATTCAGTAAAGGCTATCAAGGATGAGCATAGGGCTAAAGTTCTATGAAAGTAGATTTAAAGAACTGAGCATGTAGAAAGAAAGTGTGGACTTTTCCTGGTAGTTGGCTCAAAGACATCAAAAAGTGAGAGTTTGGAAGAAGAAGCTGAGCCATATACTGCAAAGGTGCACCACTTATTGAATTGCATTATGTGATCTAACTTCATTTTGTCTCCATTAATTTTTCATAATCATTATGAGATCAGATACAAGCTAAATTTTCCTTCAATTATTATATAGAAAGCCCAATTTGTAAAGTCATAATTCTCTACATTAATAATAGGATGGAGATGACAGACAGATAGATAGACAGACAGACAGACATGGATGGATGGATGGTCCTATCATTAATTGGTAGAGGTGTGGCTTGTATACATGAAAAGGATGCATAAATGTTAGTGATCAGTGCAAGAAAGTGAAGTGCAAAAAAGTGGTCCTGTGCAAAATGATTGCACTTTTACAAGTGGAGTATTTTTATGACTGCTGTATTCAGTAACATAATAAATGTATGTGATAGCTCAAGCATGAAATTGCAAAGGGCAACAAACATTAACAAATCAGCAAAGCAGGTGCTTAG
The DNA here is from genome assembly GCF_059756535.1 of Pantherophis guttatus. NCBI lineage: Eukaryota > Metazoa > Chordata > Lepidosauria > Squamata > Colubridae > Pantherophis > Pantherophis guttatus. Next base: position 35,988,822 of record NC_142068.1, on the reverse strand, counting down.
AGGAAATACCAAGATGAACTTGCTAATCATGAAACATCCCTTCCATTACTGATGGAATATGTAACTACAATAACTGCTTGGAGTGTGTGGGAAATATAACTACTAAATTGTTTACTGATTATTGACCAAATGTGCTTGTTCAGCAAGGACATTTCATTTGTAAGCACTAAGAGGTACAGGCATGCATATGGATGGTGTGTCCATCTTGACTGTTGGTACATTCATGAGAAAAGTGTTGTTACATTACTGGGCCATTTATTTGTGTACCATATACAGGCTTTTTCTATACTCACTGACCCAGGGAAAAAACAATAACTTTAAATCACCCAATATATTGCAGGCAGACATTCCATCACAATGCCCAACTCACACATAGCGAAGAAAAGTTTCAATCCATGTTTCCTTTTTTACTTATACAACCAAATTAGATGCACAATTACAAAAGGTTGTTTGATTCCAGATAACCTTGACCATAGATGAAGCAGGCTACTTGGTTATTCAATTGCAATATTGTATTGTTCTGTCCCAAAGGTGCTTTTTCAGGAGGCAACTGGACTTTCTTGGTTTTTTTCTTTTGAAGACATTTCATTTCTCATCCAAGAAGTTTCTTCAGCTCTGACAGATAGTGGGGAATTGAAGGATTTATACTCCTTGCAAACAGCTGGTATTTTGCATCCTTTTAGAGGGTTGTTGAAGTACTTGGAGGTTTATCTGTGTCCTCAAGGCCACCTGAGTGGTGCTCCTGATTCAGAAAAACTCCAAGTGCTTTAACCACCTTCTAAAAGGATGCAAAATACCAGCTGTCTGCAAGGAATATAAATCCTTCCATTCCAAGCTGAAGAAGCTTCTTGGATGAGAAGCGAAACACCTTCAAAAGAAAAAACAAGAAAGTCCAGTTGTCTCCTGAAAAAGCACCTTTGGGACAAACATGACCTGAGAATCTCTACAGACTATTGTATTGTTTTATTTCTTCTACTCCAACAATCTATCCTGGGCTTAGCATTTTTGCTGTTCTAGGGAAATTAATTCAGTTTTGGACTCAGTGTATTGGGAAAAGGAGGAAAGGCAGAAGATATGATTCCAATTATGGTAACTCAGTTAGTGCTGCTCAGTATTGCTAGCCTGTTATTTGATTCTTAAAACCAAAACACAATAAAATTGAAATATCAGGAAATGTATTTGAAGCCTTTGGCATAAATCATTTTCTTCATTGCTGCACAAGGGTTCATACTCAAGTGCTTCCTTGCAATCACATGCTAAAAATTGCCTGTCTAGACCTGCTCTAGCTACAAATTGCAATAACCCCTCAATATCAATTATTTCCTCTGTTAATCTGATACATAAAAGCAGGAGAGTCTGTTAATAGCCTGCTGTTATGCTCAAGATGCTCTCAATCTTGTGGACATATTCTGCAGCTGAGTTAAATAACATTTGCTTCCACTGCTTGCAAAATTTCTATTGCGGAAGGTGAATCAATGCAGTCTATAGGGTTTGTGGGCTGGTTTTTCTCGGTTATGGGAAAACATCCTCAAAGCTCTATGGAGATTTCATAGGAAAGCAGGAATTGCTTGACTGATTTGTCTGACTTATATAAACAGTATACTTCACTTCACCTCCCAGTGAACCATTACTCTTCTCCATTTCCAAGGCTCTAAACTGCAAAGTAGCGCTATTGTTGCAACTGTTGAGGAAATTCCTAGCTACAAAATTGTTCTGCTATCATGTTTTCTATGATAATATGTGATAAAAAGACTGGTGTCTGATAGCCATTCAGTTCTTTTCTTGTGCCAATAGATCAAGCATTTGTTTTTGTTTTTTTTAAGTGGCCAGACAAAAAGCCACAGCATAGACTGAAAATACAAAGGAAGGAGAAACAAGAAAAAATTGTAGCATTGCAATTTTTACTACTCCAAGCCCTGCATTGGTAGAAGACTCACAGTAATAATATTCAGATGGTTCTTCTAGTTGGATGGAGGGAACAGCTCTTCCCTATTTGTTTTAGAATTTCAGGTGCCAGCAAAATACTTTTAAAGGTTTACAAGTGTCAATAATATCAAGTACCTTCTGGCAACCTCAGATAATGTTGCTGTTGTTGGATTGTTGGAAAAATTTATTGTATCACTTACAGTGCTAATGGTAAACTTATCACAAGAAATAATTGGAGAAGATAGCAACCTATATCTCCCCTGTTTCTCATGCCCCCAATAGGATGAGGAACTTGGGAAGCCATGTGTCTGTGGATCTCATATTACATCTTTAATTTTTTCCTTGTTTTCATGATAGCATATTAATAGGGATGCTGTCAGAAATCCAGATGCATTGATTTATGTTACGCATCTCAATGCTGCAAGCTGATTGATTTAGTTATCCTGACATAAAAGAGCATCTTGAAAGAATGGCAAACAAGCCTCAGTGTAATCAACCTGCCAGTCATCCTTCAGGTCTTAAAATCTTTCAACAGGAACAGCATTTTAATATCTGGCTAGCTTCTATTAAGATTTCATTGCAGGGATGGTAGAATATTAATCTCTACCATGTGCAGAAATCCATATGAAAACAACTCTATAGATTCCAACATCAGGAAATAAAAGCTGTTGATTTATGCATGTTACTTTTATAAATCTAAAAATAAATTTCATTCCAGAAAGAAATTGAGCTAGCATTATAAGCTTCTGAGTTGACAGCAATCTTAAATTTCTGGTCCAGATCTTCACTGATCTTCACTGTGATACAATTAAAAAAAAAACCTTGTTCCTTGCCTCATGAATAAAATATTTATCTGTGACTCACTTAGAAGTATTAGATGGCAAACAATTACAAATGCTTTTTGAGGCAGTGGTTAAAAATTTAGCCAGAATTCAAATAGAAAATATGTGAAAATTATTCAATAGAAACCATATATAATTGTCAAAATTAAAACAGTACAAATAAAATGTTGGCAAATGCTAGAGTGAAGTTGTGTTGTGTCATGAACCTGGCTTTCTGTCCTCCAAGCAATTTCTATTACAAAGGACATTTTATCTACTCCTCAGCAAGGAATTTTTCTGACTCCAGAAGATTAGCATGTTATTTCTTCAAATTCTATAGAAATTCTAATTCAAAGGATTAGTTTTTTAAAAAAAAAGTTGCTGTAAAAAATACATTTCCATCTCAGGGGAAGAAGGAGAAATAAAAAGAAAATAATTTTAATTAGTTAACTCATTTCTCACTCTGAAGTGGGAACATGTTGGTAGAACAGAAGGCCTTAAATCCAATTGAATTAATAGACTCTCTCCCAGTTTGCATCTTGTTTAATCTCTAGATGCAAGAGGGGTCGGCAGGGGGCGCTAAGAGACAAGGTGGGTGGCAGAAAAGTGCTGGAGGTGGGCTCCCCCTCGCAACTGTAACTCTTTTAAAATCAGATGTGATATGTAAGTCCGTGATGGCGAACCTATGGCATGCATGCCATAGGGCCTGGCAGCACATGCGTGCACCAGAAGGTAAGACCAAGAGCCGAATGGCTGCCTGGGGGGAAGGGAGGTTCAGCTGCCTTTCAGGCCTACATCTCTCCTGCAAGGCCTCTGGGTGGGACTGTAGTAGTCACAGGACTGGCCCGTTGGTCATCCTGAAGCAGCTCCTCCACCCAGGTGCACCGGCCTGCCAGGGAGCTGCCTGCTCCCCGGCAGGCCAGTGCACCCGGTGGTGGAGGAGCTGCTCTGGGATGACCAATGAGCCAGTCCTGTGAGTGAGACTATTACAGCTCTGGAATATGGGACGGGCCATGGCGGGGCTGGAAATCTCTACCCTCGGGTGGCAAGTGCAATGAGCAAAAAGGAGCGCAGCCCTTGCCATCCGAAATTAAATGGTGCTGTTGTGGTGGCTGGGGAGGGGGTGGCGAAAGCGGGCTGAAGTGGCGGTTGCGATGCCTGGAAGCTGCGGAAGCAAAGCACTACTTTCTTTTTTGTGGCAACAACATTCCACCTCTTTATATTTGCGCCAACTGGTGGCACAAGGCAGCTCTCGTCTCCTACTGCTTGGACTCGGAGCGGTAAACAGTGTCTGGTCCAGCGAGTAACCGGATTTTGCTCTCCATTATGGATGCCAGATCGGGGCCCTGCAAGCTCTCGTCTCTCAAGGAGCACTCACTTGAAGCGGCGCGGGAAACTTTGGCCAGGCTCCTCGAGAGACAAGAGCTTGCAGGGGGCCGATCTCGCATCCGTGATGGAGAGCAAAATCCTGCTTCTTCTCTCTGCTCTAGTGCAGCATCAGGATTCCGCCTTGGTATATTTGCGGCGCAAAGCAGCCCTCGTTTCCTGCTGCGTGCAACTTAAAGCAGTAAACAGCATCTGGTTCGGGAAGCAGCCGGATTCCGAACAATGCTATTTATAGGGGGTGGGGGTGGGGGGTACTGAGGATGAGTTTGTAGTACCAAGGAGGCGGTGGACTGAAAAAGTTTGGGAACCACTACTCTAGAATAACGGAGCTGGAAGTAACCTTGGAGATCTTCTAGTCCAAAACACTGCTCAAGCACTATAATATTTCAAACAAATATTATCAATATCATCTTAAAAACCTCCAGTGATGGTGAAAAAAATCCTTTTTTTATTAATTGCCACTGTTTCTGACAACACAAGATTCAGTGTAGAGGCCAATGAGGGACAAGTGAACAGATAAGTTTCCATTTAGAATTCTCAGCAGTTTAGACCAGCCGGCTAGGGAATAATGGAAGTTAAAGTCCAAATTCTCCAAATTGCCAGGTTTGAAGAACACTGGTTTAAACAGTTTGGCCATTGACAGGATGCCACAAGTAGTAATTCTGCCACATCTTGAAAGTATTCTACCCTTGCCTACAGAGAAGCTAAAACAACTTTAGAGCTGGATTCACAAGATGCTGAACTAATCTATTTTGGGGGCTTGCAAATATACATAGCCACACAAAGAAACACAAGTTTAAACTGAGTTTAGTTTGCTGTGAAACTATAGCTTCTTGGTCTTTAATTGAGGACTAAGCATGCTGTCTGGACCTACAATGAGATGGATGAAGGAAGACAATTTGTTCTTGTTTCCTGTTGCTCATTTCTACTCTGCTATAATAGCAGATATCAGGGAGGAATCCATGATACCATGAGAGCTGTTACTAGTCAGAATAGACAATATAAGGCTAGATACCTAAAAATCTCTTGACATCTGACAAGCTTCTTATTCATCTGATTTTTTTTTAAAAAAACTATACTAAATATATGAATAAATTGGTTCAAGTTTCTTACATCAGGGATCCCCAATTCCTGGTCTGCATTCCAATAACACAGTGCAGCCCTTTGGGAACCAGGCTGTACAAGCACAGGTGAGTGTGCAAGCATGTGAAGCTCCATTTGTGCAAGCAGCAGGAGCATGCGTAAAACCATCTCCCTCTGCCACCACCAGCGGTCTTCAGAGGTTGGGGACCATTGCCCACTGCCCTGCATCATTACATATGATGTGTACAAACTACTTCTAAAATTAAAATCCTATGGCATTTCCGGACTCCACATAATTGGATAACTGCGTTCCTGTCAAACAGACAACAAGTGATCAAAATAGGGAGCGCCCTATCAAATCCTGCACCTGTTAATAGCGGTGTCCCCCAAGACAGTGTTCTAGGATCAACATTCTTCATACTATACATAAATGACCTTTGAGATCATATTATAAGCAACTGTGTTCTTTTCGCTGATGATGTAAAAATATTTAACACCATCAACGATGCTGCTACTCTTCAAAAAGACCTTGACTTTGTATTGGAATGGTCAAACAATTGGCAACTCCAAATCTCAACCAACAAATGCTCTATCTTACACATTGGCAAAAAGAACTAGAACACAAAATACAAGCTGAGTGGACACAACTCAGATGTGTCTGAGATGACCCTCACTCTGTCAAAGACCTTGGAGTACTCATACCTAATGATCTAAGTGCCAACGTTCACTGTAACAACATCACCAAAAAGGCATTAAGAGTTGTAAACCTAATCTTGCATAGCTTCTTCTCCGGTAATATCACACTACTAACCAGAGCATACAAAACATTTGCTAGACCAATTCTCAAATACAGTACAATTCATCTGTCTGGAACCTGCACTGCATATCAGACATTAATACAATTGAACGTATCCAGAAATATTTCACAAGAAGAGTCCTCCACTCCTCTGCTCGCAACAAAATACTTTGTGCCACCAGACTCGAAATTCTGGGCTTAGAAAACTTAGAACTATGCCACCTTCGGTACTTCAGCTTCAACCACAACAATACACGAGCACAAATTTTAAGTGAACCGCTCCAAACTTGATTGCAGAAAATATGACTTCAGCAACAGAGTGGTCAGTGCCTGGAATGCACTAACTGACTCTGTGGTTTCATCCCCAAACCCCCAAAATTTTAACCTAAGACTGTCTACTGTTGACCTCACCCCATTCCTAAGAGGTCTGTAAGGGGCGTGCATAAGAGCAGCAGCCTGCCTACCATCCCTGTCCTAATGTTTCCTCTATTTGTATCTATTTTATATATCCATGCTTATATATATCTTACCTAATACATTCTTGACAAATAAATAAATAAAATAAATAAAACTAAATATTAGTCTGGGCTTTCTATAGATTGTGTGGGTTTCCTTCAGAAATAAAACAGTGGGTGGCTGCAGCCCATGCTCTTGTTTTTGATTTCTAAACTGCACCTGAAAGAAAACCAGGTGCTCGATAGAATTTTCTGGCATGAATGGCAGGAAATCATCTCAGTTTGTCTTCTGGTAAGAGGATGTTTTGAGACTGGCTGCACCCTCTGTGACAGAAAAAGGAAAGCGCAACATCTGAACAAGGCAGACATTTTTTTCAAAATGGTCATATCATGCTCTCAAGTTTTAGGTATGTACACTGGGCACAGAATTTGAAATTTACAAATAAAACAGAAAGCTATATACGAAATGTGTAGGTTAAAGAAAATAAAAAGTACTATATTTTGCAAAGTCTTTTGGGAAAAGGGTGGGGAAATTACATATAAAAAGACATGTTTAGGAAAAAGGTAAGCAAAAAAGCATATTTATTTCTATGCAAGGTTTTTCTTGTCTAAGCTTTTGAAAAATGGTGCAAGCATAAGGTTGGTAAAAGCAGATAAATGCAATTAAACTGAGATTTGCTGATTTGTTTATTTTTTGGACAGAGATGGAATTTTTTAATCCTATATTTTAATCCTATATTTATCCAGGAAACTTGTTACTAAGGATCAGTTACAAGATGCTTTCTTGCTATCTTCCATGTTTCTTTTCTTTCCTTAACTTCAATCTGCATATTCATAAAGCTCATATGCCATTATTTTTCTTTCCAAAGTGACAGATGTATTGATTATCTGAAGTAGACAGGATCCATTATTTTAGATTTCACTTTTAAACTAAACACAGTTGTTCAGTTGTTCACACCCCTAATCTGATGGTTAAAGGAAACAACAATGCTTATAATAAAAACCCATTTATTCCTTGCATGCAGGCACACAGGTATTAGATAGTTTCCAGATAAATCTTTCTTGGATGGGTGACATTTTCACACTGAATGGATTCTTAATACTGTTTTGCTTGTGTCCAAATCTGCTATGGATTTGGGAACACGACGAATATCAGAACAGATTTGCACTGGGGTTTCATAAATAATTTGTTTAATAGTTTGTATTCTGGAAAAAAACATGGCTCTATACACATATAACCTCATTTATCTGTTCATTTTAGACCATTAAATTATTTCATATCTTGTGGAGCAAATTCCTTATAACATAATCATGCTAAAACAATGTACGTTAATGCATTATTATGTTGATTGAAGCATCTCTAATTTATGTGTTTATTTCATCCAATTCTAAATCATGCATGTCTAAAATTATTTTACTTTCTAATTATCCCATTTTTATACTCCTTGAGATGCTTGAGAAGGCTGAAATGAAATTTTCACATCTCCTTTATTTTTATAAACCTTTTAAATATCTTTTTAAAATTATACATATATTAATGCCTTAAATTTATCTATGTTACGCTATAGTATAACCTACATCAAATATGTTTCTCAGTAGAAATCTATGCCTACTGAGGAGGTTGAGATGAATGCATCTCCAGGTCAAATTAAGCCCAGTTTTTAGATTTTCATTGTTTTGTTTCATATCTACTTTTTTGTTTATTGCTAATGCAAGAGCATGATTCTGTTCAGTACTTCAAACAGAAACTCACAGTGGGGACACCACTATTCACTGTTTTTAGTTTCCAAATTCTAGTATTTATTTTGTTGTTTGAATTATCACTTGTGTGCTTCAATGAATCAGTATGAGTTCCTGATCCAACTACCTCTCTAATGGTGGCAGGGGAAGACGGTGGTTGACTTCTATGGATGTCTATAGTTTGAAAATAATTGTGCTTAGATGACTTGAATAATTGAAAACCAGTCATCGATTTTGACCCACAATTTGGAAAATGTTACCCAAAGAGATTATTAGCTAATGCCAATAAAATCTTCAGACAAAAATCTTTTTTCTGCTCACCTTGATTTCTACAGTTATCCATTATATACCTCTTCTTTATAGAATTACCTAATTATGAAACACAGCAAATGTCTTTCGCCAGCTTGCTACACTTTAATTGAATCTATTAATCTACAACTTGACTCACTTAAGGATAAAGCACAGTTGGAGCGTTTGTAGTTGGAGTACAACTTGTATTACTCTATTCCATGCATATGAAATGCAGTTTTGTTAACTATGGGAATAGATCCCCCTCCTCCCTCCCTGACTCAAGCTAATAATGATTTGTGAGCCTTTTTTTTCTCACATTGGTCACATCACTTCACCAGAAAATAAAACCTAAGCTCAGGAAATATTTTAGAAATCATATTTTGACAAAGCTGAAAGAATCTCTCAGACAGAAAACAAGCACCATCTCTACCATACTTACATTTGAAAAGTGGGAAGAAATGAAAGCTCTACTTTCTTTGATGGAAGAACTAAAAGATGGTCTTCAGAAGCAAAACAAGCCAATTTATACCCATCACCTTTACAGAATTCAATTTGAAGTCAGCCGAAGCTTAATTTCCTATAGTTTTTTTTACAGTACATTTGGGAACAGCAGGCCTTACTAGGAAACTCAAGGAGAAAAAAAAGCAAATAATTCCACTAGCAGCTGGGTGATTTTTTTCATCCTGTTCCATAGCTTATAGGTAAGAAAATGGAACATAGGAGGGATTTTTGTTTTGTTTTTTATACAAGCTATACAGATCTCTGATTTGCTTTTAAAAATAAGAGGTTTTTCATTCCTTTTAGCTTTCTTTTCATCTTTTATAATGACTTCTTGTAATATGGCAGTACCTTCAGAAATCACTTTGAGATAATATCATCTTTTTTCTCCTTTTGAAAAAATGCACAAAGTAATAGTACTTGCCAGATAAGAGCTGCCAACTGTTTATGGCACACTTCCCACTGTGTTTTCCCAATATGAGTCTATGTGCACACAATAGGAACAAGTATACCCAATGAAACTATTACATGTGTGACTTTTGAATATGTCTTCTCATGTTTTATAAATAGTTTTTGTAGTATAGTTTCCATGCAAAAGCTGTGATTATTTACCTTTATAAATATAATCACAGTACAAATAATATTAATTTCATTGACAGTGTTGACCTTCCTTCGAAATGGGTGTGTGTGAGTGTTTATCAGTAATTTAGGAACAGAACTCCAGTATATTCTGCTCTTCCTCTATGCTTCGAACTTGTTTGGAATATTCCATTATGGGGATAGTTGGCAGTTTCCAGAAGACAATTTCTTATTGAAAGTTATTTTAGATGTCCTGGGCTAGAATATGGTTCCAGCAATGATGGGATTCAGTTTTTTTAACAACTGGTTCTGTGCACATGGCTTATTTGGGGGACGTGGCTTAGTGATCATGTGACCAGGTGGGCGTTGCTTGGTAGTCATGTGACCGGGTGGCCATGGCTATGTGCATAAGGACTACTCAGACGACTGAAAAAAGTCATTTCTGATCGGTCCTTACACTTTTGACTGGTTCTCACACTTATGACCATCCTCACATTTATGCCCGTTGCAGCATTCTTAACAACTGTGTCACTCATTTCACAACTGCTTCTCTTCATCACGGTGACAAGATAGGGCGCAAAACATAAAATGTGAGGAAAGTCGTAAGTGTGAGGACCAGTCAAAAGTGCAAGGACCAGTCAAAAATAACTTTTCCAGCCCTCTGAGTAGTCCCTATGCAAATAGGGACTACCCAGAGGGCTGAAAAAGTGATTTCTGACAGGTCCTTGCAATTTTGACCCAGTCCTCGCACTTATGACCCCTCATCATTTATGCCCGTTGCAGTTTTCTTAACAACCATGTCACTCATTTCACAACTGCGGTGCTTCATGTGACCGGGTGGGTGTGGCCAGGTGATCATGTGGCATTGCTTCTTTGCCCTAATGACAGTTTGCTGCAATGGTCATAAGTGTGAAAAATGGTCATAAGTCACTTTTTTCAGTGCAATTGTAACTGTTGTAAATCAAGGATTACCTGTACAAAAATACAAAAAGCTTCTTTGCTTGCAAAAAGCTGCCCTAAATACCAATCATTAGATTAGAAATACCTGCAAACTGGAATTACAAATCAGGCAGGGTGGCAGAGCACCTTGAGGAATTAAAATAGTTAAAATGCAATGATAACTATCAGCAGCCAACTCTTTCTCATAAAGTGAAACCCTTTAGCAGAGAGGCCAGTTAAGCTCTCCAGAATGAAGCAAAGGAGCAAACAGAGTATCCATTGCTTGTTAAACCAATTACCAGAACAAATAGACACAGGAACTAGTCAGATTTCCGAAGCTGCTTTTTTTCAGGAACAGAGATTAACATTTTTCCTTCCAAACAAAGCTGAATAGGGAAAATTATCTCATCACTAAACACAGGATTAAACATCACCAAGCACAGAATTAAACTTCACCAAAAATCAGTTTTAGACCAAAAGTCAGAAAGGGTATGTAAACTCACGTTTGAATGTCAATCTTTCTAGCTAGCCAATAAGCCTTGCTGAATGTCACTCATCTTGGTTCCTTGTCATTAAAAGTTTCTGCTTCATTATTCAATTATTTCTTCAAAGTGCTGATCATTGCACCCTGGCTGGAAAAACTCCAACAGGGGAGTATTTCCAACAGCAGTGTTAAAAGCTTAAAACAACCCTTTCCCTTTAAGAAAGTCAAGCAAAAAAAAAAAACACCTCAGAGAAGCTCTGGAACCAGAAGCGACAGTAAATCTAGGCGTACTGCCAAGAATGTAATAAGGGTTAATGGAGAGGCAGTTCCTGTAAGCAGGGCAATAAAGATTAGACTAGGAAACAACACCAGAAAGTTGTAATTCCTTACAGGATTAACCCGGTAAAGTGGAAAAAAACAAAAGGAGATTTCTTCTAACAACCAGTTCTCCGAATTGCTTAACTACTTAACAACCGGTTCTACCGAACTGGTGCGAACTGATAGAATCCCACCACTAAGTTCCAGGAAGGAACCAATTCAACATATTGCTGAGGGGGAACTCCTTGTTGAATGCATCACAGTTTTATCCAGCCACAACTAAACACATGTATACACAAAAACAAATATTGTGAACCAGACACAGTTTCAAAATGATGAAGATTCCTGATTTACATTCCAAAAGTTGATGTGAACTTTTCCTTTCCTTTAATTTTAAAAACTCAACCTTTACCATCAATGGAAACTTTATTTAATAAGAGTGTTTTACATGGGGTTACCTGGAAATCATTGTACCAATAAATATCACCATTGAAAACTGCATTCTGTAACTGTTAATTATGTTTGAACCCTTAATCCTTGACATTTCCAGAATTATATGAACTTCTGTTTTCTTATTGAAGATTCCATTTAAATGTATGTTTTTCATTTTCTTAACTTCAGAAATATTGTCCTGTATATCCATCCAGCAATTGTTGCTCAGCAAGGCTTATTTTCTTTGTATTTGATTTCTTTAAAATCTGTAACTATTTTTTTAAAAAAATAACATTTAACAAAAATAAAATCTTAGCAGCATTATTTATGTGTTGAAACCTATTCTATTGACAAGGATTAATGGTGTCAGATATCTCTAAATTATTACCAACTTAAGCACAGAAATAAAATTTCTTGAAAGAATGGAAGAAAACAGTGACAGGAACAGTGGTTTGAACAGTGAGTTATGCAGTTCTTTATTATCCTTTTTTATCGTATAATGCAGCACTTCTAGTGACACCTGATGTCCAGGACAAGGAAATGAAGGTCTTCCAGATATTACCATGCTAAAATTCTTACTATCTTTCACAGCTGGTCATTGGGGTTATAAAAAGCTGGAATTTGGGAGAACCAATGGTTTCTAACTTCTGTTTCCTGGTATAAATTTTGCAGAAGTAAAATATTGAACAAAGGGTAATATAAGGATTCACTAGAGGCTGAAGTCAGATTCTCACCATGTTCGATTAAAATGAATAATCCAACAAAAAAACATATGATGATATTCTCTGTGTCACTTTCTGGTTAACTTATCTTAATAAAATATTTTATTTTATTTTATTATTTTATTTTATTATTTTGCACAAGAAAAAAAACATTTTTTTTCTTGTGCAAGCATCTTAAATTCCTGGAATTATTATGAGATAATACTTGCTGAGATAAGGGCAACATTTGTCATTTTTTTCTTCTACCGAACAATCTAATTGTTTTTGTTTATTAGCAAATAAAGCAGATATTTCAGATGGCAAATCAGCAGTCCTATTTTACTTCTCAGTAGGAATCAAAACAATGTAATTGTGATGAAAAACATGATATAATCAAATATGTTTGTGGCCAATTTACTAACCCCGCATTAATTTACCATATGTTGTTTACAGTGACATTAGCACAAGCTATTTTTTCTTCTAATAACTATTGTCTATGAAAGCTAAACTATAGAAATTGGCAATGTCAAATGTACTATCATGCAATGAGGAATTGGCTTGGGATTTATGTTCTTTTTTAGTTCAGTTCACTTGTTCCAAATCATTTGGAAGAAGGAAAAAGTTCTAATGAGAATATTATCTCATGGCATTGCAGTTTATTAAAAGGCAGTTCCATTTTTTGGTAGTTTTTTTACATAAATCTTTTAAATGTTCTGCAGTTCGTCTTTTGTTTATCACGGACTCCATAATAGCAATAGGAATAGCACTTAAACTTATATAGTGCCCCATGGTGCTTTACAGCACTCTGTAGGCAGTTTACAATGTCAGCATATGGCCCCCAACAATCTGGGTCCTCATTTTACTGACCTCAGAAGGCTAGAAGGCTGAGTCAACCTAATCCCTTCCTCCTCCAAAACTATCTACAGACAAATTGGCCCTGAACATAGCTCCCAAAACTTCAGACACTCAGGGTTTTTTTTGCTTCAGTTTCTGGATAGAGCCTAGAATCCAGTGGTGGGTTCCTCCCGGTTCTGCCCAGTTCCGCCCGGTTCCGCCGAGCCGGTAGCGGTGATGATATGATGTCACCGAACCGGTTCTACCCCACTGCCCCCCATCCCCTCCCCACGTTATTCTTACCTTTTATTTGCCCCCACCCCCAATCTATTGCTGCCTCCTGAGTCCCAGCTGATGGGCTATAAGGAAAAAAACTGTTTAAACTCTTGCCGCGGGGCTTCAAAGGGCCGCCCTACAGCTGATCAATGGTAAAAGGCAGTTTGGTAGTAGACTGGTGCCTCCAAAAACAAATGAGTAGACCAGAGCCTGCAAAAATAAATGGATAGACCAGTGCCTGCAAAAATACATGAGTAGACTGGTGCCTGCAAAAATAAATGGGTAGACCAGTGCCTGCAAAAATAAATGGATAGACCAGTGCCTGCAAAAATAAATGAGTAGACCGGTACAGCTCTGCAAGCAGTTAAAAAACCTGGTAGACCAGTACCTCTGCTAAATCCTAAAGAATTGTCACATGACCATCAAGCCATGCCCACAAAATAAGCCACACCCACAGAACTGGTAGTAAAAAAATTTAGAACCCACCCCTGCTAGAATCTCTGAAAAGGTTTGCTGAACATTGATGATACACAATGAATCTCTGAATTTCAATAGTAAAAAAAAAAAAGAGTCTCCTTTGAATTGCTTTCTTCAGGTGAATCATGAGGAGGAAGGAATTGGAAAAGAACAAGAGCGATGGTGGATTCTCTTTCTAATTCTTTTTATTAGTGGAAATTATCCATGACAGATAAAGTGGCAGCAAAGAGTAGGAAAAAAAGGTACTGTAAAGGGTACTTGATGCAAACTTCCTGCTTCCAAAACTGTTGTGTATTTGTTTTTAATTATTTCACTTCCTCAGTGTTTTGCCTCTGGTTTCAACAACTTTTGTTTGCAATTCATCCATTTTACTTTTGCATATTTTGGAAGCCAGAGTCAGCTAAGAGTCAGACAAAAAGACAAAAACAAGGGCATATCCTGATCCTAATTTTTGAAACACGATAAATTTTTCAGGTAATTGATACTTCAGAAAGGATTTAAAATTAAGCTTCTCTTTTCTCAGTTGCAAATATTGAATATTTTTGGGGGATGGCAGAAATCCTCTATATTCAAGTGAAAAATGCCTTCCTGAATATATGGGAAAGGATTTGTATTAGTGTGTCAGATGAGTTAATGTACATCTGTGACCATTATTTAAAGCATACTTATCAGACATTTTATGCATTTAATAATTTGTTTATATAATTCATAATTAACAGAATTCTACTCAAATTATGTTAGAATAGAGAAATCAATAATTGCAATTTCATATTTTTAACATTTAGCTATTTTGGTCTAGAACTAATGTCATATGGTTTAAATCATTTCTCTGCATTACAGCTTTCTAGAAAAAAAAAAGAAAATTCCCCTTCCCATAAGGCTCAGGGGGTTTCCTCTCTTAATTCTGCAGGGATTTTGTGTGTATGGGGGGAGAGAGAAAAGAGATTGGATTTTAGTAATATAATTATGCTTAGGTCTTGATCTATGTATGATTTTTATGGAACATTTTAAAATCCATTAAAATATAAGGTAACTGTGTACAAATCTGAACAAACAGACAAATAATGAAGAATTGCTCCTGTAAAAAGTGAATAAATTGGCTTTTTAGACATTTACTAATCTATAAAGAAGAGGCCAGGTGGACATCAGGAGGTAAAACATTTTGATTCCCGAGGAGCAACAGCTGAAAAGAGGCAGAATCCAATTATTTATGATGGAGGACAAGATTGCCAGAAGTCTAAAATTATACAAAAGAGCCATGGAGAGAGGTACATTGAAGTAAATGATTCAAAGTCTCTGAAAATCAATAGGAGAAGTTTATGTACAGGACAAAAAGAACAAAGAAAAACCCTGAGTAACATGACTATAAAGATAAATGGAGCAGATGGGTTGAATTAAATAATTCAAAAGCAAGGCAAGAAGTCTGAGAAAAGAGTTAGGAGGACTAAACAAGTGAGCCCAGCCATTGACATAATCCAGGGCTTGAAGAACTATGGTCTTCCAGATATGGACCAAGTACTAAGAGCCTTGGAGGCAGAATGCCAAGGGACAAAAAAGAAAAATGGGAAAAGATAGGATGAAAGTAGCTTAAGCTTAAACTACATTCAGTCAACAAGTCAGAGTTATTCAGAATTATCTTAGCTCTGTGTCAGTTTTGGTGATAGTTCTGGATGAAATTACCGTCCTTATAAAGGGTAAGTTAGCAATTCATGGTTTCTCCTCATAAAAGAATATAGGGTCTATAGGCCTTTGCTCAGCTAAGGTTGGTGGGCAGATTGTCCCTCTCTGGACCCAGAAGACTTAGCAACAGTGATCTACACTCTCATCCCCATACAGTTAGACTATTGTCACAAGCTGTAATGAGGTGGCATTTGAGGATGATTCAGAAACTACAGTTGGTATATAATGAAGCTGTGGGTAAAAGTCACTGTTGCAATACCAATTCTGTAATCACCACACTGGTTATTATATGTTTCTGCGTTGAACTCAGAACTCTATGCTGATTTGAATTTTTAAAGCTTTTCACAACTTGGACTCAGGACCATTCAGGAACCATGTCCTCTAAACTCATAGTGATCAATTAAGAAAACAAAAATAGAATAAATTTAATTGTGACTGCAAAGCCTGGTATACAGTTGATATTCACATTGTCTATTCTTGGTTTCAGACTCCAGCCTGAGGTATTTTCAGCCACCAAACAGGTTGGATCTTATAAACTCCAGACAAGAAAATAATGCCATCATAAATAGTTATCAAAGTAGATTACCAATAACATTTCAAAAACTTTCACTTTTCATCTTCTGTTTCAAATTATTCAAATTTGGAAATGCAAAGAAGAAGAGATTTTTTTTGTAATACTTGATGGACACATAAAAATGTTTTAAAAATCTGGATTCAAATACATACATGAATTTAGCAGATTTTAAAGAATAATATACAACTGAAATTAGAGGTGCTTATTTTAGGACTGATTGACAAAAACCTGGAAAAAAAGCCCTTATGTAACTTTGTTTTTATATACGATAATAACAATGTGATTTTTATATATACAACAGTGAACAGAGTTGAAAATACCCACAAGAAAGAGTGGATGCTAAAGATAATAGAATTTGCTCACATGGCAAAATTGTCAGCTTTGATCAGGTAAAAAGATTGTGATCAGTTTCAGTGCTGATTGGAAATCCCTTCTGGACTTTTTGCATAAAGCAGAAAATATATATATAATAGAATTTTTTTTAAAAAAAAATACCTGCTTTAACTTTAAAATAAGAGAGCAATTTAAATTTGTACTTAAAATTATGGTTGTAAAAGAAATAAAGTCATTTCTTTATATTTTTTCCTTCTAATGCTTTGGCTTTCTTCTCTCTCTTTTTCTTTTTTCTTTTTATTATCTTTATTAGTTTCTGTTAGTTTTTTATCTTTTACTGTAAAATATTAATAATAGTTATCTAAAATAGAGTAATATTTTCAAAACTGAATGTGTTCCTGAAAATGTTGATCCTGAGTCCTGTTTAAAATCAGGCAAACCTATGGCACGGTTGATGAATATTTATCACTACACAATTTATCCAATTGGTTTACTCATTTAGCTTTTATATCTGAATAAGATCACATATGAAAATCACACTTGTATCTATTTTTCTGAATTACAATTCCTGAAGAATCCTTATTAGTACTTGATTGTAGCCCAGATATTGATTTAACCAGTTTCTTGTAACAGAAAGCCAGTTAAAGTCACTTTTATTCATCAGCATTGTACAGGCAATTGTATCTACACAAGACTTTTCAATATGTGCAGTGACTATAAATTATATTGTTATAGATTGATTTAAAATGAGGTTAGACAGTGTCATGGGGATAGGCATATCCACAGCTAGCACATCAATAGTTATTAGCTATGTCTCCTATATCATGTTCAGGAGACACCAGGTCAATGGATTCCAGTTGCAAAAAGCAACAGTAAGTCAATTATTATTTTTATATGATATTCATGAACTCCAAGGCCAGACTAGGATTCAAGATAGGGACTGGTTTTAACGTAGCAGCATTCTCTTTACATTCTTATTTAAGAATCTCTAGAGTAAATACAACCATCACAAGTCTTTCTGAAAACAGAAGTCGGAAATCTGCAACTCATGGGTCATAAGAGTTCTCCACCAAGGTTTGGTGCATCTCTAGGAATCCTTCTTCATCTGTCACTAAGTACAGTCCAATGCTATTTGCTCGTGAATTTGGTGTCAGCCATCTTAGAAAAGGCTAATTGAAAGGTTACAAATCTAAACAGGTTAGTGCTAGAAAATAGAAATTGACCAACCAAAAATATCTAGAACCGCATTTAATTAATAGCTGGGGGTCAGTTTACATTTTAAATTCCATCCTTTTAATTTTTTTCCCAATGTGCCTCATGAAGACTAACTATTTGCTTGTTGGATATATAGCTGCTTTCAAAAACAATTTTTTTTCCTATACTGTATTGAAGATAGTAATGGCAATAGTTATTCTATCATTCTTCTGTACTTGGTAGGATTATTTACATGGTACTGTAAAATCTATGCCAAAAGGATTTACCAATTTGATATTGATTACTAATTTTAATTATTTTTGCACAGAATGTGTTTACTTCTTTTTTTATTATTGTTGGTTTGCTCTAGTCCTACCCAGTTGCCTTTTTGGCAATTCATCTACTTTTTGAGTACCGCTACTGGCATGTCCCACAAGATTAAGAGTAACTCTCAAATCAAAAGAATTTGTTCTCCTTGGCTATACAGCCTTTTAGCACTAGTCTTGCATGATCTATGAATCATAAGCTTGCCAGTATCTGGGATTTAGAGGGAGATTTGGTATAGGAGAGAGAACAAATTCTTAATTGCGGATGCATCCCATGAACAGCAGAACTGATTGGAACAGATGGTAAGCAGATTGGTCATTTTTTTCTCCTGGGGAAGTTTAAAAGAAGGTTTAAAGAAAAAAAGCATTTTAGAAATGCAGCAGAAGGATAGATGTACATGATAGTTAAGGAATACTGATTTTTATAACAAATGTTTAAACACTGATCAAAAAAGTATTGAAAAAGCTCCAGAAAATGCTATAGTGACATTTACAGATATCAGCTATATATGAAGATAGTGACAAGAATGGATATGCATCAATTGCAGCCCTGCTAAACAAAAATCTGACTGATATTTTACAGGTATACTAAAACACTATAGCAACCTATGAAATTTGACTGGATACCAAGGCTGTGAAATATTATCACTGAAACATAGCCCAAATTGTAATGAATAAACAAAGGTGTCAGCCCTGGAGGCCATCTTTTTCTTTGGATCTTCAGGGCTGCCACATTTAGTGCTGTGGGAAACTGGGAAGGGGATTGCATGGAGTGGTGGAGATATTTAGTCATAATAACATTCCTTTCCTTGAGAGTCAAGGACTTTTGACCTGTACCTGGAGTGGAGTGACTGGGAGGCATCTCCAGTTGGGATGGTGCATTGATTGGACCACGTGATGGACATGTGGGTGCTGGGGAAGGGAATTGGATTTTCTTTTGGGTGGGGAAAACCTGGAAGCTTTCAAAGTCAGGTTTTTCTAATGTGCCAATATGACATATCTAATAAAATGGAGCTTTGAGGAACTTCTAGCCTTGGAGTCTTCTTACGTTGGGGGTGTTACTTGGAACTCTGACAAAAGGAGTTATAAGTTACATGATCTGGAAGACATAAACACAAGGAAACTATGTAACAGGCATACATCTTACAACACTGCACTCTATCTGTGCTTAAAAAGCTTCATTAATAACATATTAATGGAACTTTAAGATAGACTGTCTTCTAGGATTGAATTAGAAATGTATTTTGATAGAGGACAGCTATCCCTTGACAAAATTCTCACAGACATTTTCCCAACATTTTTCTTAATGAAAGATTTAAAAAAATATTATTTTGCAAATACTCTGAATTTTGTGACATTGAAGACATATGTTAGAAAACATGCATTATCTGAAATTTATGATAGTCTACTAATTGTTCAGTTATTCCAATATGTGGGGAAAATATACAGCTATACATAACTTTTGGATTATGACTGAATGTGATTTCCCAAAATCATGGACATAAAGATACAGAATTAACTATGGACTTTATGTGCAAAACATTTTTATGCACGGAGATTAATTGACTCTAGTTTTTGGCAGCATATTTTACAGAATGCTATTTAAGATAGTCCTCAATCTTTCAAGGTAGCTTTTAAGAAATTGGTGAGAGAAACATTAGAGAAGGAAAAATTACCTCCAGTGTAACACTGCACAATCAGGGAAGAGGAACTATTGGCCATCTGGATCTTCCTGAACTAACAACACCTTAGCTCCCAGTTGAGTGAGCAACATGGGAATGAAAAATGAAGCATGCTGATAACTACAATTCAGAAACATATGGAGGATACAGGTTCCCACTTATTTGGTGGTGAAATAATCTAATGCTTACAAATTATTTCTTGCTATTGTATGAATTACAGCATCAGACATTTTTACAAACACATCAATTTTCAGGACAGTAATAAAATAAGCGAGCAACTCCAGAAATTAAAAGTTTCCAAAAAATTCCTTGATGTTGGCAATCTAATAGACCAGCCTGTTCATCAGCCAAGATTTCTAATTTTACCATTAAAATAAAGTAAATATTAATCAGGCTGATAACATCACAAGTTTTGTGAAGTGATGTCCCGGTGCCTGGAGGCCGTGCGGGCCTGGATGGGGAGAAACAGGCTCCGACTCAACCCTTCCAAGACCGAGTGGCTGTGGCTTCCGGCATCCCGATATAGCCAGCTGGTGCCATCACTGGTTATTGGGGGCAAATCATTGGCCCCCATGGAAAGGGCTCGCAATTTGGGTGTCCTCCTGGATACACGGCTGTCTTTAGAAGAGCATATGACGGCCATGGCCAGGGGGGCTTTTTATCAGGTCTGCCTGATACACCAGTTGCGTCCCTTTCTAGATTGGGACTCCCTACGCACGGTCACTCAGGTATTCGTCACATCCCGCCTGGACTACTGCAATGCTCTCTACATGGGGCTCCCCTTGGGGTGCACCCGGAGGCTCCAGTTGGTCCAGAATGCGGCCGAGCAGGGGATTATGGGAGCAACAGGGCGCTCCCATGTGACACCTCTCCTGCGCAAGCTGCACTGGCTTCCTATGGTCTTCCAGGTGCGCTTCAAGGTGTTGGTGATCACCTTTAAAGTGCTCTATGGCTTAGGGCCGGGGTATTTACGAGACCGTCTTCTGCTGCCAATAGCCTCCCACCGGCCAGTTCGCTCACACAGAGAGGGCTTCCTCAGGGTGCTGTCGGCCAGACAATGTCGGCTGGTGACCTCCAGGGGGAGAGCCTTCTCTGTGTCGGCACCTGCCCTCTGGAACAACCTACCCCCAGAGATACGCATGATACCAGACCTCTGGATTTTTCGTCGGGCCCTGAAAACACATCTATTCCATCTAGCCGGGCTGGCTTGACCCCATCCTTACGGTTTTAAATTTATGATTGGTTTTAATTGGGTTATTTTAAATTGATGGCCAAAATTATTTAATGTTTTTTAAATTGTTTTTAAATTTTATATGTTGTGTTTTTACCATGGCTGTTCACCGCCCTGAGTCCTGTTGGAGAAGGGCGGTATACAAATTAAATAAATAAATAAATAAATAAATAAATAAATGTGCTGCATAAGATACTTAAGACATCATAATGCTATAGGTATGTTTAGAATAATAGAATGCAAGAATTGGGCAGAATCTTGGAGATAATTTAGTTCAAACCCTTGCTGTATTCAGGAATGCATTATAGCATCGCTCAAAGATGAAATCTCCTTCCTTATAATTTGAACCCACTGTTTCTTCTGTTGTCGTCCAGAAGACTGGGAACAATTCTGTTCTATCTTCTACATTATGATCCCTCAGATACTTAAATCAACTATCATGTTTCTTCAGCCTTCTTTGCTGTAAGCAACTCAATCTACATCCATATCTGGAAGTGTTCACAGTACAGGTAATCCCCGGGTTACAAGCGTTCCCTTAGCAAACATTCAAAGTTAAGTGATAAGTGCCCATAGTGTTTATGAACAAGTCCCGAAACTACGAATCTTGCAGCACCACGACAGTTGTTTGCCCTTACAAACAACTGCAGAGACTTTTTAACATTTGTCTTGCACTTTGCCTACCAAAACAGAGCTTTGGAGGGGAGGGGAGGGGAGGGGAGGGGAGGGGAGGGATGGGCCAACCCCTCCGATATTCTGTTTAGGTCTGCACAGGCCTCGCATGGCACTTTGATGGCCAAAATGGACCTCTGTTTAGGCCTGTGCAGGCCTAAACAGAGCTCCATTTTGGCCAGTAAAGTGCCAGCAAGGCCTGCACAAGACAAATTGGAGTGTCGGAGGGGCAGGCCCACCCTCCAAAGCTCCATTTTGGTCGGCAAAGTGCTGGGCAAGGCCTGCACATACCAAAATGGAGCTTCAGAGGGGCATGCATGGCTGACAGGATGGAGAGGAGACAGCTTGATAGATCTCCACATGATAAATGACCTGGAGCAGCAGGTTGGGTGGGGGGAAGCAATTGTGGGAGTATCAGGTATTTCAGTGGATTGGAAAGGCCTTGGGTGGTCTTAAGCAGGTGGCCTGTTCTGTCATTAGGCCTCCTCATGGCCTTCCCCACCCTGAAATAACTAATGTGCACTTAACAAACTGTACATTCGAATGGCGAATGCCTGGGCAAAAGGAGGGAGTGATCTCATTCAAGGTATGAGATTCACTCCCACGAATCCTCAGGTTATGAGTGGAATAGGCAGGCTCCATTACAGTTGTATCTGGAGGAGTACCTGTATCAAGTATGGATAATACAAGTTTCAGTATGTACATATTCCAATATGGTAGTGCTGATTCTACTCCAGTTTGTTTTATTTTTTTCCTGATCCAGGAGTTCCTATTTCATTAGGTAGCTGGTGGAACTAGCACACCTGCCATCTTTGCTTTTAAAATGTTTCATTTATTCCCACTGGACATTTTAAAGTGCAAAAGAATGCTGCTGTTGCTCAGACAACTCTATCCTGCTTCAGAGGGAAAAATGTTTTCATAATAAAAGAAGATTCTTGATCATGGGTTATCTTTTCATAGTACCCAGACGTGAGGAAGAAATTGTTTGTAATGTAGATTTATTTATTTATTTATTTATTTATTTAAATTTCTATACTGCCCTTCTCCAATATAGGACTCAGGGCGGTGAACAGCCAAAGTAAAAACAAGACATACAAAATCTAAAAACTGTTTAAAATAATTAAATATTTTGGCCATAATTAAAACAATTCCAATTTAAAATCAGTTTAAAATTTAACTCAGGCCAGCCCAGCTAGTTGAAATAAATGGGTTTTCAGGGCCCGACGAAAAATCCGGAGGTCTGTTATTGTACGTATCTCTGGGGGGAGGTTGTTCCAGAGGGTGGGCGCCGCCACAGAGAAGGCTCTTCCCCTGGGGGTCGCCAGCCGACATCGTCTGGCGGACGGCACCCTGAGGAGGCCCACTCTGTGTGAGCGTACTTGCCAGTGGGAGGCTATTGGTGGCAGAAGGAGGTCTCATAAATACCCCAGCCCTGAGCCATGGAGCGCTTTAAAGGTGGTCACCAACACCTTGAAGCGCACCCGGAAGACCACCGGGAGCCAGTGCAGCTCGCGCAGGAGAGGTGTCACATGGGAGCGCCTCGTCGCCCCCATAATCCCCCGCGCGGCCGCGTTCTGGACCAGCTGGAGCCTCCGGGTGCACCCCAGGGGGAGCCCCATGTAGAGAGCGTTGCAGTAGTCCAGGCAGGAAGTGACGACTGCCTGAGTGACTGTGCGTAGGGAGTCCCGATCTAGAAAGGGGCGCAACTGGCATATCAGGCGAACCTGATAAAAAGCCCCCCTGGCCACAGCCGTCAAATGATCTTCTAAAGACAGCCGTGCATCCAGGAGGACGCCCAAGTTACGAGCCCTCTCCGTGGGGGCGAGTGATTCACCCCCAATAGCCAGCGATGGCATCAGCTGGCTATATCGGGACGCCGGAAGCCACAGCCACTCGGTCTTGGAGGGGTTGAGTCGGAGCCTGTTTCTCCCCATCCAGGCCCGCACGGCCTCCAGGCACTGGGACATCACTTCAAGGGCATCATTGGGGTGGCCTGGGGTGGAGATGTACAGCTGGGTGTCATCAGCGTACTGATCTCACCCAGCGGCTTCACATAAATGTTGAACAGAAGGGGTGAGAGGACCGACCCTTGTGGCACCCCACAAGCAAGGTGCCTCGGGGTCGACCGCTGCCCCCCTGTCAACACAGATTGCGACCGGTCAGAGAGGTAGGAGGAGAACCACCGCAGAACGGTGCCTCCCACCCCTACCCCGCCAACCGGTGCAACATGATACCATGGTCGATGGTATCAAAAGACGCTGAGAGGTCTAACAGGACCAGGATAGAGGAGCAACCCCTATCCCGGGCCCTCCAGAGATCATCCACCAATGCGACCAATGCCGTTTCCGTGCTGTGCCCAGGCCGGAAGCCGGACTGGAGCGGGTCTAGATAGACAGCTTCATCCAGGTACCGGGGAAGCTGTTGCGCCACCACACTCTCAACAACCTTTGCAACGAAGCGAAGGTTGGAGACTGGACGATAGTTAGCCAAAACAGCCGGATCCAGAGAGGGCTTCTTGAGGAGGGGCCTCACAACCGTTTCTTTCAAAGCGGCCGGCAGGACCCCCTCACTCAAAGAAGCGTTAACAATCTTCTGGAGCCAGCCTCGTGTCACCTCCCGGGAAGCCAGTACCAACCAGGAGGGACATGGGTCCAATAAACATGTGGTCGCATTCAGCCGTCCCAGGACCCTGTCCATGTCCTCAGGAGCCACAGGATCGAACTCCCCTCAGATAACACTCTCAAGACCTGCCTCAGTCATCCCGTCCGGACATACCAGTCAGAGGCCAGCCCTTCCCGAATCTGAGCGATTTTGTCATACAGATACTGCACAAAATCCTCAGCTCGGCCCTGCAAGGGGTCATCCCGCACTTCCAGATGGAGGAGGGAGCGGGTCACCCTAAACAGGGTGGCCAGGCGATTATCTGATGACGCGATAAGAGTGGAAAAATAGCTAGTTTTCGCCGCTTTTATCGCCACTAGGTAGGTCTTAATATGAGACCTCACCAGTGTTCGGTCAGATTCAGAGTGGCTTAAGTGACAGCTAGTTTTAGGAAGAATATGTAACCAGTACTTAATGTGTATATATTGCTTACTGCCAGTTCTCAAAATTCTATTGGCAGAAGCAAAATCAACCTATTGAATTTTTTAAAAAAAACAAATCTGTGGCAGGTATAGTGAATCTACTAGACTTTAGAATTTAGAGTTAGCCCTTCCCCCATTTACAAACCCTGTTTTTTTTCCTTTATATTTGCTATCTTTTACAGAGACATAATGAACAAACTGGTCTATAGTTTGTTTTATGAGCTGAAAAATGCCTTTACCCATTGGGCAAATGGTACAGCAGGCAATCTACTTCATGCATAGTGAAGCTGGAACTGATGACATCCTATCTCCTTCTGAACAGAGAAATGGATGATATTAAGATTAGCACTTTTGCTGAACGGCAAAGCTTCTCTGTCTTAAACTGACACTAATGTAACCTAACATCATCAATGGGGATGGGAATAGAAATAGGGATGAGGACGTGTGGGTGCAAGGTGCGGGGAGAGATAGAAGGAATCCAATCCTGACAATATGCAATTCCCTACTCTAATTCATATATTATAGTAGCCCCACATGAACACTTTTGTGCCTGTGCAGGATAACTTCATATTGGTTCTGTCCATACAGCCATCTTGATTAGATTAGTCACCATTGATTCAAGATCCAACTGAAACAACATTTGGGCTTCAGGTCCTGCACATGTCAGCAACTACAGCTTGTATGAAATGTATGAGAGTATCAGAAGAAACTGGTGTTTGCATGTGAGTTGGAGCTTAAATGCTGACTCTAACGTTTGATATAATATGTCAGATGTAAATGCCTTATTCTCTAATGTGTAAATAATATATGAACGGGGTATCAGGGGTTAACTTATTCTTCACTTCCTAATGTATTCATAATTCACCACTCCTACTTATAGCTCCACCCATTGTATATATAAGGAGCCACCTACACCCTTTTCCTTGCTTCTATCTGTGAACATTCAGTGAATATAGAATGCCTATTGTAAATAAAAGGAAATATATTTAAACCTTTAACTCTTACTAATATTATTGAGTCTGATCCTGAAAATATTGCAACAAGCTGGTAGCAGAGGATGGTTAATTGACTCAATAAAAAACTTAAAAATGTCTAAGAAAGATAGGCCCAACACCAGGGCCTACAGCAAAGAAATGGAAACAGAACAAGAAATAATCAACGAATCCACAAACGCAATTTCGAGAGAATCCGAAGAATACACCACTGAAGACGAAGAAATAATAGATGAAATTGATGACCAGAAGGAAATCGAAATAGAGAATAACGAACTCAGGTCAGAGATATTAAAACTATTAAAGAGCCAGAAGAATGATGAAAGCCTCATCGCGAAACTCCAAGATATGCTGAAGAACAGCGGAGCAGCGAGAGAGAAAAACATCACTAATGAAAAGTCTAAAGACCCAAAAATAGTGAGTGATATGACTGCAGAGAAAGTCATTACGAAGAAGAAAAACGGTGATCCCGCGCGAAATTTTGAATGGCAGCCATCTTGGTTTCAACAGGCCTCCAGGGTGAGCGAAGCAGAGCCAATCAAAATGCTCAATTCAAAATTTCTGGCGCGAAAAACGTTATCAAACAACGAAAATGAAAAAGAAGATTCAAACTCCTCAGAAGAATCAGAATCAGAAAGTGAAGATGATTCAACAAACTCCCAAATAAAATCAGCAATGAAAACGCTTTTTGCTGCATTTGGGCCAAAACTAAAAATTAACAAACAGCTACCGAAGAAGCGAGCGAGCAAGCCGATGCCTCAAGACCTGCCCGCTCCCATCCTGACTACGAGAACGCCGACGCCCGAACCCAGAGAGCCCTGCCGGTACCGCCCTACGCCACAGACCGAAGCAAGCACCAAAGCCCTCAGGGGAAGAGGAAGAGCAGCCGCCGTCGTCAAGACTCCCAAAATCGAACCAGAGACCGATTCATCTGAAGAGGAGCAGAACGAGCGAGCCACAATGGGGAGAACCTTCCACGACGACTCCAAAGAAGAAATGGACAACGCGCATGCGCAAAACTACGCAGACGGTCCGGGAAGACATGAACTGGCGAGGAGACCATGCAGACTCGTTGCGAGCATCCCCATGCCGTTTTGCGATTTTCTACACTTGCGAGACCACGGACTACCTCAGGTTGTAAGTAATGGACACAATAATGTCGGAAATTTACCCAGTGACTTCCCAAAGCTAAGGGTTGATGGCGTTAATTTGCAAGAATGGTATCAACAGCTCCAGGTTGTCTTTATGAAGGAAAACTTATTATTTTTTATCACTAGTCCCCCAAAAAGACCTTGGACTCTAAAAATAGATTGTTTACACCATAGAACATTTTTCTTAATAATATCTAGTGTGTCTCCTGCAATGTATCATAGCATTAAGCCAAATCTGACTGTTTCAGAAATCATTCAATGCATGTTTAATTTGTTTCACAGTGACAGTGTAGCTACCACCACAAGGATGTCTAAAGATTTCTTTTCATCTAGGGTAAAACCAGGGGTTTCCATAAGTGAGCATTTAATATATTTAAACAAAATAAGAGCTGAGCTGCATTTAAGGGGGGAGGTGATTTCAGACCAAACAATGAAAAGTGTTATTATCAACTCACTTGATTCATCATGGGACAATTTTATGTCACATTTAGACACTATCAATCTAGGATATTTATCCATAGAAAGTCTATCCAATAAATTGATAGCAGAAGACAATTCAAGAAGGAATCGTTCTAGCAATCACACAGAACACAAACCATATAGGAAAGTAGCTTTCCAAGAAAAATATAATGAAACATTTAAATGCCACAATTGTGGATCCAGGGAACACAATAGAAGAGACTGTCCCAAAATTTCAAGAGAAAAGCATAGGTCAGAATATAGAAACAAATACAATTATAGACAGTCTTCCATAGATAGACATAGATATAGGGGCCCACCAAATTACAAAGAGAATAGAGGGGGCAGAGATAATTCAAAGGATAGAAAATCTGGCTCACTGAACGGGCTAAATAAACAAGACAACACTAACATACAGCAAAATGAGAACAATAATTGGCTTATTGATTCTGGAGCAACTAATCACACCACTAATAACAAAAATATATTGTCCTCATTTGCAGAAGATAAATTTGTAATAAAGGTAGCTAACCAAGAAAAGGTGCAAGTATTAGGTAGAGGGAATGTAACCTTGCCTGGTCTAGGAAAAATAGAGGGGGTATTGCTAATACCTGAGATACCTCATAACATACTAAGTGCTATAAAACTAAGTAGAGATTCTGACATTAACATTGTTTTTTCAAAAGGAAAAGCGATTTTGGAGAAGAATAAAATAAATATAGGCACAGTGATGATTAAAGGAGGCCTACCTTATCTGATAACTAAGGAAAAATGGTTGCATAACATTGACTCAAGTATGGAAGATTGTATTGAAGTAGATGATGAAAATATTAGCAATAGTGACAATGATGAGTGTAAAACATCTCATGATCACAAAGATGCACACAATGAAAAAAAACCAAAAATAGGAAAGCCAATTCATGATGAGTGTGCTCACATCTTACATAGGAAGTTAGGACATGCCAGTTTTCCTGTAGTACAAAAAATGACTGAACACGCAGAAGGTGTTAAAATAAAAAATTGTGAAAACTATTTGGAATGCTCAGTATGTAAATCTACAAAACTAAAAACTAGCCCCAGGCCAAGAAAATCTACTAGATCAACTAACAAAATTTTTGATTTAGTACACATGGACTTAGTTGGTCCATTAACTCCATCAATCACTTATAGAAAACGTTACTTCCTGACAATAGTGGACGATTATAGCCGCTATGGGTTTGTTTATACATTAAAACACAAAGATGAAACATTTCAAAAATTTAAAGAATTTTACAAACGCATAGAAACACAACACAACATCAAAATAAAACAAATTATGACAGATAGGGGATGCGAATTCATGTCTAAAGAATTCTCCCAATGGTTAAAAGACAAAGGAATGTTACATTACACATCTAGTCCATTTTCTGCGTTCCAGAACGGGATTGTAGAGAGGAAAAATTCCACATTACAAACCATGATTAGATGCACATTGGAAGATGCTGGCTTAAGCAAACAATTCTGGTCAGAAGCCTTACATTATTCAAATTACACACAAAATAGAACATGGTCCAGCATTGTAAATAAGACACCATATGAAGTGATGTATAATAGAAAACCAAAATTAGCACACATGCATATATTTGGAGTCACTGCAGACGTACACATACCTAAACAATTAAGAAGAAAGGGAGAAAACGTATCCAGAAGACTCAGATTTATGGGATATGAAACCGGTACTAAAGGGTACAGATTCATTGATAACAATAACAAATTTATAGTCTCCAGAACAGCTGTGTTCCATGAACAGGCTAACTGGTCTAAATTACATCTTAATGAAATATTTCCAAATAAATATAAAGGTACAAAATCTCATGAAGAAGGGATCATAGAAAAGCAAAATATTAACAAAAATAAGAACAAAACCAAAATTTGGACAAATAGCCAACATAAAATTAAGACAGACACATTAACAAAAAAGGAAGCAAGATATTTGCATGATAACGATAGTAAACCTGAAAAAACCATTAGAAACACCAGAAATCAAATGCCAAATAAATACAAGGATTACATAATGCATATGGATGGTGAGCCAACAACACCCAATACATATGAGGAAGTGTTAAAACTCCCTCGTGAAGAAAAGGAAAAATGGGAATTAGCGATGAAAAAAGAGATGGAAAGTTTACAAGGATTAAATGTATTTACACCTGCAATTGCACCTAAGGATAAAACAATTATTGGTACCAGGTGGATATATAAAATTAAGAACTTAGAGGGAGGCAATACTCTATACAAAGCTAGACTAGTTGCACAAGGTTATGCACAGAAATATCCGGAGGACTATACTGACACGTATTCCCCCACAGTAAGAACAGAGAGTGTCAAAACAGCTCTAGTGGTAGCATCAGCACTCAACCTTGATGTATTTCAATACGACATACAGACTGCGTATCTACACGCTAAACTAGATAAGGAAATATACGTAAGAGCACCTCACAGTCAATACACAAACAAAAATGAAATTTGGTCGTTAAACAAGAGTTTATACGGGTTAAAACAATCTGGTAAACGATGGTATGATTGTTTAGTGAAAGTACTTAGAACCATGGACTTCAACGCTACTACTGCTGATAACTGCTTTTTTGTCAAAAAGGATGATGATTACATTGAATTTGTATTGATTTATGTGGATGACATTTTATACATAGGAAAACATAAAGAGAGAAGAGAAACCTTTGTAACCAAACTAAATGAACATTTCTCGTTAAAATCTCTAGGTAAAGTAAACAAATATCTTGGTGTCCAAATTAATAAGACTAGAAGGGGATTCAAACTTACTCAGAGAGATAAGATTGTAGAACTTTTAAATAAATGCAATTTAAACAATGCCAAACCTTGTGATACTCCTATGCAAACTGATTTTCTAAGAAATACTGATGAATCTTCCCCCGAATTCAAGGATAACACATTTTATAGATCAATCATAGGTTCACTTCTTTATATATCTAATTGGTCTAGACCAGATATCGCCTTACCACTCAATCTATTATCCAGACATGTCAGCAAACCAACAATGTATCACTGGGAAGCTGTTAAAAGCATTTTAAGATATCTGAAAAGTACACTAGACTTTTGCTTAATATTAGAACCTAAAGACAATAAAGAACCAAAACTTACATGTTATGCAGATGCAGACTGGGCTGGAGACACCTCATGTAGAAAAAGTACATCTGGTTATATATTTCTCTTAAATGACTGTCCAGTTTACTGGTACACTGGTAAACAAGAACTAGTGGCCACTTCAACGACAGAAGCGGAATATGTTTGTTTATCCAAAGCTGCAAATAACCTTGTATGGTTTAATGATTTAATTTCAGATGTTTGGAAAAAACCTGTTTTGCCTTTTGTTATGCATGAAGATAATAAAGCAGCCATTGAAATATCTAGATCTGATGCCATTGGACAAAGGTCCAGACATATAGATATAAAATTTAAACATGTGAGACAATTATCTCAGGATGGATTTATTAAAGCAGTGCATTGTGATACTTCAGAACAATTAGCAGACATATTGACAAAGCCTTTACCTTCTAAGCAACACAAATATTTAACTTCTAAGTTGTATGTATTGTATTGTCCTGAATCTGAGTGTAATTGGTGTTGTATAACGAATCGGCATTTAGAGGGGGATTTGTCAGATGTAAATGCCTTATTCTCTAATGTGTAAATAATATATGAACGGGGTATCAGGGGTTAACTTATTCTTCACTTCCTAATGTATTCATAATTCACCACTCCTACTTATAGCTCCACCCATTGTATATATAAGGAGCCACCTACACCCTTTTCCTTGCTTCTATCTGTGAATATTCAGTGAATATAGAATGCCTATTGTAAATAAAAGGAAATATATTTAAACCTTTAACTCTTACTAATATTATTGAGTCTGATCCTGAAAATATTGCAACATAATATATATAGAATAAAGTGCTTCCTTTGAGGTATGCTAAAATGTAGAATAGACAAACCTTTGAAATGTAATCAAATTATGTCTAAATTTGAGACCCTTAATGTTGAAAAATGTCATTGGTGTCACAGTTCACTCTTTATTTTATTGGGCCAGAAAGAAGAGTCACTTCGCACTCAGATTAATTTCTATGAATCTATTTTTATGTTTTCTGGTACTGGTATCTCGATTTAATTTATTTATTTTGTCACTTAATTCGTACTCCTGCTGAATGTGATCAAAATATATGAGGGTTTAGATTCTTTTTGCACTCCCATACTTGCCTAATCAAATTTACTTTCCTTAACTTGTTTGTGCTGCTGCTATACACTAGAATCCTGCCAACCAAAAAGCAAGATGCTACATATTTATTGGCTGTTTTCTGAGGAGATTAAAAATACCTGGGTTCGCTTCAACTCATGTCAGAAGAACGGAGCTGAATAATTCTTTATCCCTTCTTAGAGATCTGTTATCTACAAATTTAAATAATTTAAAATGAGTCCAGTCTATCAATTCTGCTGTACTTGGGAGAGGAATTGTTTGATCAATCGACATGATTACAGAAGAAAAATTACAGTGTGTGCCTAGAGTAGCCATTAAATTACCCTAAAAAGGGAGGACAGTGGTGAAGAGTGATGTTATTTTCCACTAAACCTATCTCCAACTTTAAAAAAAAATTTAAGTAACAAAGAATAATGTGATATGTGCAGTGCACTCACTAACTCACAGACACCTTCCCCACACCCACAGGTATTTTCTCACAGATGTAGAGAATTTTCTTTGTTCCTTCCCCCATAACTCTTATATGGAAACACAGTTGATTCTCTTTTTTTAAAAGTAGCAATTTCCCACCCAATTTTCTGGTCAGTGCAGACGTGCTAAAGTATTTCTATCAGATAGATTTTCAGGTTCTGAAAACCTCTAGTGAGTGAGTGAAAGAATAGTACATACTATTCTTAAGGCAGACTGGTCCATATGTTGATATTTCTTATCATCTGGAAAATCCTCTAAATACATAATCTACTTCCCTCAAATTTAGTTCCTGGGTGTGTTCCTGCTTTCTGGGGCAACTGAGACTAAGCCAATTCATTCCTCTGTATGAAAACTACTTAGATATCTGAAGGTCACTATCTAATCTCTCACATCTCTTCTGTTTTGCAGACTAGACATACTATTTCCTTTAATTATTCTTGTTTTCCAGTCCACTCACTATCTTGGGTAATCTTCTGAATTTATTCTAATGTGGCTTATTTTAATAGACTGCAGTGCCAGGAAGTGAGGACAGGAACAGAACAGAATAGAATAGGACAGATATGTCCTATGATCAGGGCTCCGTGTTCCTCTAAATACATTCCCAAAAT
Source organism: Pantherophis guttatus (assembly GCF_059756535.1). Lineage (NCBI taxonomy): Eukaryota > Metazoa > Chordata > Lepidosauria > Squamata > Colubridae > Pantherophis > Pantherophis guttatus. Next base: position 35,956,063 of record NC_142068.1, on the reverse strand, counting down.
GCATTTGCCTTTTTATGAGCTTCTGATTTATGGTCCACATAAAAACTTTCAGGACACTCAGATCTGTTTCGCTTGTACTGCTGCCATGCGCTTCTTCCACATTCTGTATTTGTGCCTTTCATTAGGCACAATTGTAGCACTGAGTATTTCAAGACTTTGCATTTCTCCTTATTAAAATGTATCATGTTTACTTCGGCCACAATCAGTGGTGGGATTCAAATTTTTTTATTACCACTTCTGTGGGCGTGGCTTGGTGGGCATGGTATGGCTTGGTGGGTGTGGCTTGGTGAGTGTGGCAGGGAAAGGATACTGTAAAATGTCCAATCCCACCCCACTCCAGGGGAAGGATACTGTAAAATCTCCATTCCCTCACGATCAGCTGGGACTCGGAAGGCAGAGAATAGATGGAGGTGGGGCCAGTCAGAGGTGGCATTTACCGGTTCTCTGAACTACTCAATATTTCTGCTACTGGTGCTCCAGAACTGGTCAGAACCTACTGAATACCACCTCTGGCCACAATAGATTGTATCATGTTTAGTTCAGCCACTGTTCAAGCCTCTCTGGATTGTTCTTAGCCGGAAAAAAAACCTTTTCTGTCAATTGGGATTGAGGCAATTCTCACATACCTCAGTTTATTCTGAACTTTATCATTTTTGACACAAATTTACAGCTTTGCACTTTTTTGGGGTTGCGAACTTCTTCCATTAAATGTCACTTTTACTTTTCACTTTTTTGTAAACTCTGTGTATCCATACTGGTCTCTTCAGATGTCTCCCATTTTTCTTTCTGATAGGGATTATTTGTGGCTGTGATCTGATCTCATTTTCAGGTTTTCCATGCTTCCCAGATACTTTTCTCCTTCAGGATTTCAAACTTCTATACCTACCACCTACCTTCCATCTACTATATGTTTATAATAATCTGCTCTTCTATAATCCAGGCTACAAGTCTCATTCTTTTCTATTCTCCCCTTGATATCATTTTGTTCCAAGATTTCAGTCATCCTCAGTTCTTCAATCAATTTCTTCAGATAGAATATTTCTTTTTTTTTCTTGTACTGTCTGATACATGACATTGCAGCAAAAGAATACAGAAATTTGTTAGATTTATAGCAGAATTAGATTTCTAGCAGGTGTCAGAGCAGTCAAAATCACCAATTATCACTATTGCATGGTTCTTTGGACGTTTGGTTATCTGACACAGAAAGCTTCATTTATCAGCTGTCTTGGTGCAATAATATCAAATGTTTGCTTTGACAGAAAAAAAGTAGGTCTTAGATGCTTGCCTCATTTGATTTGCCTTACCATTTCTTTCCTGCACAACCTTACCACCATGCAGACTTCTTGGAGGCTAGCCAAGTCAATTTTATACCCCTGTAAACTCTTAGCTCAGCAGAGTAGGACCACCTGGTTTCAGCTGCAAAAATCTAGATACTAGATGTCAACAAAGATATACACAAAATCATCCAGGTTTTTTTGTAGCCCACATAGAACATTATTTCAAAAGAAAACATACAGTAGAACCCAAAACAAAACAAGCACTCAAAGAACAAAACTGAGGCCAGCAGAGTATAGAGATAGACAAAGGCAACTTTTAAAAATCTGGGCACTGGTCATTCCCTCCACTGCCTCCTCCCATACACACAGTTTTATCTTCAAATAGTTGTGTGAATTGGTCCACTTTCCATCTTTCACAAGAAAGGCTGTGTGCAACACAAACTGACAGAAAGAATGGAAGAGCACAGCTTCCATGAATTCCATGAACCTGGCCTGATTTAAGGAAATACATCTTGCCATTGGGGTTAAAGAATCAATTGGGACCATAGCCTTTGATCCTGAGTGTGAACTGCATTGATTTTTTAGGGAAGAAAACACCTTAAAACAGATTTGTGGAAGACAAATTGAATTAAAAAGTACCAAGGACACTATGCTATGGCATTATAAAATGGTTATCAGACAATTCTAACACAATTCAAGGACTACTGTATTATTTATTATTTAACCCTGGAAGAACTAGAAAAAATACAAAACAATTGATGACATATTTCATTTTTAAAACTTCTTTTTTACATACTTTGTCATTGCAATATGCAATTACAAACTGAAAAAAAAAATATTATGTGCATACATTATACACACACATAGGTGTTTTAAAATGCAGTTATCAAAAGCAAAAAGATAATATAAATATAATAATATTAATTCACTCAAACAAAAATTGGAGTGAATATGAAAACCTAGAAAAAAGAAACTTTTTTCATGTATTTATTTACTTCATGTCTGTGAATGAAACAAAAGCAGAGTTATAATATCTTGTCCCTCAGAGATATAGAGATTAAAAGAGAGAGCAGAGTTAGATAACTGTGTTATGTCTAGCAGGGTTTAGTTATAGTTGTAGTGTTGTTATTGGATGAAACCGATGATGTCATCAGCACGGAAGATTCTTTTGTTAGCCATTGGCTAGAGCAGTTGAGCTATTCATATATAAGAGCTGTCAACTGCCATTCTCCCTTGAGGGTGGAGACAGCAGCCAGACGTGGGTTGTGCTCATTGGTCAGAGAATGGACTGAGCCTGGAATTCTTTAAAATCCGCCCCCTGTTGCCAGGGCTCCCAGCTTTTTGCTCAGTCATCAGACTGGACAGTTGTGTGGATTGTGGCTCTAGTGACCTTAAGTTTTTAGAGCTATTCCTTATCCTTGATTTCTTAGATTTGACTATTGGACTGATTGACTATTCTAAGCATTCTGATTCGGATTTGTTGTTCCAGGCCTCTCAGAGGCTCCTTTTCCTCATTTCTGAGGTTTCCCTCCTCGCTTCTGTACTTTCCCTCAGCATTATACGGTCAGTAATTAATTTACTTTTGTTTGGAGGAGCTTAACGCTCCCGTGGTGGGGCTTTGCCTGCCCTTTAACCATCCTGTCTGGGCCTTTGGTTTAAAAATTCAATAGTGGAGCCTCGCGCCCCCCCCCCCATTGCTGCCTGGCGGCCATTTTATCTTCCCCTTTGTTGTGTGAGGCCTTGCTGTCTTTAAGAGAGTCTTTGACTCACCCAGATAGCCGCTTGTCGGCTCCACATTTTCCGGCTGCTAATTACCTCCGCAAGACCGGGGCAACCCTTAGGGTGTTCTTTCAGCCCCATAAGCTTCCAGGAGCCTCGCCACGCTAGCGCGCCACGCTAGCGAGCCTCGTAACTGCTCACGAGGCACTAACAAGGCTGTGGAGTCTCGCGCTTCCTTGCTGGAATCGGTGCCCAGCGTTAATTGATTTCAGCTGCTGGGCGCTTTTCCCGCCGGCGTTTGTTTCGCCGGCGCTTGAACGAGGGCTGCTCGCCCTGTTAATTTCTATTCAGAAAGAGGTTTTGCGAGGCTCGTTTTGGGCGCTGCTAAGTGTCTCTGGGGAAAGTTATACAGGCATACAGGTGTCTTCCCTCTCATTGCTTCCTTAGCTTCTGCGCCATTTTAAGGCACCACAGTATTGCTGGTTATTTCTGAGGGCCTCCAGTCTGACCAACTGTGCCCTGTTTTTTGGTTGTCCTTTTCTGTCAGCCGGAAAAAATTTTCTGACACCTGAGCTACCAGCATAATTGGCCTTCTAGTATCAAATATTCAGACTTATTATGCCCAAATCCTTAGCCAAATCAAAACATGGCTGTAAGGCCACAGTGTGGGCTCAGTCTGTGGCCTCAACCAAGGAGGTCCACGCTTCTAATCACAAGGCGCTTGCCCCGCCCACTAGTTCGAGGGGTTCAGCCAAGATTCCCACTAAAGGGATTGGCCAGGACAAGCCTCCCACCAGCCAATGTCAGGAGGCTTCTGCATCAGCCCTGGAGCACCCCAAGGGGCTCAGGTCTACTTCTAGCGGACCCAGACTAGCGTCCTCAGCCACTTCTGATCAGGTGTCTCTCCAAGATTATCAATTGTCTGCTGAATCCACGGATATGTGGGGTTCCTCTTCAACCAGAGTCATGGTTCCACCTGTGGAGTCCTACGCTCCCACTCCTCTGGGGCTTCAGGCTCCCCCAATTTCTGTTCCGGTCCATACCTCTACTGAGGTCGGGCCGGCTGGTGACCAAACGCAGGTTACTTGGCGCCCTGAGGACATTCAGCGCATGATTTCTGTGGCTGTGCAGCAGTCCTTGGCCGAGCGGGGGTTTCATAACCCTCCCACTACCCACTCAGCCCTTGAGGCCGATGAAGGTCCTGTAGACGATTTTAATATGGAGGATGCAATTTCGCTGGCAGGATCAGACTCCCCGGCCATCTCCTGTGTCAGCGACCATTCCCTCCAAGTTGATGTGGGAAGCCTAGAACCTGACTTATCGGAGGATGAAGGTCTACCTCCTGATCAACCCGCCTTTACAGGCTTATTTCCTCAGGCTTTGTTTAAGTCTTTATTGTTCAAGGCGGTAAATGCAGCCCAATTGGGTCCCTCTAACCCTCCGGAACCTACCTCTACGGTAGGCTCCTTAAACCCATTGTTTGCTGAGCAACCTAAACCGATTACAGCAATCCCGACGCCCCCCCTCTTTTTAGAGGTTATACATAAGCAATGGTCTACACCATCTTCAGTACCGGTACCGTCCTCTACGGACAAAAAGAATTTCATTGTTTCCCCAGACCTTGATTCTCTGCTGCAGGTACCTCCTGTTGACGCCCCAGTGGCATCCTTGCTGTCAGCGTCATCTCTTCCAGGGGACCCGGAGGAAGGTCTCAGGCCAGAAGAACGCAGGGCTGAACAGGTGCTGCAGAGGGCCCACTTAGGGGCAGCATGGGCCATTAAATCAGCGGCCACGGCCTCTTTCTTCAATCGCACCACGCTTCTCTGGCTTCGCCAGCTGCAAGAAAAGATGGCCTCTGAGGACTCGAGATTGAAGCAAGACCTCAACAAGATTGTTGCTGCGGTACAATTTTCCGCGGACGCCACTTTAAACGCTACGCGGTTTGCGGCAAAATCCATGGCCTCCTCTGTTGCCGCTCGCCGCCTGGTCTGGCTTCGTCACTGGCAGGCGGATGCCAGACACAAGTGGCGCCTGGCCTCTGTCCCCTTTTCGGGCACTAAGTTATTCGGAGATGCCTTGGACAAGTTTCTTATCGAAACCAAGGACAAACGAAAGATTTTGCGTACTGTTTTTCGGAGGGGGGAGCCCCGCTTCTCTCCTTATGGTTCTCATCCCCCAATGAGGGCTTCGGAAGGCGGTTTGGGCCCCTCACGTTTCATGGGTAATTTCCATGCAGGGTATCCAGGCCCTAAACAGAGGAATTTCCAGAACAGACCTCTCAGGGGGAGGGCTTTCGGTTCCCGGCGGCCCTTTCGAGGGGGAGGGGGTCGCTCAATCCGTCGCCGTCGTTAGTGGTACCTGCGATCCTCCCATTGGCGGAAGATTGGGCCTCTTCGCCAAGGCTTGGGAGAGTACTACTTCGGATTGCTGGGTCCGGGCCTCCATTTCATCGGGTTTGGCCATTGAATTTATTTCCACCCCCCCTTTGTCTTTTACTAGCTGTCCCCTGTCCCAGATAGCCGAGCGTAGGTCCCTCATGGAAGCGGCTATCAACCATCTGCTGACCATCAAGGCCATTCAACGTGTGCCTAGTGATCAGGTGGGACAGGGGTTTTACTCTCGGGTCTTCTTAGTCCCTAAGTCATCGGGTGGGTGGAGACCTATTCTGGACCTTAAACGTTTGAACCGGTTTGTAATCTATAGAAGGTTCAAAATGCAATCCTTGCGTTCAATCTTAGACGGTGTACGGAGGGGCGATCTCCTCTGCTCAATAGATCTCACGGAGGCTTACCTCCATATCCCCATTCGCCCTTCCCATAGGAAGTTCCTCCGTTTTTATTATGCTGGGGTTCACTACCAGTACACGGCCTTACCTTTTGGTCTTTCTTCTGCTCCCCGTAGCTTCACTAAGATTTTGGCGGCCTTGGCGGCTCACCTCCGGCTTCAAGCCGTTCGCCTCCAGTGTTACCTGGATGACATCCTCCTTATGTCATCTTCCCATCAGCAGGCCATGTCAGACCTCCGTCTTACAGTTCAGACGCTAGCGTCACACGGCTTCTCTGTTAATGTGGAGAAAAGCCACTTGGAACCCTCGACTAGAATCCTTCATTTGGGGGCTATTATTGATTCAGAGCAGGGGAGAGTTTTTCTCTCCCCGGATCGGCAGACCGCATTGAGATCCATGGTAGCTAAAGTCCTGAGGGATAAGAGGGCTTCCCCTTTATTTCTTTCCAAACTCCTAGGCAAGATGGTCTCAGCCATCTCTATAGTTCCCTGGGCCAGGTTACACCTTAGAGACCTCCAATGGTTTCTCTTGCCTTTTCAGAAAACGGGCAGGGGATCCTCTCTCACCAAGGTGGCAGTTCCAAGGGAGGTGCTCTCCTCCCTTCGCTGGTGGCTCTCTCCAACGCTCTCCAAGGGTTGTCTGTTCCTGGACCCTCAGTGGGTAACAGTGACCACCGATGCCAGCAAATTCAGATGGGGGGCTCACTGCGGATCTCAGATCGCTCAGGGCACATGGTCCATTCGGGAAGCCACCCGCAGCATCAATTGGCTGGAGCTGCGAGCAATTTACCTGGCTCTTCGAGCATTCCAACTTCTGGTGTCTGGCGAACACGTATTAATTCTCACCGACAACACCTCTGCCAAGGCGCACGTCAATCACCAAGGCGGCACCAGGTCCCTGTCGCTGATGCGGGAAGCAAAACGACTAGGCCTTTGGGCAGAGAGGCATCTGGCTTCCTTGAAGGCGGACCATATCTCGGGTGTCTCGAATGTGACAGCAGACTGGTTGAGCCGTCAACAACTAGACCATGGAGAATGGGCCCTGCATCCTCTCCTTTTCCAAGGGATAACGGCTCGCTTCGGAAGCCCGCAGGTAGAGCTGTTTGCATCACACCAGAACAACAAGTTACCTCGCTTCTTTTCCCGCTTTCCTTCAGATCAAGTGGAAGCGGTGAATGCCCTTCGCTCTCCTTGGCCACGGGACCTGTTGTACGCCTTTCCACCATTTCCCCTCATTCCGAGGGTCATTCGAAAACTACTGCAGGAGCAGGCAGAGATCATTCTGGTGGTGCCACACTGGCCGAGGAGGTCATGGTTTGCGGACCTCATGCATCTCTCTGTGTCCCCTCCTTGGAGGATCCCTTGTACTCCAGATTGCCTCAGCCAAGGGGCGATTCTGCATCCGGACCCTCCATGGCTTCGGATGACCGCCTGGCGGTTGAGTGGGAAACTCTACAGCGGGACCTCATCCCACCTGATATAATTCATACCATCCAGGCATCCCAGCGTTCATCTACCCAACGGATTTATTCAGCTACTTGGCGGTCCTTTTCTTCTTGGTGTACGACTCAAGGTTTTTCCCCTCTCCAGGCTTCCATCTTACAGGTTCTTCGATTTCTACAGTCGGGCTTGGACAAAGGGCTGTCTCCAAACACGCTCCGGAGACATGTGGCAGCTATCTCTTCTATCTTGACATATAACTCGGTTCATTCGTTGTCCCAGCAGCCGCTGATCCGACGATTTCTCCGAGGAGCGACTAACATCTGTCCACCCGTGCTACATCGATATCCTTCCTGGGATCTCGCCCTGGTGCTGGATTCCCTTATGGGGTCACCATACGAACCTCTTGCTTCTGTCAGCTTGCGTCTGTTATCCGGCAAGGTAGCCTTCTTGGTGGCTATCACTTCGGCACGCAGAATTTCCGAGCTTGCAGCGCTCTCCACTAGGGAGGATTTGTGTGTTTTCCATGGGGATCGTGTGGTCCTCAGATTGGATCCTACATTTGTGACTAAGATTAACTCTCCCTTCCATCGTTTGCAGGAGCTGATTCTGCCAGATTTCTATCCCTGTCCTGCCAATCCATTGGAGAGCCAGTTACACACCCTGGATGTCCGCCGGGCGCTCGAACTCTACATCCAGAGGACGGCGGCTATTCGACGAACAGAATTACTGTTTGTTTCATTTCTACCGTCTTCTTTAGGTCAACGGGTTACTTCTTCCACGGTGGGGCGTTGGATCAGAACAACGATCTCGACTGCATACGAACTTCGGTCGTTGCCTCCTCCTTCCAATGTCACAGCCCATTCTACCAGAAGTGCGGCGACCACGGCAGCTTGGTCTTCAAATGCCTCTTTGGACGAGATCTGCAGGGCGGCGACTTGGACATCTCCTTCCCCCTTTATCAGACACTATAAACTGGATAAGTTCGCCTCTGCAGAGGCTGATTTTGGGAGGAGGGTGTTACACCGTGTTGAGGCTCGGGAGGGGTGTTCTGCCCAGACTGTTCCCGCCCGTGATATGGGACAGTGATCTTTGGTATGTCCCAAGTCTGGCTGCTGTCTCCACCCTCAAGGGAGAAGGGGCGTTGGTCCTACCTGATACGCCCCTTCTCGTTGAGTGGAGACAGCAGCCAGCCCCACCCTGATTTCAGTCTGGTCATCCTTGTTCAGTGTAATTTGAATTGTTGTTTTTCTGTTTCTTCCTTTCCACACACCGAGTCTGGATTTCCTTCGACAAAAGCTGGGAGCCCTGGCAACAGGGGGCGGATTTTAAAGAATTCCAGGCTCAGTCCATCCTCTGACCAATGAGCACAACCCACGTCTGGCTGCTGTCTCCACTCAACAAGAAGGGGCGTATCAGGTAGGACCAACGCCCCTTTTCTAGCTGAGCAGTTACAGTTACAGTTACAGTTACAGTTACAGATACAGTTACATGGTGAAGCAATAAAGAGTTACAGTTATAATCGTGAGTGCCTCAATATATATTGCAACAATATAACACTGGCGACGAGGATGGGATGTTCCTGAGGTGAATTGAGAGCAGAAGCAGCATTAAAAGAGTGTGAGTCACCCAATACACAAACCACCAATCCACGAAATGGCTCCTCCAACTTTCACCCCATACAACGCTGCTGCTGAGCCGCCGATTACGAACAACACTTGACCGTCTGCATCCTTTATACAACTCAGACTGGCCTACAACAGGCTATTTGCCACCTAGGGTGTTTAAAGAGGGGGACCAGGTTTTTGCGCGAAACTATGGGGGTGATCCCCGTTGGTTGCCGGGACAGATTATACAAGTAACGGGTCCCTGTTCTTACAGGGTCCTGCTTGTTGATGGCAGAACCTGGCGGAGACATGTGGACCAGTTACGGAAACTTGTGTTTGAAAAAAACCCGGCAGAGGCTGTGAGTCCGTCACCTACAACAACGCTAAGTTCCATGCCAGGTCCAACGTTAAGTTCACAAGCAAATGAAAACTTAACGCGGGGCGCCGCAAGGAGCCAGCAGTGGCTCAACTTACCTGAGATAGAGTCCGAGGCTGGGAAGTCTGTTACAGGGAACAATCCGTCAATTGTACCGTTATCTTCTCCATCCATGCCGGAATCAGCTGCACCTGAACTACGAACCTGAACTACCTGAACCTGAACTACGACGGTCCGGATGAACACGCAGGCACCCGGCGTACCTTAACGATTACACTTGCGTGATCCAGGAGGGGAGGGGTGTTATGTCTAGCAGGGTTTAGTTATAGTTGTAGTGTTGTTATTGGATGAAACCGATGATGTCATCAGCACGGAAGATTCTTTTGTTAGCCATTGGCTAGAGCAGTTGAGCTATTCATATATAAGAGCTGTCAACTGCCATTTTCTAGCTGAGCAGTTACAGTTACAGTTACAGTTACAGTTACAGATACAGTTACATGGTGAAGCAATAAAGAGTTACAGTTACAATTGTGAGTGCCTCAATATATATTGCAACAATATAACAACTGAGGTCAGAAGTCCTTTCATTAATCCTACTCAAATGCTAAAATCAGAGTTTTCAAGCCAGTCTATGGGTCCAAATCAAAGAATACTATTCAGGAAAGAAAAGTCAGGCTGGAGATGTAGTCACAGTCCAGTTAAAGACTGATATGCCTAGGGAACCAGTTTTCAGGCTCAGGATCCAAAGTGGGACTGTAAAGGTCATTTGAAAGGATACTTTTTCAACAATTTTCATCTCTGCCACTTCATAAAAAGCTCCTGTCAATCAGCTCTTCCCAGGTTCAATTGACTCATGTCTTAAAGCTTGACCTTGCAAACAGGTGCTCCTGTCTCAAAGAGCAATGTTCTCTTCACCATTGTTGATAATGATATCTTGGGCTCAGAGATAATACAGTATATGGGAGGTGGGACCTGTCCTTTTTTGTTTTTTCATTCTACATTAGAATAGTTGAATGGAGCATAAAACTGTCTACAGAATGTAAAATGTTCCTTCAGATATGGAACCTACTACACATGCTTCACTTACAAAGAGTAAGGTACAGTCCACTCTTTTGAAAATGCTTAATGTGACATTGCATCCAGAATCATCCAGATTTCCAATATTCACATTGCTGAAGGGTGTGCAAGAGAGCTGAAAGATGAACAAATGACAAGCTTAGAAGAGGGAAAGTATTTTTGGGGGGTGGTTAGATTATAACCAGAAAGTCAATAAATTTTGAATCCTGTTCTGGACAATGAATAATCCAGAAATAGTCATGAGGTTATTATGCAGTTTAAGATTGGAAAGTAGGACTGCAAGGAACTGAATTCAGCTCTACTCTACTCTACTCTACTGTAGCGTATGTGATCAGCCATATGCTAAATAAATAAATAAATCAGCTCTACTCTTAGTCTTGGAAACTTGAACTAATCATTCTCTCTCACACTACTTACCTCACAGGTTGCTGTTGTGGAAATAAAAATAAAAAATAATGGGATGGGAAATCTCCATCCAAATAGTATTGTACTCTTGGAGGAAAACTAGAATAACAATCTAATAATTTTTTAAAAGTAAAATCAATATACAAAGTAAAATTCTGTATTCTTTAACTTTATTAAAATGCTACTTTGAATTGTATTTTATATTTTAAAAAAATCTCTTAATCTAATGCTGATCACACAGCAAACAGAACTTCTTGGAAATCCATTAAATGACTAGGACAGTGATGGCTAACCTTTTTGCTGTTGTGTGCCCAAAGTGTGGGGAGGTGCTGGGGGCCGCTCGCATGCGTGCCCACACCCATTCAATGCATGGCCCCCTGTGATCCCCTCGTTTTTGGTACGCGATGGCACGGTGGGCCTGGTAGGCCCGTTTTTTGCCCTCCTCTGGCTCCAGAGGCTTTCTAGGAGCCTGGGAAGGCCAAAAACGGCCTTCCCCACTCCATCCCACCCCATCCGGAGGCCCTCCGGAGGCCAGAAACAGCCCATTTTCCAACCACCAGTGGGACTGGAAGGCCCATCTTTTGCTCTCCCCAGACTCCAGAGGATTTCTAGGAGCCTGGGGAGGGCGAAAACGGCCTTCTCCACCACCACCACCCCCGGAGGCCATAATCAGCCCATTTCCTGACTTCCGGTGGGCCTGGAAAGCTGAAAATCAGCTGGCCAGGGCGCGCATGCGCGTTGGAGCTGAGCTAGGACAACGCTTCTATATGGCTCCACATGCTATCGGTGGCACACGTGCCATAGGTTCGCCATCATGGGACTAGGATTTTCCTATTTTATTTTCCTACAAATAGGTTCTTGCAGCTTAGCTGAACTAAAATTGACATTTTAACAGAATGTTTTTATATATGAAAAAAATGGGCAGGTGTGGTCTTCTTCCTCCCCCTCTTCCTTTTGACTAACCTTGATTTTGTGAAGGTAATATATCTTTTAAACATTTTTTTCAGTTTTAAGTGCTTCCCCTAAATTGGAAGACTGATAAAAAGAAAGTGCTCTTTGGTATATACAGTAATGAGGAATTTCTATACAAAAAGAAAAGGACAAAAGAAAGAACAAATCATGTGAGATGACGAATCATTCAATTTTGGATTTTTTAAAATAATATATGCATTAAAACCTGAAAAGTTTTGTAAACAATTTTTCAAGATTTTTTTTTTGAAATTATATAATTCTTTTTATGAATATGTGTTATTGTTTCTTATTCTTACTGAACAGCATTTATAAATGCAAATACCATTATTGTATATCTTTTAAAATGCAATAGTATATCAGAGCAACTGTAAAAAAAGACAATTGGCCTATATTCCCATGAGAACAGTTATCACACTGATGTATTCTTATTTTCTTTTTCATTGTGTATTTTATTGTTCTATTGTCACTTCTGTTTTGTTTACACTCTTTTCATTATTTCCTTTTTATTGTTTTAAGCCTCCTATAGTGACCCCCTGGTGAGATAGGTGGCAAATAAATTTAACAATAAACTAATTATATATTATATGTTCTTATTTATAAGCCTCATCACAATGAAATGACAGTGGAAATGAATAGAGATTGTTTTATAAGTACATAGATACTTTCAATTCTTTATGCTTTTAGCAACCACAATCATTAAACTAAGGCTGTGGCTTAATCACTGAAGCTTAGAACATGTTTCACTGCTTATTACCTAAAGTGGTAAAAAACATTACCTTAATTTGCAGAGAAACCAATGTGCTAAATTTGTTTTACTTAAATCACAAATCCGGGTTTTGCTCTCTTTTTTTAAAAAAAACCATTAATATTTGTGAAAAATCAACCTTCTTTTGATATTGTATGCAAGTCACATCTTCAATATATCTGCAGATCTTTCTTAACTAAGCAGTTCACCCAGTACATTTCTTCCACATATATTTTAATATTTTGAATAGTTTTTTGTTTAAAGAATGAAATTGCTTTTGTATCTTGGCATGAGCTATCATTGAGAAGTTTAATCAAAATTTCTCTTTGTATTTTTAATTTCTTTGTATGTGCACTGCCTGCTATTATTCAAACATTTAATAAGGCAAGAGAAAAATCTTCAGAGTCAAATACCAGACAGAAGTTCAGGCAAAAACTGTTGACCATGAAAGTTTGAAGTGTTATGATTTATTATTATTATATGATTTTTCTAAAATGTATATTAAAATAAAAGAATGTATAAACTGATTGTAGTCAATTTAGGGCATTGGATGAAGTGTTGAGGCTATATATTGTCCCAATTGAAAAACCCAAAGAAATTGAAATCTGCCACATATTTCACAGTTCTTGCAGAATGGTATCCCAAGAATTCTAGTAAAAACCAGTCATCTTTGGAATATAAGCAATTGTTTGGCATATGGATACCAATAAAAAAAAATTATAATTTGGAAATGAATGAATAATCACTTCCCTCAAAATTCAATGCCATGCTGAAATGTATTAATGTTTTGATCCATTGGATTTAAAAGTTGAGGGAGGCTTCTGCTATGAGGTCCAAACCTTTGTTCTAGGTAAAAACTAAAGCTGAATATCAATAGTAACTCATTTCTATCTGAAAGCTATCAGTGAAGAGAATGTTCTGCTTTGGTTCTATTGTTAAATTAAGAATTACATTAAGAAGTTGATTCTAATGCAACTAAGCTTATGCTCTCCTAACACACCTGTTTGAACTACCCTGTTCAATGCCTCTCCAGTGAGAGTTTAGTATGATGATGCTATATATCAGGTGTGTCAAACTCAATTTCATTGAGGGCTGAATCAGAGTAGTTATGTTACGTTACGTTATTTTAAATTTATATACCGCCCTTCTCCCTGAGGACTCAGGGTGGTGTACAGCCAGAATTAAAAAACATAAAATACAAATATTAAAAAACAATTAAAATATATATAAATTTGGCCCAAAATTAAAAATACAAACCCATTAAAACATTTAAAATTTCTTCTTAAGCCAGCCCGGCTTGCTGGAAAAAGTGGGTTTTAAGGGCACAGCGGAAGGCACTAAGGTCTTGGATTCTCCTTATCTCTGGGGGCAACTGATTCCAGAAGGTAGGTGCCCCCACAGAGAAGGCCCTCCCCCTGGGGGGATGGGCATGGCCAGGGGGCCACTTCGATGTCACTCGTGTCAGGGATAGCTGTGGTGGCCTATGCACTCTGCCAGTGAAAACAGGCTCCTGAGCTCCATTTTTGACTGCAACGGCATCCTGCAACCCTTTGCCAGTGAAAACGGAGCTCAAGAGTGGTGCACACAGCCCTCCTAAGCTCCATTTTCTGTCAGAGGCCAGTCCTTCGCTATTTCCAGGGCATTCCTGCAGGCCAGATCTAAGCACCTTGAAGGCCTTGAGTTTGACACCCTTGTTATATATGAACTTTTTCTTGCATCTAACTGCCACCAAAACATAATCCCAAACCTCTTTTTGGTTTCAGGCTGTAAGGCTTAGTAAAGAAAGTCTTCTGAGTGACATATGGGAACTAGTTATTACCTGTTGCTCATAGGACTATAACAAAACACTGGAGGTGTTTGGGATTTCTAATTAATACTTTAATCACTTGTGTAAAGTTAGCTTACTATTTTTTAACTGAAAAAATAAACTCCTAAGCAGAAAAGGATGTCTCAACAATACTTTAAGAAATGAAGCCCATATGGTTCATTGTGCTATAGGGAAAGCAATTAGATCAGCACTGATAGCATTCCTATAGGCTGACTCAGTGTTTTCATTATAAACTTAATTTTCAAGTAGTTTAAAATTCGGCTATAAAAACATTCCTCAGGCTAAATTTTCACAGTGGGCATTTCATATGAATATAACTTGCTTAAAAGAAGAAGGTGGGACACTGCTGTTAATTTTAATATTTTTGCTTTTGATATGGCCTGAAGAAGAAAAGTTAGTAAATGGATATAAACTGGGTATAAATGACTAAGGTAGAACAACTAAGGGCAGGGTGCTTATATTATATTCAGAGGTACTGTGAAGTTTGGAGGCATATTAGGCAGTGGAAAGCTATTTCTGCAGCTGTTTCATCCATTTCTGAAACAACTTCACCATTACAACTTCATCATTTACTGTCCAAAAAAGAATATCAGCAACAATATCTTGTTCCTTATTTTTCATAGTGCTTTTTTGGGGTGTGGAGAGGGATTTTGATCACTCATTCTAAGAATGAGTGATTAAAGGATAAGTGCTATTTTAAAAGGGAATTTTTCCAAATGTAAACTTTATATTATCTGAATGAATCAAATCATGATCTTGTCAATTTGGTATATGTTAGGGTGGCAAAGCAGTGAATTTCATGGCATTGTAATACACTGATTGATCCTAGGGCCTTACATGTTGCATTTGATTAGTTAAGCGAACAGAAAATATTTCCTTTCAAATGGTGAGCACAACACAACCTTGAATGGATGATTAGCATAGCAACATTTCATTGCCGGCTGTCTGTATGGGTCATTTTAGAGCCTTCTCAGACATGTCCTATAATTCAACATTAATATGCCAGCATTTATTATTGTCAAAGACCTAAATAGTATTTCAATGGCCATTGGATAAGCATTACTTCAGTATGACAGTGGCAGATAATATCTTTGCACCACATCTTAAAAAAGAAAAATGGCATGGGTTACCCTTATATTAAGTACTCGTTAGAAAGCTTGTTTGGCCAGAACAGCAGCCTTGTTATCTATGATAAATATCCTGAAACCTATCTCTCCACTACCAATGCAATGCCAGTTCCCTTGAGGCCTGTCACACTTGATTTTTAAAAATATTTTTCTTCTTTTCTTTTCTTAAGGAAAGCTAATATGCTACAAAGCAAAGTACCAATTCCAAGCAAAATTGATATTTCCAGCTATAAATTAGGATATACATTGTCCCCAGAAGCATTGTTAGAAAATAGAATACTTCAGCCCCGTAATTAAAATGTTTTGAGAGTCTAGGAATTATGGGGAGCAACTTCACTAGCTTACTTCCTGGTAAAAATATATTTTGTGATTGATCATTTATCAGGACAGACATCTGCCTAGAATGACTATGAAATGCTGTCAGAATTCCAATAGTGGCAACTGACTCTCACAACATTGGACTTAAGGTAAACCTTGTGTTTTTAAAAGTTTTCCGTGATCTGCTATGAAATAGAGCAGTCCAAAGATGAAGCATCACTTTGACTCTATTCTAAAAGTCAAGAGATATGGTTTGTGTAGAGCTATACACTATTAATGTTATTTATGAGGAAAGATTACTGTTATTTCTGGAGAAAGAAAAATGGACCCAAACATTAATTATATTTGTATCTGTAACTGAAAACCTAGGCATATGGCTGATGTTTTTGTTTGTTTCAGTTTATATGCTAATTTGGACAAATCTAGCTAATATCCTAGGTAGGTCTGAGGGAATTGTAAGTGTCTGTTTTATAATTGCAGTCTCTTAAGATTGATGGATAAGCTATTAGACAAACAGAACTGAATATCACATAGTCCATTTCCTTTTCCAGAGAACTCCAGAAAGACTGCACGCCAAGAGGAACTTCAAATTATCATTTTCATGGAAGCTACAGACACAGTTTCCTCTTTACCAACTGTTGGAAGAAACATCCTTCTGGGTTCTGCTCCAAGTGAGGAAAACAGACACTGGAAACATGGAGACTGCTTGGAAAGATGGTTTAATGGTGGACAGGATCACATGGCTTGAGTTCCTGAACAGAAAAGGGCAGATACAGAAAATCCTCGGGTTTTTATACTCTCCCTGGCTCTGCATTTCTTGGAGCCCCGAAATAGTATCCTGATTGGTTGTCAGACTCCCAGGGGGTGGGGGCCTTGCTGGCTGATGGTCACATGTGCTTCCCAGGTCACATGTGGTGAGTTTCTGCTGCTATTGTGTAGAGGGCTAATCCTATTTTTGGCAATTCCTACTATGGCTCTGCCTGAAGGAGGCAGATCTTTGTTATGTAGAATAGACTGGCCCAGGCCTTAATGGCCCATTGACAAAGGGTGGGGGGCAGGAAGGTGGGAGCTGCTTTGTCTGTAAAATATGCTTCTCATATTTCTCATCCAGGGAAATATAATATTCTGCCTTTTTCATATTTCCTAAAATATTTCACTCTTCCAGGAAAGGGGTGGGTGCTAACTTCCTACACAACCTTTTAGGAAATTCTTAAAGCATTATAATAAAAAGACAATTATAGCAATAAGGTCCCAGACAAGAAAGTCAAGAGGAAGACTCACAGGATGTTACAGTATTGGGGTCTCTGGTGTCCTTGATGCTCTCTGAGCTTGGTTGTTTGCAGATGTTTCATTGATGGTGTTATTGGTGATGTTATCTAGTCAGGTAATGAAACATTCGCAAGCAAACAACTAAATTCAGAGAGCATGAAGGCGATTAGATTTATCCTCAACTTACATATATTCTCTTCTACATTTTGAGCCTTTTGTTAATTTGTGACATATATTTTAGTTTTCTACATATTCTCTAAAATGGTAGAACAGAATTCTTTGGAAAGACAATTTTTGAAAGGATTTCTGCTTTGAAACTGGAATCTATCTGTACTATAATATCAATTCCCTTGAAGTGAACATTTTTGCTTGCCTTATTCTCTTTTAAACTTTCTTTTAATGCCAAGTTGAGTTAGGAAACAAAGCTCACCAAAGTTATTTAAGATATGTTCTATCCAACATTTTTAGGACTCTTTTACAATCACCTCAGTATTCAAATTCTCAAAGGTTGATTCTCCCACCCTTGATTTTATTCAAAGCCAGTCTTTCTCATGTAAATCTGTGCTAATCCTTTATTTGTCAGGCTGAAACCTGAAATTTGTAGAAATTACATTTATTTTGTGGTTTCATTTAATGCATATTTTAAAATTTAAAATTATTAATTTTACCCATCTAAAATAAATAAATGAATTCCTCTTCTTTATCATGTTGAATACAATGATAATAGGTGCCTATATGCTTTGTTCTTGATGTAGTTTTCTCCATTTGGGAGAGTTGAATACGTATTATCTCTAATAGGACTATTGCATTTGGCTCACTTATCCCAAAACCAATTAAAAATTTATATAACCACACTGTCTCTTAGCATACATATGTCAAATAAATACAAATCAAATTTCAGTGGCTGAAGAGCAGCAATTAACTCCTTTTTATTTGTCCAAATAATCATATCATCCTCACACAGGAACAGCAGTCTACTTCTAGAAATACATTTTATTCTTTCTCCAGTCCTATTTAAGAGCCGCGATGGCACAGTGATTAGAGTGCAGTACTGCAGGCTACTTCTGCTGATCACCAGCTGCCAGCAGTTTGGCAGATCGAATCTCACTAGGCTCAAGGTTGACTTAGCCTTTCATCCTTCCAAGGAGGATAAAATGACGGCCCAGATTGTTGGGGGCAAGATGCTGACTCTGTAAACCACTTAGAGAGGGCTGTAAAGCACTGTGAAGTGGTATATAAGTAAGTGCTATTGCTATTGCTATGTAGCCAGGAGTCTAGGGTTGCTGCTGGTTCTTTGTGATCTAAGTATGCATAGCATTTTCTGAAAATATATAGTTTGGAGACTGAATCTTTTCTCATATAAGCTTGATAAGGTTTTTTTATTATTATTATTATTATTATTATTATTATTATTATTATTATTATTATTTGCTTGATCTAAGTCCATAAAATGCATAATAATGGAGTCAGATCCTGCCAGGCTTATCTTCACATATGCACTCTTCTTTTGCTTCTGCCCTGTGTCTGTAATTTTCTCTAGCACAAAGGCAATTTCCTGAGTTTTAATTTATCTTGAAAGATCAATTGAACTATTCTGGTCCTCCCAACTTTTCTATAAGCCAAAACTTTCCTGGCTCCATTTCTGAAATGCGTGTTGATCTCCTTACCTATCATTTAATGGTTTTAGAGATTCTTTCTTTCTTTCTTTTTGATGGATATCTTTGCATTTTTATTTTAATCACCAGAGCTCATAACACTATTAAAGTTTGTAATGTTCTCTTTGTGCATATTTTAATATTCTTGATCTCAGAAATATTTTCACTCATAGAAAGGTTCACTTGACCTCCTACAATTATTGATTATTAATTAAATTATAAAATAATTGTTAAATTGATAATTAAACAATTACTTAATGTTTATCTCCTTCTACTACTATTCAAATATGAAGAGTGTGCCTTTTTTGGTTTCTGTTTTTTATTTTGTGCCAGATCACCAAATAGCTTGATTCTCAACTTAATCCGACATGCATCAAATCATTTAAATAAAAGATACCCCAAAGGATATAGCTTCTCTCATTTAACCAAAAGCAAAGAAAATCACATACAGTCTATTATTTCTCTAGGAAATAATCTGTCAGTAACTGGTTGTAACCATCATTTAGACCAAAAGCTGGCAATTTCATCATTATTTGGAAGATCATCCCCTCTTTATCTCTTATCTTTTTCTCTTGAGTGTCTTTCAGAGAATGGAACCTAAAAGAATAAGGGTATGGTCGAACTTGTCTTTAAGCAGTCATTTCTTTTTGAAATAACATTTAAAAGTCAGATAAGACTTGGATGATTCTTCATCCTGTAATTTTTGCCAACTAATGCACTTTATTCATCTAAAAATTGCTAAATTAATACAGTTCCACTGTAAAACTCTGGGAATAATATAGCAAATATATCAGATATCAAATATGTCAATGCACTCTAATTTATCTTGTTGCTTAATCTGAAATATATTCCTGAGTTTACTAAGGAGAAATGCATGCTAGACCCATTAACAAACTTCTAGATATGGTAGTTCATATATCTAAGGAGAGGTAAGTTTATAAGGTTTGTATAAATATTCTTATGCAGATCATTATATGTAACATTCCTCCCTTTCTTTTCCTTTGTATTTCTTTTCCCCCACCCTCCTCGCTTTCTGGCAATGATGAATCGGCAGTAACTGATATCATTTTTTTTTCATCTCCTTCCATCTTTCTCCATCATTCTTGTGTGCTGATCAAAGATGTATTGGGGCATATATTGGGATATACATTTCTCCATAGGGTTGTCACCACTGCACTATTTTGATTTAGTGTTGCTTAGAAAACTGTACTTCAGTAATTCAAGATGGGACATTTTAGCTATATATTTGATTTTTTAAAAAGGCTCTTTTTAAAAGATTGCAATTTCTTGTGTAGCTACAAAATTATTGAGGAAATTATGTATTTAGGAGTTGTTTTAAAAAAAGGGCTTGCCTTATCACACAAGCATGGTTAGGCTACATCAAAGAACTCGACATTATGATTTTGTGCTTGTGAAATTGTCCCCCTACTTGACTAGCCAAAATTTTAGGAGGAAATTAAAAGGAAAACTTTTTTTTTCCTGTACAGACAGGTGCACAGAAATCAGGCAAATCACAAAGCTGATTCTATATGGTTGCTTGCTTTTGTTTTATTTTGTATTATTATGTTTGCCTTCACAGAACTGTGTGTATATATGGCTACATATGCCAATACTTTATTTCTATAATCATATCCTCACAAATGTCAAACGGAGGGCAGTATCACACATCAGGTTGCAGAGCTTTTCACTGTGGAAGTAGTGTAAGCTGTTTTGTAACCCTGTGGTTGTCAGTCTGAATATTTGACAAAACTGGATGTGAACTTCACAAGGTTATTGGGAATATCCATGACACGAGACTTTTGGTACTAACTTAAAAAAATTGAGGACCCAGTTGTGGGGGCAATAATCTGACTTTGTATAAATATACAAAAGAATGAAGGCTATTGCTTAGCGCATTGTAAGCCGCCCTGAGTCTCCAGAGAAGAGCGGCATATAAATCAAATTTTAAAAAATGATATAAGTTCAAAAATAGCAATAAGCAAAGTTTTCTGAAACACAGAATTGATTAATCCAAAATAAACTGATCATAGCTCATCAGGGACTGGCTGGAATGACAGCATATTGATATAAAAATTCTAGGGTTTAAAATCTAATTGAAGAATCTCCCTAATCTCTGTGTGGCACATTTCTCATTGTTCCTCTGAAGCAATGGTGGCACCCAGTGGTCAGAACACAGGAACCATTCCAAACAGAGAAGGGGCTCAGTTCACTCACACTCTTTATTTAGACTTTAAGGAACGGGAAAATTATATGTTGAAATTATACTACAAATTTGAATGTCTCATTCAAAAGAGACAATTATATGCTGGATTGTAATAAAATTGGGACATCTATTTTACATTTTTACATGATTATAAACTAATTTAAGTTTAAAAGATAACTTATTTCTCTCTTTTTTAAATTTCTCTTATAAAAGGGCATTGTGCTTTCAGAATTACCTCCAGAATTTCTTTTGCTGGTGTTTTAAGCTGACTTTATCATCACAAGGTAGCCAAAATCACCGGCTGCAATTTTTGTAAGCATATTTCTCTACAGCCATGGTCCCTATTCTTATAACTCATATTGTTTGTGCATGTTAGACCAGTCATTTTGTAACTTTTTTTTTTTTTTGGCCGTGAAATTGGCAATGGTAAAGGAAATGCAGAAAAATTACCTGCAAATTATTATGCAAAATAATTGTTCTCATAAGAAATGATGAGAGTTCTATGTCTTCTGAATTAGTTTTTCATAGATTCTTGACTTCAGATTAATAGTAAAACCAAATGAGTAGTAGTATGAATATGTCCATTTTAATCAAATTTAGGAAGATATACATGTATTAGCTATAAAAATATAATTTTAATATAATAAAATACCACAATATGTTACTGCGTCACTAAGCAGCACATTCAAGGGAATATATACAAGTATCATGTCTGAGACAATTAGAAGCAGCGAGAAAAACTACCTGAATGATGTATCTCTGTGAAAGAATTCAGTAATCCTTGATCCATTGAAGGATCTATTTTGTGTCACGCTAAATTATCCATATCAATTCCATTTATAATCCAAACATATACTGCAGATGAACAATCTCTTAATGTAGTACTATTTATTTATCAAATTTAGATATCACCAATCTCACTGTCAGAGATTGTATTGTATTGTACTGTACTGTATTGTATTGTATTGTATTGTATTGTATTGTATTGTATTGTATTGTATTGTTATATTCTTGACAAATGCTTTGCTAAATAAATTCATGTCATTTATCTTAATATGATAATTTATTTGAATGCATTTTAAAAACAATATTTTAAAATATTATAGAATAGTGATAATTTGTTTTCTGTTTCTATAAGAGGATAAATGCATATATGAATAAAAAATTATTCATGCTGTAAGAACAATAATAATAGTAATTCATTAACAACATGAAAATATTAAAATATATTGAAAGAATTCAAAATCTAGCCACCAGTATAAATGTAGGTATTAGAACAATCATAAAGCATACAAGTATAATTAGTAAAGTTTTATGGATTTGTGACTTCATTATATGTTTTCAAACTTCCAACATTATGACGCTAGTAATTAATGTATGAACAATGTCCTGGCATTAATCATTGCACTTAACCAATTTGTCATTTATCTTAGTAAAAGCAGGCATGTATGCACTGTCAACTTTTACAACCCTATAATTAATATGAGAAAAGATTTATAGAAGGCTAATTCTGATACCGTATATTAGGAAAAGTAATTGAGACTTTCAACAAACTGGTAAATGATAATTTTTTCCACACTGGACAAATCTGGAAAAGATTACAGTTTGACAAGATATGTAAAACAGGAGATGTTTTACATAGGCTAAAACACTGAGCACTAATAACACCAATAAAAAAGCACATAGAAAAGAAGCATAAAATAGCAACTGAAAAGAAACCAGTCACAATGAATTAACAAAAAACTTCATGGACTCAGCTAATTTCCCAACTCCTTTCCCAGGAAACAACCAGATCTTAAAATTTTTCCACAAGACCAGCAGGGTAAAAATCATAATCTTGGAAGTTACAAAAAAAACCCTGAAATCAATACAAGCCTGGTTGATGGTGAGAATTGATCTTATTGCACAGTTTAGGTGTTTGTCAAGGATACCATTGACAATGAAATAGAATAGAAAAACTGATGGCTAGAAAAGTATTTTTTTGTTTAGAGTTCTAAAAATTCTAACAGTTGTTTGGGCATCAACTGTATAGCATTGAAACTAACCTTTATAATATGTTTCTTTCTCAGTATCTAGATTGATATTTTTGTTGGCACTTTTAAAATACCATTAGTAAGTGGTAGTAAGTAGTAAGCAAAGTGCTTATTGAGCACTACAAGCATTACATATGGTATGGATTATTTTAAAAGGAAGATATATGCTAGATACAATTCACAGAATTAATATGCCTATTGAATAGAATTAACTGTAGATATATCCGAGTAAATCTACAATAATTTTACTGAAATAGTTTGTCTTATAGGAAATGGGATTTTTTTTTTAAAGTTAAGGAGCACTAGGACAAGGGTGGATTACATATGGCAGTGTAGATGTTGTTAAATTACAACATTTAGCACCTCTAGGAAGCATATCTAATGGTGAAGTATATTAGGAGTTTATTTTACATATTAGATTTATTTTTAACATTTCTTCCAGAGTACAAGGTGAAGATTAATCCTGCCTTCTATTTTTCCCCATAGTATGTCAGTGAAGTAGATTAAACTGTTCTACTTCAGCAAACTCTGAAGTTCTGGTTTCTTCCTTTGAAGATGCATATGATTAACTTTTCTTCTTGATTACCAGGAAGCACTTTGCATTTAAAAGTTTTACAGATAGGTTCAAGATTTGGTGTGATCCCAGCCACATCCATTGTCAGGCAAAAAAGACCAGGATTACATGTGAAGTTCCTATTAAACTGTTTTAATACTACTCATGCCTATGCACAATACTCTACTCAACTTCACATTATTTTGGCATTAGGTAAAGGTTAAAGTAATTCAAGAGGTGTTAAACTTAGTCCATTTGTGGTTATGATGACTCTAGGCTGATTCTTCTTTTGAATCCACTTCCCAGGTTCTCCCACTTCTTCTTTTATAGAGACTTACCTAAGCAAAGGTGCTAAGAATTTATTTTTTTCAAGAGGCAACTCGGCTTCCTTTGTTTTTCCTTCAGAACTGAAGAAGCTTCTTGGATGAGAAGCAAAATGTCTTCAAGGAAAAAAACAAAGAAAGTCTAGTTGCCTCTTGAAAAAACAACTTTGGGACAACCATGACCTGGATGACTGAGAATCACCATACACACGTACCTAAACAGTTTGGACCTTTCCTGCTGTTTTCTTCATTGACTTTGCTTGTGAGAAGCAGGCAAAGAAAGTTCTAAATCTCAATCACATGGGCACAGGATGGTGCAATCACTGTAAGTATAAACCAGTTGCAAGTACCAAGATCTCAATGACATGACTGCAGAATTGCTGGAACAAGTGGACCTCAAGAACTGGTCATAACCACCACTGATATAGCAACATCATAATTCTGAATGGTTACTGACTGTGAGATCATTAATTGAAGACTATTTGTAATGGGCTTTCAAAGAGATTCAATTAGGCAGAACTCTAGTTCTTCATCTCTGTTCAATTTATGAATTCCCTTCACTATTTTCAAAGAAAGAGAATTTTTTTCTTCAGAAATCTATTTTCCTGGTACAATTTCATTTGTTCACTTAATAAAACATTTGCAATTAAGATACATGACACATAAATCAGAATGGAATAAATATAAACATTTAAATAACAGTTTCTTTTGTATTGGAGTGATAGGTTACATTTCAATTTCACTGCTTTGTTCAATGCTAGTACTGTTAGCCACACAAATTGATAACACTGCAAAGTTCACTCGGGAGTGACAATTGCCCTTTCTAGGACTTTTGGTCTTGTCTGATTTGTTCTGATGCAGGCTCAGCTTCATTGGCAGCATTCCAATGCTGTTCTGATATTGCTGAATGTCCAGCTCTCAAAATAGACATTTCTAATTTGTAACACTTATAATAACATCTGAACTGCACTAGAGTACATCCCCTAAAGTTGTAACATTGTAGTCTATTCTGACCACAGAGGAAACCATGTGTGACTTCAAAATGTTCTAATGATAACAGGATTTCCCAATGGAAATGCATACAGAAGATATCTATAGGCTCATGGACCATTAGAAATAACAGATGCAAGATACTGATTAATATTTCTATTTATTACCATAGGATCTTTTTCTGAATAAATATGCACATGATCAATCGCTGCAGATTATAGAGATGTATTCTATAAAGTATTACTGGTTGGAAAGTCATGTTCTTGTCCCAGTTAGATATGGAGCTAGCTGAAATCACCTAAAGTAGTTTAGCAGGATAAAGAAAAAAAAAATGACACGATTGGAAAGTGCTGAATTGCAAGAGGAAATTTACATGGATACCATTAAGCTAGTGATTAATAGCTATTCATACCTGGAGGCCTTAAAATATGTTGGGAATTTTTTCAGTACTGTATTTCAACAAGAATTTCAATTTAAAAAGTATTTTAAAAAAGAGAAGAGCACTTGCAATACAATCTGTTTGGTGAAATCCTGAGTCTTTAGTCATTGTCTAAACCTGAGCAAGATCAATTATTTCTTTAAGAAATTCACTTCATTGTCATCTTTCATTAAATCCTGCCAAAAGAACAGTCTGTAGAAATCTCTGTAATAATATTTAACTAATACTAAAAAGGCTGAAATCAAACAAGGAATTTAGTCTTCTTTTTGACATTGCTTCTCATTCATCTATCAAAACTCATTGGAGCAATCATTATTTCTTCAATTCATCCTATTTCACAGTTGAAACTTTGCAAGAAGCAGCTCTATGCATGCCGTTTGATCCTTCTGAAATAAAGATAAGATAAAAATCTAATGGATGCATCATTTTAAGTGTAAAGCTGCAATGTAATTTCATATAAAACAATTTAAAAAGAAGCAGAAAAACCTGCAGTGGCAAAATGTGTACAGTACCACCTGAAAGAGTATAGTATATGTACAGAATTTTAATTAAAACAATTGAGATTTTGAGAGGTATAAAAAGTTGCATGAGGATATTTTAAAATTCATCACAAATGGTATAGAAATGTTTAATCTATACAAACTGTTCAGAACATTTAATTTTTGGAAATCCATGATACTTGTGGACCAGATATGCAATGATGCACTATAAATGCAGTCAGAGACATTAAAAAAAAGTAATGTAACCATGACAGTTAATTAATCTTCAGTTGGTACAATGTGAGATTATTGCAGTTGCTCTATGCTTCTATCTATCATCTCAGAATCAGGGCAATATTTTGAACCTTCTCATACTAAATAAAGAGGATTTTAGTTCCTTTTGTTTCCCCCAGTATTCTTTCTAGCTTTCCAGATTGAGTGAGTACTCAAGTCTTATGAATTCCCCAAATTGCAGATTGCAGATGTAGTGATATGTTGCTGTATGAAGGCTTAAATATGAATAAATATAGGCAGGATTGGCTCACTAAATTAAATGATGTAAGGCATGCCCATGTTTTGTAACAGACAAATCATTTGTTTCAAACTTAAAAACAAACAAGTAATTTTGCACAATATTTCCAGCTTTCTGGAAATTAGTCATTGTTCATGCTGCAAAAATAATTTAGAATGTGCAGCAAAACACACATGTGCATGCATACATCCTGAATCTTAGGGTGGCTAGTACTAGCCAGAGACTGCATTGTGAGTTTTTTTTTAAATTATTTTTAAAAACCAAGTCTCTGAGGTCTACAAGATAAAGCCAACCACACCAGATTGTACTATGCTCACATTGTTGTTCCTTATTTATTTATATAATAGAAGAGAGACTATAGAAATATGCACATGTATACTTACAGAGACATGTATACATATATACACATAAAAGTTCACATACTTATATACATATATAATTAGTGGTCAAGGCATGTTCGTAGTAATCTCCTATTATAAAGTGCTAGAGAGTTTGAAACAGCAAGTTTCCAAAATCTTTCTTCAGCTCTTTCATTGTACAAATTAGAACAAAAATAAGAAATAGTTTAGAAATTTAACTCTGATAAAGTAATCATAACTTTCAGGAAAATTCCTTTGACATTTTTAGCTGCATTGTATTAGCCAGCTGTGTTCATTTATTGTTCAGTGTTACACATGATTATGTTTAAAACATCATGCCAATGTAACTTCAAACTCTTTGATGACTGAAGCCATGCCAGGGCTCAACAAATTTATTATCAGAGAAACCATTTTGAAGATTGTGCTGACAGGCCTTATGCCACTATGCCACATTCAGATGAAGAATTTTAACTATGGGAGCCCTTGTGCTCACATAGAGCTCCCATATTTGCTCTGTATTCAGTTCACATCTCTCTCTCTCTTCTTTTTTTTTTTTTTATAGCATTGTGCAAACTTGCCTCATCTGCTGAAATTAATGGAACAATCTGTGTATATAAAAGAAGCACATAGTTATCTAAAAGCATACAGCTAGGAAGGGAAGGGAGATAAGAGACTCAGGTAAATAGATTTATATTCAGTCTGGATAAATAAGCTACCCCATCATTTTTTTTCCAATAGTATTTCAAATCAGTTATTTTCAGCCTCTTGAATTTACACTTTTGAGCTTCAAATGTAAAGACTCTAAATAAAATCATCGGTACCAGACTCAGATATCAGCAATAGAATCAAAACTAAAAGTCAATATAGCTTACTCAAATTTCCAGTTTTTATCAAAGGTTTGGAAAAACTCCTACTAGAATTTTTATGTGAATATGTGAAATTAAAATATCTGCCAAAGGACTGAAAAGAAATATACTCTCAGAAATATACTTGGTCATGGAAAGTACTGTAATAAGGAGCACAATATTGAGAAGAATTATCTTTATGGCAAGGATTGTGGGTGCCTGCTTTACATGAAAGAAGGCCCTGAATAATGGAAAAGCAACATTTTTTTAATAGAAACTGAGGGATCTAATTTGTCTGATAGTTTGGGGGAAGCTGGAAAATTTCTTATCAATGTACCTGTGGTGAATTTTATTGTTAGGCAAATATGACTTTCAGGAAGGCAGCACAGCTGAGGAAATCCATTATTTAAGGAAAAGGAATGTTGAGATCATCAACTGGTGGAGGATGCACAATTGGAGGTTCTCTAGTTTACAGTTTCCTTTTAAGGACTGCCCTTGAACAGGGCTATATGCTGGTGATGAGCCTTCTAGATGGCATTGCAAGAGGGCATTGTCTGGGCATAGGGAGGTTCAGTTTGGCTCTCCTGGTATTATGCAAAGAGATGTACTGGGTTTTGACCCTGTTCAGTTCCAAAAGACTGAGAAGTGGGAGAGGGCAGAGAAGGTGCAATTTGCTAGGTTTATTTTCTCCATGTCATATTAGCTGTCAGATTTTACTTTTATGACAAACTACACCTGCTGGAATCACACACAGAATGAAAATTTGCCTTTCAAGATGTCAATTCTACTTGTAGATCAGACTATGAAATTAACTCCACTGAGGGCTAAAACTACTTTATTAAGCAGGTCTATAATAACAAATCTTGTTATATTTCTGTTAATTAGGGAGCTGTCTGCCCAAACCTTTTCCAAATATTTCCTGT
The DNA here is from genome assembly GCF_059756535.1 of Pantherophis guttatus. Classification (NCBI taxonomy): domain Eukaryota; kingdom Metazoa; phylum Chordata; class Lepidosauria; order Squamata; family Colubridae; genus Pantherophis; species Pantherophis guttatus. The sequence continues at coordinate 35,927,785 of NC_142068.1, read as the reverse complement.
ATGTTGTGGAGCTAAGATATATTAAGATCTTGCATATCTCCATCAAAGTCATGTTCCTTTCTCTCGACATAAAGTAACTTTCTCCAACCTAATGCCCTAACTTCAGTTCTAATGCTGATGAGTAACCAGAAAGGATACAATTGAAGTAATGTTACCGTCACTTAGAAACAAAGCCTGCAAAAACATGCAAACAGATCCAAAATACAATCATGTAGAGGGAAAATGTATGAAATTGTTCTGACCTAGTGTTCCTGAGTCAGTAAAACACACAAGTAGTCCCAAAAACCTCTTTAATTTCAACGGCTGTGAATTCTGTTCTGTTACGATATTTTCAGGATCAGACTCAATAAATAAGTTGAGAATTAGAAATTCAAATAAATCACTGTTTATTTACATAAGGCATTCTATATTCACTGAATATTCACAGATAGAAGCACAGAATGGACGTATGCAGCTCCTTATATATACAATGGGTGGAGCTAGATATGGGAGTGATGAAATATGAATACATTAAGAGGTGAAGAATAAGTTAACCCCTGATACCCTGTTCATGTACTATTTACATAATGGAGAATAAGGCATTTACTTGTGACAAATCCCCCTCTAAATGCCGATTCGATATATTACAACAATTACATTCAGATTCAGAACAATATAAGACATGTAATTTAGAAGTCAAGTATTTATGTTGCTTAGACGGCAAAGGCTTTGTTAATATGTCAGCTATTTGCTCTGATGTTTCGCAATGAACTGCTTTGATAAATCCATCTTGAGATAATTGTCTCACATGTTTAAACTTTATATCTATATGTCTGGACCTTTGTCCAATAGCATCAGACCTAGATATTTCGATAGCAGCTTTATTGTCTTCATGCATAATAAAAGGCAAAATGGGTTTCTTCCAAATATCAGAAAGTAAATCGTTAAACCATACAAGGTTATTTGCTGCCTTAGATAGACAAACATATTCTGTCTCTGTTGTTGAAGTGGCTACTAGATCTTGTTTGCCAGTATACCAGTAAACTGGACAACCGTTAAGGAAGAATAAATAACCAGATGTGCTTTTTCTACATGAGGTATCGCCAGCCCAATCCGCATCGGCATAACATGTGAGGATGGGCTCTTTGACAGTATTAGGTTCCAATAACAAACAGAAGTCTAAACTATTCTTCAAGTACCTTAATATCCTTTTGACAGTTTCCCAATGGTATAGTGATGGTTTGCTAACGTGTCTGGACAATAAGTTGAGAGGCAAAGCAATATCAGGTCTAGTCCAATTGGAGATGTAAAGAAGTGAACCTATGACTGACCTGTAAAATGTATTATCTTTGAATTCAGGGGATGATTCGTCTGTATTCTTCAAAAAATCAGTTTGCATGGGAGTATCACAGGGCTTAGCATTACTTAAATTACATTTATTCAAGAGCTCTATGATTTTGTCCTTTTGAGAAAGCTTAAATCCCCTTCTGGTTTTACTGATTTGAACACCAAGATACTTATTTACTTTACCCAAAGATTTCAATGAAAAATGTTCATTCAGTTTTGTTACAAATGCCTCTCTCCTCTCTTTATGTTTACCTATGTACAAAATATCATCCACGTAGATCAATACAAATTCTAGGGACTCATCCTCTTTTTTGACAAAGAAACAATTATCAGCAGTAGTGGCATTGAAATTCATAGTTTTGAGTACTTTTACTAAACAATCATACCATTGTTTACCAGATTGTTTCAACCCGTATAAACTTTTATTTAGTAACCAAGTTTCATTTTTGTTTGTGTATTGACTGTGGGGTGCTCTTACATATATTTCTTTATCTAATTTTGCGTGTAAATACGCAGTCTGTATGTCGTATTGGAACACATCGAGGTTGAGTGCTGATGCTATAACCAGAGCTGTCTTGACACTCTCTGTTCTTACTGTGGGGGAGTATGTATCTGTATAATCCTCGGGATATTTCTGTGCATAACCTTGTGCAACTAATCTAGCTTTGTATAGAGTATTGCCTCCCTCTAAATTTTTAATTTTATATATCCACCTAGTACCAATGATGGTTTTGTCCTTTGGTGCAATTGTAGGTGTGAATACATTTAGCCCTCGTAAACTATCCATCTCTTTAGTCATGGCTGATTCCCATTTTTTCTTTTCTTCAGGAGGAAGTTTTAACACTTCCTCATATGTGTTAGGTGTTGGTGATTCTCCATCCATATACATTACATAATCTTTGTATTTGTTTGGCACTTGGTTTCTGCTACTTCTGATTGCTCTCTCTGGTTTACTATCATTGTCATGTAAATACCTTGCTTCCTTTTTAGTTAATGAATCTGTTCTTATTTTGTGTTGACTGTTTGTCCATGTTTTGATTTTATTTTTATGCGTGTTGTTACTATGTTCTTCTCTATTCCTTTTTTCTTGGAGTTTAGTGCCTGGGTTGGTGTTTGGGAATATTTCATTAAGATGTATTCTAGACCAGTTGGCCTGTTCATGGAACACAGCTGTTCTGGAAACTATAAATTTGTTATTACTGTCCATAAATCTGTATCCTTTTGTACCTGTCTCGTATCCCATGAATCTAAGTCTTCTGGATACGTTCTCAACTTTGCGCCTCAATTGTTTAGGTATGTGTACGTCTGCAGTGACTCCAAATATGTGCATGTGTGCTAGTTTTGGTTTCCTGTTATACATTGCTTCATACGGTGTCTTATTTACAATACTGGACCAAGTTCTGTTTTGTGTGTAATTAGAATATTGTAGGGCTTCTGACCAGAATTGTTTACCTAAGCCAGCATCCTCTAATGTGCATCTAATCATGGTTTGTAATGTTGAGTTCTTTCTCTCTACCACTCCGTTCTGGAATGCAGAAAATGGGCTAGATGTGTAATGTAACATTCCTTTGTCTTTTAGCCATTGGGAGAATTCCTTAGACATGAATTCACATCCCCTATCTGTCATGATTTGTTTTATTTTAATATTGTGTTGTGTTTCTATACGTTTGTAAAACTCCTTAAATTTCTGAAAGGTTTCATCTTTATGTTTTAATGTGTAAACAAATCCATAACGACTATAATCATCCACAATGGTTAGAAAGTAACGTTTTTTATAAGTAATTGATGGTGTTAATGGACCAACTAGGTCCATGTGTACCAAATCAAAAATTTTGTTAGTTGATCTCGTTGACTTTCTAGGTCTGGGACTAGTTTTGAGTTTTGTAGATTTACATACTGAGCATTCCAAATAGTTTTCACAATTTTTTATTTTAACACCTTCTGCATGTTCAGTCATCTTTTGCACTACAGGAAAACTGGCATGTCCTAATTTCCTATGTAAGACATGAGCACACTCATCGTGAATTGGTTTACCTATTTTAGGTTTTTTTTCATTGTGTGTATCTTTGTGATTATGAGTTACTTCATGTTCCTCATTGTCACTGTTACTATTGTCTCCATTATCTATTTCATTGTCATCTTCCATATTTGAATCAATGTTGTTTAACCATTTCTCCTTTGTCATTAAATAAGGTAGATCTCCTTTGATTATTACTGTACCTATGTTTGTTCTGTTTTTCTCTAATGTTGCTTTTCCCTTTGAGAACACAATGTTAATGTCAGAATCTCTGCTTAGTTTTATTGCACTAAGTATGTTATGAGGTATTTCAGGTATTAGTAATACCCTCTCTACTTTTCCTAGGCCAGGTAAGATTACATTCCCTCTACCTATTACTTGAACCTTTTCTTGATTAGCTACTTTGATTACAAATTTATCTTCTACAAAAGAAGATAATATATTTTTATTATTTGTAGTGTGATTAGTTGCTCCAGAATCAATAAGCCAATTGTTGTTCTCTGGTTGTTGTATGTTAATGTTGTCATGTTTGTTTAGCCCATTCAGTGAACCTTTGAATTATCTCTGCCCCCTCTATGTTCTCTATAGTTGGGTGGACTTCTATACCTATGTCTATCAATGGAAGGTTGTCTGTTGTTGTACCTATTTCTATATTCTGACCTATGTCTTTCTCTTAGAATTTTAGGACAATCCCTCCTATTATGTTCTCTGGACCCACAATTGTGGCATCCAAATGGTTCATGATATCTTTCTTGAAATGCTACCTTTTTATATTGTTTGTGTTCTATGTGGTTGTTATAATGACTCCTCCTTGAATTGTCTTCAGCTATTAACTTGTTAGACAGACTTTCTATGGATAAGTATCCTAGATTGATTGTGTCTAAATGTGACATATAATTATCCCACGATGGGTCAAGTGAGTTGATGATAACACTTTTCATCGTTTGATCTGAAATTACCTCCCCCCTTAAGTGCAGTTCTGCTCTAATTTTGTTTAAAGATATTAAATGTTCACTTATGGTAACCCCTGGCTTTATCCTAGAAGAGAAGAAATCTTTAGACATTCTTGTGGTAGTGGCTACACTTTCACTGTGAAATAAATTAAACATGCATTGAATAATTTCTGAGACAGTCAGATTTTGCTTAATACTGTGATACATGGCAGGAGATACACTGGAAATTAATAAGAAGAATGCTCTATGGTGTAGGCAATCTAACTTTAGAGTCCAAGGTCTTTTTGGGGGGTTAGTAATAAAAAAGAGTAAATTTTCTTTCATAAAGACAACCTGGAGCTGCTGATACCATTCTTGCAAATTAATGCCATCTATTCTCAGCTTTGGGAAGTCATTGGGTAAATTCCCAACATTGTTGGGTCCATTACTTACAACCGGAGGTAGTCCGTGGTCTTGCAAATGTTGAAAGTTGCAAAACGGCGTGGGGATGCTCGCAACGAGTTTGCATGATTCTCTCCGCATCTCATGTCTTCCGAAGTTGTCTGCGTAGTCTTGCGCATGTTGCTCATTTCGTTCCTGGAGTCATCGTGAGAGGTTCTCGCTGCTGCAGCTCCCTCGCTTTGTTCTTCTTCCGATGAATCAGTCTCCGGCTCGATCTTTGGAGTCCTGGTGATAGCGGGCACTCGTTTTCTTTCGCTGAAGGCGCTGGTCCTTGGATTAGTCTGCGGCATGGGGCGGTATCTGCAGGGCTCTCTGGGCTCAGGCGTCGGTGCTCTCGCTGTCTGGATAGGAGCGGGTAGATTTTGAGGCGTTGGCTCGCTTGCTTGTTTTTTTGTTGATTTTTTAGTGATCTTCAGTTTCGGTCCAAATGCTGCAAAAAGCGTTTTCATTGCTGACTTTACTTGCATGTCTATTGAATCTTCTTCGTTCTCTGTGTCTGATTCTTCTGAGGTATATATTTTTTTCTCTTTCATTTTTGCATCGAGTAAGGCTTTTCACACCAGATATTTTGAATCCTGCTTTCTGATTGGCTCTGCTTCGCTCATCTTAGGGGTCTGTTGAAACCAAGATGGCTGCCATTCGAAATTTTGCACGGGATTGTTGGTTTTCTTCTTCGTTGCGTTTTTATCTGCAAGCATATTACTCACTATTTTTGAGTCTTTTGATTTTTCAGTAGCGATGTGCTTCTCTCTCGCTGCTCCGTTGTTTTTTAGTATATCTTGGAGGTTCGCGACGAGACTTTCATCGCTCTTTTGGCTTTTTAAAAGTTTTAGTATCTCTGACCTGAGTTCGTTGTTTTCTATTTCGTTTTCTTCTTGGTCATCATCTTCATTTATTATTTCTTCATCGTCTGTGGTGTATTCTTCAGATTCTCTCGAAATTGCATTCGTGGACTCATCGATTATTTCTTGATCCGCTTCCATTTCATTGCTGTATGCCCTGGTGTTGGGCCTATCTCTTTTAGACATGTTTAAGTTTTTATTGAGTCAATTCAACCATCCTCTGCTACCAGATTGTTACGATATTTTCAGGATCAGACTCAATAAATAAGTTGAGAATTATCAATTCAACTAAATCACTGTTTATTTACATAAGGCATTCTATATTCACTGAATATTCACAGATAGAAGCACAGAATGGACGTATGCAGCTCCTTATATATACAATGGGTGGAGCTAGATATGGGAGTGGTGAAATATGAATACATTAAGAGGTGAAGAATAAGTTAACCCCTGATACCCTGTTCATGTACTATTTACATAATGGAGAATAAGGCATTTACTTGTGACATGTTCATTCACAGATGAGTCCCAAATAGTTGTAAAGAGTCCTTCGGGATAAGGCTGATAATCACCCACCTTTATCTCCCTTGACATGCTGCCAAAGACCTAATTGGCAAAGCCACAAGGATCCAGAATCAAACAGATCTTCAAACTTTAAACTGAACAGAATTAACAGCGTTGCTTTCTGCAAAGGCCCACGTGCCTTTGCTCCTCTTTTAAGTCAATCATCTCCCAAGTAGTCACTTTTGTTTTAACTGTTCTTGTCTTCTGGCATGCGCACACTGGGAACAGACTCCCCCTGTTCCTCTGCCTTGCTGAGGTCCAACTCTGGAGGCTCCGGAGACAGCATGTACCTCCCAGATGGCCCTTTCTCTGCCTCCAATGCAGAGCCGCCTTCCCCTGACTCCAGCATTGGCCCATGTTCCTCTCCAACCTCCTCACTGTCCAACTCTGCTGCCAGCTCTGCAGGCTGCCAGCGGACCACAACAGGAGTATGTTCACTGTACTGGTAGAGATACATTATATTTTCTCAATAAAGTTTAGTTTATAATATATAAACCAATAATGTAATGTGTTAGAATTCCAAATAATGTTTTGTCCTTTTCTCTAACTCAAGATTTAGTATATTCAGATTGTTATTTATTTTTTATAAATTATTAACATATGTTTATAGCATAATTTATAATTTATAAATAATTATAGATATAATTTATGCATTTATAAAATATAATTAAATATTAATTAGTGAAATTTGCTGCAGACTTTTCTGTTTGCACTCAGAATTCATCTACATTAAGACTAGTTATTGACCATACTTTTTTTTTTCCTCCTTGTTGGAGAGTGAGTACAGAATCTGCTTATTGCCCAGGCCTTACTCCATCATGGGCTGACATTAAGGGACTATCCCAAAATCACACAAATGGTTGTGCATGCCTAAGGTGGCACTAAATCTTACAGTCTCCTGGTTTCTAGGCTGGTGTCTTAACCACTAGACCAAACTGACTCACTAATTTAATGACCACACTCTGTTGCTGTAATATTTCTATAACGTAATCTTTTTAAAAAGAGATATTTTGAGTCTCTGTGAGATGTCCTCAAAATTAACTCAACTAGTGATAAAATATTCAATGATATTCAAATTTCTTGCAATACTGTAGATTAGAACTTGTCAGCCACTGGCTTCTTTGGGGATGTTTTTTAACCCTACAAACTGGGATTTTCCACTGGTGCCCCATCCAAGTCCTACCTAGGACTAATCTCATAATTCTTAGTGTGGGAAGAACAGAAGTATACACCCTCTTTGATTCTTCTACCCTACTTCTTATTTTAAAATTTAAACCTTAAACTGGTGGTAATCCTTGGATATAAAACAATATGAAAATCTTTGGCAGCTAAATTTTATAAGCATGAGACATTTCTAAATAGAGTAATTCATGGTATAAAAAGGTGTAATGCACTTGTATAGGTGTATGTTTAAGATTAATTAAAAGTAATTTCTTTTGGTCCCATGACCCATTTGAGACCAAATTCATTAAAAGCTCCATCTGTCTCACTAAGACACCTACTCTTATGTTAATGTGAAGCTTGTTTTCATTTTTCATTCCTGACAACAAATTTATGCCTTTTTAAAAAAGTCATTAGACTGATCCTTCTGAAAATCAAATGATTTATTTTATTTTCAAATGACACTATTAAGACAATTCTACCCAAGTCATTCTGACATAAGATAGTATTTTCTACTCAATATGGGAAGAAAAATAAACACTGTGAGCTAGATGAATTTCTGTGGCATTGAAAAAGTGATCCTTAATTCAAGTAAGTCTCTGTTATTTCAGAGGGATTTTTGTGTATTAATGTCAAATCTAACAAGAATAAAGCTATTCCTCGGTAATTAATTTATTTTTCCTTTTGTAGCACAATAACAATAAATAAGTAAATTTCTTCAGATCATGTTTCTTTTTTTCACAAAAACACAGCCATAAATTTCAGTGAAATACAATTAAAGTAGAACAGTCATTGTATTAGGTTTATATAACACAGATATCTATAACACAGAATTGTATCTTTGCCCCATTAAAAAAAACTTTCATCATTCATGATTAGCAACTGGATTTGTTATCTGCAGCATATAACTAATAGGAACCATTCATGCCTTTCAAATACGCTGTTTCCCCCAAAATAAGAAATCCCCTGATTATAAGCCCAATCGGGCTTTTGAGCAAATGGCACTAAGGCCAAGAGCTTATTTCAGGGTTCAAAAAAATATAAGACAGGGTCTTATTTTTAGGGAAACATAGTAGAAAGGAAAGTAAGGAAAAATGGAATATAATTAACAATAAAAATAGAAATAGTTATAAACTATTAAGATCCCTTTATAATGTTATCAGCTCTATACATAGATAATTATGGTATATTTTCAATGACAGGGAAAACTCAGTGTTAAGCTCATGACTGATGCTATCTAGCATTAAGAATGTAAGGGAATATTTTTCTAGGGGATTGGGTAGAAGAATAAAGATATTAAGAATAATTATGGTAATTCTGTAGGAAAGTGGGTGGAGAAAGGTTAGGTTATGGATTGTCTATTTTAAAGAAATGTTTAGATGTGAATATTTGTAATGAAGGGGGGAAACGAAATGGCTACTGGAACTGAATAAGTGTTAAATTAGGACTTTTTGAATACTTAGAATAGAAGTATGTTTTGAAATGTTATATTGTCTGAGGGGTAGTAAAAGGGTAGACTACGAGTAGAAATTGTTAAATTGGGAGATATAATAATATTATTATTTTAAATCAGGAGTTATTAGATAATGTTATAATAGAATGTCACTTTGAAATGCTTATTATAGCATAGTATACGGGGGGTATGATAATCTTATTAAAATGAAAGGGTCAGTATATGGAGATTGAGTATGTGGATAGTAAAGTATGATATAATCTGTTATGAACTTGGGTTTTACTATGAGGAAGTCAAGGGGAGGGGGGTGGGGGGGGAGGAGGGGGGGAAAAAGGGGGAAAAATCTGTATTTGAAAAACTTTTTCAATAAAAAAAAAAGAATGTATTATGACATTATATTAATGCCATTTCAGTACAAATCTGCATAGTTGATGATTAAGCCATCTGGTATTAAAGGTTTGGTTGATCTAAGGTGCTCTAAAGCAGTTCAGCATCTTTAAGATGTATGAACTTCAATTCCCAGAATTCTTTAGCCAGTTGAAGTCTAAACATATTTTGTACATATTTTTATTAAAACCTTTAAACAAAAAGATAAAAAATTAGTATATAGAAATAAAAAGGAAAAGTAAATACATAGAGGGGAAAGCAAATAGTGTATGAAAAGAAATTTTTTTACATAAAAATAAAAAAGAAAGAAAAAAGACGTAAGAAATGGCTTCCAACATTCTTCACAGCAGTTATAATTACAGGTATATTTCAACTCTCTAAAGTTACATTATATTATTCTTCTTTCTGTAAACTATCCTATCTAATCATCATAAATCACAGGTAGAGACTTCCAGTTAGCAATAATAGAGATAATGTCTTTTCTCTAATAAAAAAAAAACATTTTATCTATTTGAGGAAAATATGAAAACGTCACCAACTATTGCTCTAGACCTTCAGAGGAATATTACTGATGTATATTTTCTTTCATTGTGTTATTCTATGTTTCTAAGCAACAAAGAAATAGAAAAAACATAGCTGAAATAACAACTAGCGAAATGTTTGATTATTTAACAATCGGAGTTTGGGAATGATGATTTTTATTTTGTGTCCATCTGATCACAAATACATGCTCTCCTAACATAAACCTTCTGTTCTTAATTTGCTATTAATTGGACTTAACTTCATTCAGTTTACTTTATTCATCTGTAATTAATCATTTTAAATAAAAGTGCTAATAAGCATATTTATCTACAGTCTCATATTACTCAATAATTTCTCTTACAACTGGAAGATAAAATGAATGGATTATTATGGTCCAATTTTTGCTTTGTATGCTTTTATCTAGTGTTAGTAAGTTCAGTTTGTTTTACTATCTAAAGAGGAATCAGTCGATCAGTTGCAGATTTGCTTAATTTCTGCTTTATCAACTTCTCAGTTATTCCAATTTATTTGTATATCAAATTTTTACACTTGTTCAACTTCATCATGAAAAATCCAATGCTTTTCAAATACACATCTCATAATATAGACTTTTTCATAGCAAGTTTAATTTATCATAATTATTTACTCTTATGTACTGATTTTTCAAACATTATTCCACTGAATATATTTTATGCGCATGTTATCTCTAATAACATTTTTGTATGCAGTCTTTATTTGCAGGACTGAATTCTGAGAGATGCAAATATTAAAAAAACTTTATTTACATGGTGATTCACAAAAGATGTAAATTCTAATAAAAATGCAAACTCCATTAAATGCACATCAGTATTAGAATGAATAAATACTGAGATTCCAGCATCCTTAGAAATGTCTCATAAATTTCCTCCTCTAGAATTTTTTTCCCGTTTTGGAATTCCAGAAATGATTAGCAATTATGAATTACTCCATGTCTTATTATTGTGTGTTTTGTATGCATAATTTTCTCATATTTTCTTCCATGCCTTCTCTCATTCTATATGGCCTAAGCAGAAATAAACCATGGCTTCTCCCAATGGAATTTTCGTATTTGATTGTATGTATAATTTCATAAACTTCTGTTCAATATCATGCTTTACTAATTAACAATTTTGTTAATAGATTGTAGCTATTAAACCCTAATTGCATTCTTTGCTATAGTATTCAACATAGGATAAAGTGAAGCCCTTTAGTCTTCTAGCATGATGTACCAATTCTTATTGATACAGTGTGACTAGTCAATTCATGCCGTGTGCCATAGGTTCGCCATCATGGCCGTATATCATTCCATACAAGTGGCTGTCCAGTCTCTTCCTGAAAATCTCCGGTGATGGAGGACTCACAACATCCAGAGATAAGCCATTCTAGTGATTGTTCTTACTGTCAGGAAATTTCTCCTCAGTTCTAGGTTGGATCTCTCCATAATAATAATAATAATAATAATAATAATAATAATAATAATAATAATAATAATAATAATAATAATAATAATAATAATTTTATTTCTATACCGCCCTTCTCCCGAAGGACTCAGGGCGGTGTACAGCCTATTTAAAAACACAAGACAAACATCAATTTAAAATTTAAAATTATTAAATAAATTTGGCTCCATTTAAAACCCCAGAAATTTAAAATACCCCAATTTAAAATTATCATGTCGATAGCCCGGTCTGGCGGAACAACAGGGTCTTCAGTGCACAACGAAATACCCGGAGGTCGGGGATCTTACGTATTTCTGGGGGCAGTTCATTCCACAGGGCTGGGGCTCCCACAGAGAAGGCTCTCCCCCTGGGTGTCGCCAGCTGACATAACTTGGCTGATGGCACCCTGAGGAGACCCTCTCTGTGGGAGTGAACTGGCCGGTGGGAGGCTATTGGTGGCAGAAGTCGGTCTCGAAGGTACCCGGGTCCTATGCCATGGAGCGCTTTAAAGGTGGTAACCAGCACCTTGAATCGCACCCAGAAGACCACTGGGAGCCAGTGCAGCTCGTGCAGGAGGGGTGTCATATGGGCACAACGAGTTGCGCCCATAACCACCCGCGCAGCCGCATTCTGGACCAGTTGGAGCCTCCGAGTGCTCTTCAAGGGGAGCCCCATGTAGAGAGCATTACAATAGTCCAGCCGGGAGGTGACAAGGGCGTGAGTGACCGTGCGCAAGGCATCCCAGTCCAGAAAGGGCTGCAATTGGCGAATCAGGCGAACCTGATAAAAGGCCCCCCTGGCCATGGCCATCATATGCTCTTCTAAAGACAGCCGTGCATCCAGGAGGACACCCAGATTGTGAGCCCTTTCTGTGGGGGGCAAAGATTCACCCCCAATAATCAGTGATGGCACCTGCTGACTATATCGGGACGCCGGAAGCCCCAGCCACTCAGTCTTGGAGGGGTTGAGTCTGAGCCTGTTCCTCCCTATCCAGACCCGCACGGCCTCCAGGCAGCGAGACATCACATTAAGGGCATCGTTGGGGTGGTCTGGGGTGGAGATGTACAGCTGAGTATCATCAGCGTACAGATGACACCTCACCCCAAAACCACAGATGATCTCACCCAGCAGCTTCACATAAATGTTGAACAGAAGGGGTGAGACGACCGACCCTTGGGGCACTCCCTATGCGAGGTGCCTCGAGGTCAACCTCTTCCCCCCTGCCAACACAAACTGCGAGCGGTCAGAGAGGAAGTAGGAGAACCACCGCAAAATGGTGCCCCCTATTCCTAACCCCCTCAACCGCTGCAGCATGATACCATGGTCGATGGTATCAAAAGACGCTGAGAAATCTAATAAGACTAGGACAGAGGAGCAACCCTTGTCCCGAGCCCTCCAGAGATCATCCACCAACGCGACCAATGCCGTTTCTGTGCTGTACCCCTGCCTGAAGCTCGACTGGCACAGGTCCATATAGATAGCTTCATCCAGGTGTCGGGGAAGCTGTCGTGCCACCACGCTCTCAACAACCTTCGCCACAAAACAAAGGTTGGAGACCAGACGGTAGTTGGCTAATTCAGCCGGGTCCAGGGAAAGCTTCTTGAGGAGGGGCCTCACACCGCCTCTTTCAAGGTGGCAGGAAAGGCACCCTCACTCAAAGAAGCAGTTATAATCCCCTGGAGCCAGCCTCGTGTAACCTCCCGGGAGGCCAGTACCAACCAGGAGGGACACGGGTCCAATAAACACATGGCGGCACTAATCTTACCCAGAACCCTGTCCACATCCTTGGGAGCCACAGGATCAAACTCCTCCCAGATAATATTCTCAAGACCTACCCTCGTCTCCTCCCCTGGACTCATCCAATCGGAGTCCAAGCCATCCTGAATCCATTAAGAAATCCATTATTTCTTGTCCTCCTCTCAGATGCTTTGGAGCATATTCCTATTCTAACTTTGTCCATCTTATGTTTTGATAGTGGTAGTAAATTAGAATTTACCAGTTTTGCACGATGAAAACAATCTCATTCAGGAAAGACCAACTTCATAACTCTATGCATGAAGAAAATAAATGTTAATGTGCCATACAAGAATGTGAAGAATTCATCCTATTAAACTAAGAGGTGCTTACTTTTATGTGAGCATGCATAGAACTGGATTCTAAATCAAACAAATTTTACAGGTGTTTTTTAAGTTGCCTTATGTTTGATGGTAGAATTCATTTTAGAAGTAGTTTCATTGTACATGGTTACTATTTAAATTTATTGTTAAGAAAGTCTTATATACATGAAAGAAAATTAATTAAAATATCATAGAAATTCCACAAACTGTATAATTCTTATTCTATTTTTTTATTCATCCTATTCCCATATTTGATTTCAAAGCCGCATTTAAATTGTATTGCAAAATGAATATAGAGTCAGCTTTAAATAAATGGTAAAATATACAGTGTTTTAAGATGCTTATTATCTAAATTCAAGTGAATATTTATACTTCTTTTTATTCAAGAAGTACATTTCATATTCTATTTCAGAGTTCAGCTTGATATTGGGTCTTCTCTGTTAGTGAATGATGTTGATAGCATCTATTATTTTCCTCCACTTTCCATTTCCTCTTCTTAAAGTGTGTTTCTGTAAAACTACCAAAGCAAGATTTTTTGGCATTTTAATAATAGAGCTCATTCTGTAAAGCAGATCAGCTTCTGGAGTCCAATATGAAAGAAATATACAGGACTGAGAATGAACAAAATAGGTTGCTAAGAAATGCTTGCAGTGAGGCATAACTTTTAATTCTTAGTCACTCTTCAGTATACCAAGTTGGAAAACAGTTATCTCATCTATAATGCCTTCAATATTGCTCCAAGATATGGTAGAAAAATAAAATGGTAGCTTCCCATGTCAGTGATACAGCATCAATAAACTGTTTTTTTTTATTATAAGCCAAAGGAATAATTCTACTTGCTCCCTCTCCTTTTTCTATAGCTTCTTTAATGTTATTAATATAATTTATTACATGGCTTTTTCAATGTGCAATAGAAATCAGAAAAACACACAGCAATTATAAACATCCATCCAATAAAATGAATTCATAGCTTAATGGCTAAACTACTAAACATTAGCAATTAAAACAAACCAAACATAACATTCATGCATATTTATAACACTCTGCAATATGATCATGTATGACATATTATTTTAATTTAATTATACTGTAATTCAATTGAAATCATAATGAAAACAAACAGATTCTATGAACTGCCAGGATTAATGACTGTAGGTAGGATAACCAGATCCTACATTAAGTCTCTAATCAAATGAAAAGATATTTAAATCTTTTTGAAAGGTCATCAAACTTTTTCAGAAATCAAAATGAAAGGAAGGAACTGATTCCAGACTCTGGATCATGGAAATTAGAGGCTGTGACTGTAGACCCTGCTCAGACAGTGTTCAGAGGAAGGTAAGGAGCAAACCAGACAAATAAACATAGATTGTTGAGGCGGGACTGGCCACAAGCACCAATAATCTAAAACTTTGTAATAAGGCAAGATAAAATAGCTGCTGATTTCTTCAAGACTTAAAAGAGAGCTAATTTTGGATTATGGAGTCTAAATAAAATTAGAAGTAGAATCTAAAGCCACTATATTCAAGAAATATATGCTCTGAAATCTACTTTGTTTTGCTTGTGCAAATTATCAGTATGAATACCTGTAATTTCCGGTAACCTGCAATTACTGCAAGTTCAAATCTCACCAGGCTCAAGGTTGACTCAGCCTTCCATCCTTTCGAGGTAGGTAAAATGAGGACACAGTTTGTGGGGGCAATAAGCTGACTTTGTATAAAAAAGAACACCGCTTGGGAGGGGACGAAAGCCCTACTAAGCAGGTATATTCAAAAGTATGAAGGCTATTGCTTAATGCTTTTTAAGCCGCCCTGAGTCTCTGGAAAAAGGTGGCATATAAATCGAACCAATAAATAAATAAATAAATAAATAAATAAATAAATAAATAAATAAATAACCAATGAGTCAGAAAAACAAATAAACATTTTTGCCCAAGATTATTCATGTTGTTTAACAGTATAGTTTTGCCATTATTCCTGAGAGTTCTGAAATTCAGTTTCATCTTACGTCTTCACTTTATCTTCATTTTCACTTTAGTAGGAAAAAATCCATTAATCAGGAATCAAATGGAGGAAAAGACAGGCTTGAAAATGTAATACTGAATATTTGTTCAATTGATTATGGATGACTAAACAAAGTATTTTTTAACAAATGCCAATGGTGATTTAAGTTGACTTTGTGAAGATGTTCTATTATGTGCCAAGACTGATTTTAATAATGCATCAAAGGTTGCTTAAATGAATGCTATTATTTCTACAGGAAAATTCTATTTTAAAAAATTATGCTACTGGAATTCATTGTTTTGGTAATTAGACAACTTTAATGGTGCCCAAATAATTTTGGAGAAGCAGGTTATAGTGCTCAAAGGGAAATTAAACAAGGCTCCCTGCTGAAGCAATTTACTTTTCACCAAATCCAAAAGGGGGAAATGTTTAAGAACTTATTATTGGTATAGCTCAGATTCATATTCCAAGCCCTAAACTGTATCATTAATCTTTGCACAAAGTGGTGTTTACATTTTTACAGTTTGACTTTGATATTATTTCATTAAATGGAAAATCAGATAGCAGAGGGACTACTACTTTGGGTAAGAAAGTAATTTTCATTTTTAAAGATTTCATTCCTTTCATATTAACTCACGAAATTGCTGCTTATTTTTTATTTGTAATCAGTTTGTTGCTTTATTTGTTCATTTATTTTTCACATTTTTTAATCTGCCCATCTCCTCATTTTCTTGCTTAAATGGCTTGAAAATCTGGAATAGAAACAGAATTTATTCATTCGATGAAGATGATGAGCCCTGAGCAAGATGTCCATCAATCTCACTGATACAATCTAACAGACTTTGTTGGAGATGCAGCTCTTTGCCCCTTTATCCAAATGACCATTAGTGGAAGAGAAGAAATGAAAACAAGCAAGGTACTTACATAACTGCCTTTTCATGATAAGAAGTCTGATTATCTGAGATCTCCCTTTCTATCTGCTTTTTATAGGATCAAGAGCTTACCTGACTTTCTCTCAGAACATATAACTTGTTTCCTTAATTTTATCTGTACTTTAGAACTTTAAGCATCTGCTTCTAGATATTTTTAATGAGCTTGGTTATTCTTCTAGGTATATACTCTCTGCCAAAAACTGAATCCTCAAACTAGGTGATTCTAATGAAGGTTACCTCAAACTATTTTGTACAAATGTAATTACCAAAAGGTTGGAAGTTAGGCAGTTTGTAGCAGAAGAGGAATTACTGTGGGGACTGGCAGAGGTATCTTTAATTATCTGATGATATGAAATGGGATATGAAGGGTGAGACAGTCTCATTACTTGTATTCATTTTATTTATTTATTAAAATTATATGGCCTCTTTCCTTTCCTTTAGAATGGTTGTGGATGGTGTTTGCAAAGGCTTGGCCTGACAGTGTTTTTTTCCAACATGCATTTCTAGGAGCGATGAGGAAGGATGGAGAAAAATAAAGGAATTTTAAAATCTAAATCCCAATATTTTAAATCTGAGATGTTCTTTAGTAAGATCATTGTGGGAACCATTACAGTAACTCAGGCAAATATTGTTAATAGATCATTAATAACTATCAAGCCAATGAATAAAATAAAATTGTAATAGAGATAGTCATAAAAACAGTATTATTGTTACATTGGTACCTTTGGAACCCATAGCAGGGACATATTTAGACTGTTATGGGAAAATACTGTTATATATTTTAAGCATAATGGCCATTTATGGACATTGTAACTTTTTAAAAAGTTCTTTTGTTATCTCCATACCAGAGATACCTGTGGGTAATATTTTCCTCCACTGCTTCTTCTTCGTTGTGGGGAGCCTTCTCAACTTCCTTTGAGTCTTCCAAATAAGCTTTAATCCTCTTTCCTTTGTGCAGAGTTTCTTTCTTGAACATATCATTATTTGATAAGATATTTAATAAAGTAAACTGACTATATAAAAGAAATTATGTGGATTGGGGGAAGAGTGGAAAACTCAGCCTGCCATTCTCATCAGTGGCTAGACACATCCACCTCAATGATCTTATAAATCTACTTGCCCTCCCCATGTTACTTCTGTAAAGCAAAATGAATCACTGTATTGTTTCATAGAAACTGAACTCTTACAATTTAGATAGACAGAAGGCAGAAGAGATTGAAAAGAAATTTCAAAGGCAATTACTACAGAATAGCTGCTATATTTTACAAAAATGCCTTTACATTACAGAATACTTCATGTTCATTAGAGTTCTTATTACTTCTTATTGTCACAAGACAAAAATAGCTTCACTAAGTATGTCCTATATTTTGTATTACATTCTAAACTCAATATAAGAGTTTCTTCTATTATAACATTCTTACGTCCAATACTAGTAATGCTTGGGTAAAAAAAATGCTACCTGAGATTCAGAGATTCGCCCATGTCAGGTATACAATACAGGTAGTTCTTAGGTTATGATGGCAGTTGGGATTGGAATTTCCATCACTAAGTGATGCTGACATAAAATGCAACATGTGATAGCATTGCTTAGTTCCACAGATAGATTGCTTCACTTTTCTATAGATCTTAATATCAGGAAGTTTTTTCATATATTTAAAATAAATCTAAGTAGCTGCAACACATATTTTTTATGGCCCTGGTTTCTAACCATCTTTCTTATGGCATTCTTTTATATATCTTTACATTGATCACATGTTTTTCTCCAGTCCTCTTTTTTCCACCTATACATCATAAGTTCCTTTAGCATATATTTATCCAGGTATGAACTATGTATAAACTTTGTCAACTTCTTCCAAAGCTATCAATATTCTTCTGGACATGTACAGAATTGTACACAGTAGTCACACCAGCACTGAGTTGTAAAGGATTAGGACCTCATACATCTTGAGTGACAATGTTTCTTCTAACACAGTGCAGAACTGTCTTAGCCTTTTTTTATCAATAGGCTCAAATTGCTGGCTGTATTGCTCAATTTATTGTCAGTGAAGACACTAAACCATTTCACTGATGCAGTGCTTCCAAACCATGAACATTTTGTTTTCTACCTCTGCTGTATTTGTTTTCTTCCTAACTGTAATATCTTTTTATAGTTCCCTACTCAAAACATCTTGTTTCTGTCAGCCTAGTGTGTCAATCTTTTTTTTGTCATCCTAGTTTTGTGTCAATCACAAATTGATTGATTGAATAATATTAGCTAGAAAACAGATTATTGATCTTGATCTCAAGAACACTAATTATTTTCCTATCTGTAGAATTATCAATATCAACCTGAAAAGCTAAGGAGGCACGCATAAGTACTCGCATATAGGTTTCCCTCTAAATAAATAATCAGAAATTGGTAGCTTTTCCCATTTAAATAAAGGCTAATACATTTCTGTGACTTTCCATTCCCTGGGTAGTATTAAATTGCCTGCTCATAATTCAATGGGATTTAGTCAAGAAAGAAGGAAGGAGGGAGGGAGGGAGGGAGGGAGGGAGGGAAGGAAGGAAGGAAGGAAGGAAGGAAGGAAGGAAGGAAGGAAGGAAGGAAGAACTTTGAACTAGTTTATTATCAATGAAACTGTTAAAACTACATCAGATTGCTATATTAATATTGGACAATTATTTCTCTGATTTTATAAACTGTGTACACTTTGCACAATTGTTGCATGCCAAAATAAATAAATAAGGTTGATCTATTTGGAAGAAACTATT
This sequence comes from Pantherophis guttatus, assembly GCF_059756535.1. Classification (NCBI taxonomy): domain Eukaryota; kingdom Metazoa; phylum Chordata; class Lepidosauria; order Squamata; family Colubridae; genus Pantherophis; species Pantherophis guttatus. Next base: position 35,908,859 of record NC_142068.1, on the reverse strand, counting down.
ATTTTCCTTATAACTATCAAATATTGTTGTATTAATCCATAGGCTTTTGATTTGAATGCTGTTCTCTGATATTTTGGAATGGCAATGATCCATATATTATGTTCTTTCAATTCAAACCAACACAACACAAAGGTTATATTGTCACATTTTGGATGGAATTATAATTGCTTCCTGCATACTCATAGAACTACAATGTGCCCTTTGTTTTGCCAGGAAATCTTATAGTCAGAAAATATTCTTATCCAGCAGTAAAGAAAACACTTCCAATTTTTTTGTGTAACAATTAACTGCAATTTTGCTTTTTAAAAAAATCAAGAGAAAACATCCAAACTCTGTGGAAGAAAATGAAAGAAGAAATTGCTTCAAGAGTCCTAGAAAATCCATTTAGTATCCTTCAGAGTAAAGCATAACCATAGCAGCTCTGGCTCTTTCTTATGAGCAAAGATTACATACATAAAGATAGAGCAGGGAGAGAAAGCTTAATCCAATCATGAGAACACTTTCCTTAAAGAATGGCAGAAATATAAATTTAATGGGGCGGGAAGATTGTTCACCCAAGTAAAAGGTGTCTCCCACATGCAATAAAGGTCGATTTAAGATTCTTTAGTATGCTACTGAACTGCCTGCTGCCTTTACTTAGTAATGAGGTTCCTGAGGCATTACCATACATAATGTATCAATGATCTGTGCTCATCCTTCCATTTACTAGAAGGTATTTGAAAAGTTCATCAAAAGCTGTCTCATGGCAACTTAGTGGGCAGACTTTTGAAAATGGGAATTGCTGAGTTGCTCTTTTGAACTGTGAATGGGCCTGTAATTCTGGTGGGTTTGGTCTGGGAAATCCTCACTGACTGGATTTTCTTTTCTTTAACAGATACAGTATATAGTATAATGGCATAATAGATAACATGGCTTAATTTTTATTCTTATTTAAAAATTTTAAAAAGTCTGGGTCATTGGCTTAATATGCTGCATGTCTGCTTGGCAGTCATAACCTATAAAGAATCAGGTCTATTTAATCAGGCTGAATTTTTTGCCCTGTGTTCAAAATGCAGCTGTTAGGCTTTTGTGACATCAATATGTAAATCTGGTATCTATATAATATAGTTATCCTGCATCTTCAAAATAATTCTGCTTCTAACATTGAATGATAAGAGGAAGAAAGAGAAGGTAAGATTAAAAAATAAAATGGCAAAGACAGAGATAATAGGATAAGGTGATGATTATGACTATACTAGTGGTCTCTAAGTTATAAATATGCTACAGTTTATACTAGAATACAAAACTAATGAAATAGCAGCTTTATAATACTAAGGTAACATAAGTGAGTAATCAAGGATGCACAAACACACACATATATGACAATTAGCAATGGTTAGCAGCTCAGTATATTTTGTGGCCTAATTTGCTTTTCTAAGAATATAAATTTGTTCATTTTTGATAAATTTTGCTTCAATGAAGCATTTTTCATAAGTGCAAAATTTTGTTTTTGTTTTTGTTTTGTTTTTTGTTGGATTGAGTTCTTCTTCTGTATGGCTATGTTATCAATCTTACAAAATATTTTCTTTCTTTTACTTCTCTATGCTGTTTACATCTTTTTATTCCTTTACCCAATTGACCGTGTCTTCTTCTTTTTCCCATTCAATGTCCTTTTGATGTTTTTCTTTTTTAATCCAAAACTGCTATATATCCAATCACACACAGAGTGATAGAGACACAGGCACATGTACAGATACACACACAGAATTCAGATGAATGAAATAAAATTTGTTATTTCATTTCAGATGCAATATTATTTTTCTCAATTTTTACTAGCAGTCATTCCCATTTGTTTGCCTTAATTCTGCTTCCATTATTTTTCATTTAAAGCAATTATAGATAACAAGCAGTGTTTTGTGGGAACCAATCAGAATGCCTGCAAAAGCTGTCTCCAAATTCTTTTGTTTAAAATAAACAGGAGGAGTTTAAGAAGAGAGCTTTTATCCATAATGAAGAGTACACAAAGGAAAAACGTTCAGATTTGGTGCTATCAGACTCACATTTCTATTCTGAACACTCTGAAGTCCTATTTATTCATTTGGATATACTTCCTAGTCAGCATGTTTAGTATTAAAACCCTATCTCAATGGCAGCACCTGTCCTGTGGGACAGCATTCCCTCAGAAAACCAAGTGGTCCCAACCAACAAAATAAATTGGCTCTTCATTCAGTATGGAGACTGCAAGCAGCTTCCAATTATCCTCATAGTCCTAGTAATGTTTTTCACATGCTGTTTCAGTTTGTTGAAACACCTCTTTTGAATGCTTTTCACAACCCTAATATTTTGTTTATTTGCAAATAAGCAGAATGTAATTGGATACATTTAGTCTATAGAGGAATAGCATGACTGCTACTTCCATGTCTTATTCCAAATGACTAGTCAGTTTGAAGTATATTCCAATTCTGATAACTCAAGGTAATCTCTTCTCTTTTTCTATTCATTCAAAATGTTATTTCAAGATTAATCTAAGACCTGTTGATGCCTGAGGTAGAACAGCAAATGATATTGCTTCTAGTCAACATACATAATAGTCAGGATTGATAGAGTTATTTTGGCACTTTAGACTTAAACGATTTCACGCATCTGAAATAACTGCCTCATTCTCCCTAACCCCAGGTTGGCTTTCTCTTTAACACTCTCATACCTGCAGACTGTAAAAATCTCATTTCTTCAAGTGATGATTTAGAATCCAGTTCTAAAGAAACACAAACTTTATTAATTTCCGCACTATGTATTCACATTTATCATGACAGTCACACTATTCTTCTATGGGCAGAGAAGGTGAGAGTTCAGTACTGGAATTATGATACTACTGAAGTACAAGCTGTTATAGCAATTCATATTTAATGTACACATTTATTGCGAGAGTAAACAAACCTATTAAAGTTACAAGTTTTTTCCTCTTCTAAAAGCTTTGATGTTGAGTTTGTTTAAACTCCAACATATTATTTAATTTAATTTATATAGTTAAATAATTCAATTCCAGAGAACTCAAGCCCTTAAGATAAACATAGTTATGCTGAAAGATATGGTAGAACACATAGAAAAATCTAGACTATGCTGCCATTTTAAAGAAGATGAATGTTTCTATATATTTCTTTCAATTGATATTTGATTCATATGCAAATATGATATGTGTTAATGATACAAATTGTATTTGTATGTGATAAGCAATCCAGCTTGTTCCATAATATTAAATGATACTACAGTAATAGAAAGTTTATTAAAGTTTATAAAAAGGTTTGCTACCAACCATATTGTGAAGGATGCGGATGATACAACAGTAGTGGGCCTTATTCAGGATGCTAATGAGAATGCTTACTGGGAAGAGGTAGAGGGTTTGGTGAACAATTACATTTAATATATATTAAATGAGATTAAGAAACAGTATGGCAGCAGGCACTGATTTTCCTAATATTTCTTAATGCTTTATAAGAAATTACACAGAACGGACTACCTCATAAGTACACGTAGCACTGATATAGAATGTACATCTGCACATGCTTCCTGTTAAAACATCTGTTCTCTCAGTTGGCAGTCACATGGAATTTAGTTAAATAGCTTTGCTCCTCAGCAGAAAGCCATAAATGGAAGCATAGATAAGCTCCCTAGCTATATCAGTGTCAGCTATAAACCCTGATCTAACAGCAATAAGACATATTGTACAAAATAAAATATGCATGGAGATTTAATATTAAAAGATCCACTTAATTGGAATTGTCATGGATTATTAATAGAATACTATCTGACTTTCAAAATCAAATAAAATTCCATTTTTGTTAAATTTCCAGGGACAGGGGGTTCTGTAATTATGAAATAGAAATTTAGCCAACATTAAGTACTTTAAAATTATTATTTATTTTAATGGGAAACAACCACAATCCAAATTTCTTCTTTGCCATTAATAAGATCTATGCATGCTTATTTTGTCCAGATGGAGTCTTTTGAGGTTTATGAGCTCTTGCTGTTTACATTTGTTATGCTGACTTGAGAAGCCAGACAGAGTCTTAATTCATTATTTATTGTAAGAAACTAATCCTTTACTTATATAAAACTAGAATTATATAAATTTTCCACTCAGATTTTCATATTTTTCTATTAAACCCAGAAAGTAATACATCTGACAAGCTTTACTGGTACTTAACCCATGGGTCAATAGAAAGGCTCAGGCTATGCCAAAAAGGCTGACAGAAGCAATATTGGTGATACTGTTGGACATTAACAGGACAAAACTTGTCTAACTGAGGAGAAAATTAAAGATAGGTAGTATTTCTCTGAACGGTAGCAGCAACGTTCTGATGACTCTTCAATTTCTATTGCCATATCAACTCTCTCACCCACTGAGCCTACATTAGATCATTTTAAAGTGGCAGTCCTTGCCTTCCCTTCCCATGTTCTTTTGTTAAATTTAATAGGATTAGAGAGGAAAGAAGACTATGAAGGTTTCTTCGAAGTTTCTGTATCGCTGCTTTTTCCTAGTTGATTGATTTATCCACAGTACTTATATAGCAGGTTGCTTAAATTTCTCTACTCTTCAGAATGCTACTCTTATAGCATTATAGAATTCACTTCTTCTTCTTTTTTTGTTAAGGAATTGCCAGCTTGACAGTCCCCATCCCAATCAATATGAGGTGAATATTTGATCTCTACTGGAGAGAGTGAGTATTTCTCTTTTATTTTATGTTTTAAATAATTTTTGACCTTTTTTTTCATCCTCTATAAGATCATCTTATTTCACAAAGGGGAGAGGAAGAACTCTAGTCATCACACTTCTATACTATATGTATAGCCAGAAGATGGCAGTATTAAAGTTAATTCAATGTATGCATGTAAACCTTTTAATTATAAGAAAGGCAGCATAGGGACATACAGTATGTTGTAAGGAACATACAGTATATCTCTGATACAATGGGGAATGGCTAGATGCCAGATTCTTGTTGGAATATAAGCGGCAGCAGCACATATTACTAAACTGACACTCAAAGCAGGAAGTATACTCAAAATCAGTCCTGGACTATCAGCTTTTCTTGAATCTTGTTATCTTAACAACAAAAGCTGAATATGCTCATTGATAATTAATTCCTCAAGAAGAATGCTGATTATAGAAGTATTTCTAAAGTATGAATTTGATACATTTAAGAATTTATTCTGCCCTGAATTCTATCTTCACAGGAACAGAGAATATCCAAATCATCTTATTGGCCTCTGCAAAATTCTATCAGCAAAATGCCTTTTCATATTGCCATGTGAAATTGCCAAGAACTCCCAGTAGCCATTTGGATCTATAGAATAACAACTGTATAATCAGTCTTCCCCTCCCAAAAAGACACAGGATGATATTATGTTGATGCAGTGAGGAAAATATTGTGCTAATAAAATGGTGGCAATGAAAAACAGCTTCTTCCTTCAACTAGTTAGTTCAAATAACCCTAAATATTTCATTGTTATACTGACTAAACCTAAGGTTTATCAACCTTAGGAACTTTAAGCTAGATGGAGCTCAACTCCTAGAATTACCTAGTCAAGATGGGTTAAGGCTAGGGTGGAACTGAAATCCATGTATCTTAAAGTTGTCAAGGTTGAGAAATCCTGTCCTAAATGTTTTAAGTTTCTCAAAATGCCCATATCCCACAGGATACTTAGAACTGGTTATTTCAACCGAACAGCTCATATGAACAATATTTATTGAAATGATTGAAAACATCAGAAACATTTGCATGAATAACAAATGAGTGATGGTATTTAGGGCTGGAAAATCAGTGTAATTTCGTTCCCTTACATTTATTTTTAAAAGCATAAAAAAGGACTCATTTGCCCTGAATAGAATTTAGAGTACAATGGGATTAATGCCCAATTTTCTTGATTTTTTTCAAGTCTAATATATTCCATAATAGCTGACAATTTGCTTTTCTAAGCCTTTAGTTAAACTTTCATGAATAGTTCAGATCTGTAAATAATTATCTTTAGTCAATTATACTTTCAATCAATTGTATTTTAGTCCACCCAGCCTCTAAAATCCCCATTCACTAGTTTGAAATGGAAAGCATATTCTGTCCTCAGCTGTATCATTAAACTGAAAGTCCATTGAGTAAGTGTTTGAAAAGGCCAAGAATTCCATTCCTTTGTACTGAACTCAAGGCTTTTAAAAAAATTTAATATGATTAAATCCAATGCATATTTCAAATTACAGTTTTGTCCTTCTAAAAGAATATTTTGCTTCACATATCATTTCAGGTAATTATTATTTATCTAAATTACCCTAGCAGCATATCCCAAAGTAAAAGGAGATTACATCAGTCATTTCTGTCTTCTGCAAAAGACTTTTGGGTATGATAGGATACATTTTTAGCAGAGTGCATAGGGAAGGCAGGAAAGCTTGGACCGTACTCCAATTTTATGTTCAAAATGAAAGTGTTCTGATGGGTCGAAGCTTGTCGGGGGCAATATGCAATATATAGCTATGGATATGAGATCACATGCAAATCAGTGAGACAAAATATATTTTCTACAAAAGTTGTGGGCATACTATTGATTAAAAAGTCATGATACAGCTGAGGGACATGATCAGCCTATTTTGCTTTGCAAAGGATGTTTTTCTAAAAAGTGTTTTTCATATGGCAATTTTCTGAGCTTTTTATTCAGAATCAAATGTTTCTACTGCAGAGAATCAGCCTTTCTTCTGGGAAACCGTTGGTTATACAAACAATAATGAAGCCCATTGGTGGTAGGTGAAATGATATTTTAGGCAATCAATGCCTGTCTTCATTTAAATGATAAATGAGATATTGACCACTGCAATCAAGGAAAACTGTCTGAAGCAGTATAGCCAGCACAGTGCATGCCTGTGGATGAAGGCCAAACCAGCTTGCACAGGAATGGTGTAATCAATAGCATTACATTATCTTTCGCAGTGCAGCAGCATATGGGATTCTGTTATTGATTCTTGCTAATTAGCAAAGATAGCTTTTTAATATTGGATATTCACATATGTATTGCCAAAAATACGGTATGCTTATAAAAGCATGTAAAATAGGATGCATATTTAGAGAATCTTTGCAATTGTGATTATGAAAAACAGCAGTTTTAAATGATTACTACATTTTAGCAAAAACGCATCCTACCACAGTGAAAAAGACATTTATAATGAATAAATGAATATATATATTATATATTGTAATTCTTCTCAAACTAATCTGGGAAAGTCAGAAAGGCATCAGTAGATGAACATGGCATCAGTGAATGTATAAAAGGATGGGGCTTGGATCACATTAAATTGAAGCATTCAATATTTTGCCTGTTTTGTCCCATTCCCCCCTTCCATCTGCCAGTTTGCCTTCTTTCCCCATGAATACCAAATATTAAAAATTCTATCATCTTCTAGGCCTTTATTTTTAATTCCAGTGATTCTTTACCTTTAAACTAAACTTTAAACATCCATTGGATTGGATGTTTCTTTGTATAGAGAAATATGGCCATCTTATCCTTTTTTTTTTGAACAAAAAATTTTATTGTTTTTTTTTAAATTCAAACAAATCAAACAAATCACTTATCTATTTAAACATTTATGCACCCTCCCCTTCCCTCCCCCCTCCCCCAACTTCCCAGAAGAAAAACAGGGTATAGATTTTACAAAACATACCCTAAAATATGCTAAGTTAATGCAAGACATTAAAACTCCCTAGACCCCTTAACTCCCCTTCTACAGATTATTCATCAACCTCCCTTTAACCACGAAATAACATATCATCCTTTAGCCCTAAGATATTTTTTTTAAAAAAAAACCAATAACAAACACTAGTAGATAATACATACTTAATCATTTGGCTATTCCTCCTGCTTTTGTGCTCAATATTCAAATATTTTTAACAATAACTAAGCCTTAATTAATCATTAATTAAACTCTCAATTCATTTAGTTAAGCATTGTAGTTAATCATTAATACATCAATAGTTAAACCAGAAAAAAATAATCTTCCCTTCTTCCTTTCTTTCTGTATTTTTTCCAATCTTCCTCCCTCCCTCTTTCTTTTATTTTAAGGAGGTTTTGAATTTTAAGTGGGGGTTGATGTATCTTTAAGACTTGTCCCTTTCTCGGAACCATTTCCTCTGATTTAGAGCCCCCATATCGACTCTTCTTGCTTGTATAGACAGTCAGTTCATAGAACAAAGAATTAACTCGATAAGTTTGCAAAGAAAGATCCAGTTGTTGCATTTCAATTAATTTTGTGAAAGCCTCTACCAAATCATCTTTATCCGAAACCTCGTAGAGCTGATCGGTTCCTTCTTCTTTCTGCTCCAAATTATATTCTTGAAAAGTATTGTCAGTTAATTCCAAAAGGGCAGGAAGAGGATTTGAAAATTCTCGAGGATCAGCCAGTTCCAGCTTCTCTGTCTTGATCAAAATGTCTCCTACATTGTCATTATGCTTTCCTTCAAAAACATCCTCAGTTGCTTTTTTATCCTCCACCAATTCTGTGACTTTTTGTTCCATGATTGCTGTAAAGTTATTAATAATTTCAATTTGGTTATTCATGGCTTCCTTTATAAATTCTGCTAGGTCTCTAAAAAAAAACCTCCTGGCTCTGTGTTTCAGTCCTCTGTGTCATTTCTAACGCCATTAAAGAGCCTCCACTATCAGAAACTCCTTCCTTGGAAGCCATATTATTTTAAAAGAATTTTTCTTTTCACAGCCATAAAGTATCTCAAGCAGCTTTCTCAAATTTATTTGTAGTTTATCAAGCAAGATAGTTTTTTCTAGACCCAGCTCTCAAATCCAGCAATTTAAATCCAGTCTCTGAGCACAAGTCTATTAGCAAGCACTTTCATTTCCTGCTTTCACTTTCACACCCACAACAAAGATGCCATTTCCAGCTCCAGCTCAGCAAAATCAAATAGAAACAATGTATCCCAGGAGTTAAGCATATACTTGCAAAAGCTTGTCCTCCTGCTTCCGTTCTGTCTGCTTTTTGAAATCAATTAATCTTCTTCTTGAAAGCAGATCTTGGTCGCCGGTGTCTGGCTCCGTTTAAACGGAGTCGCCATGGATCTGGAGCTTCAGTGGGCTGAACAGGGAGCTCTCACCCTCCAAGCCCCTGGAATTGCTCCAGGAGCTCCCGGGGAGTTCTACCCTTGCCCACCGGCTCTCCTCTCCTTCTTCTCCCAAAGAAGAGGTTTTTAAGCCGTCTGACAGCTGATTAGCGCTTTTTTTCTGAAGCTGTTTCAGAGGCTTTCAGAGGCAGAAAAGTAAGTTTTTTCTGAAACTGAGTTTCAGAAGTTTTAGAGACAGAAAAAAAGCAAAAAAAAAGCAAGGCACAGAACTCACGACCAAGGAACCTTTTGCTAAAATTCATCTCTGGGAACAGCTGATTGGGGGTATTTCGGGAGGCCAATCCACCTGCCAATCAGCATTTTTCTTATTTTTCTCCCAAAAAACTAAGGTGCGTCTTATACTCCGGTGCATCTTATACTCTAAAAAATATGGTACTTTTAAATATATTAGTATGACCAATACTAAATCAAAGCTAACAAATGTTGTATTTTTAAAAATCTGAAAATAGTGAGTTAATAAACTCTTGGATAATTTCAACATTCTTGCATGGTATCTCAGGATGGAGATCACAAAAATTGCATAAAGTTTTAATAGTTTTCTAATCCATACTATTGCATACCTGCTAGCTGAAAAGTTATAAGTCCTGCCTTAGATTAAGAAGGATATGAAACAAAAGCTTTTCCTGAGAAAGTCTTTATCTATTATATGTTAATCTTGTTATTAGAAAGAACATTGTATTATTTCTTGAAATATAGTGTAAAATTTCTAAAGATTTATAAAAGAAGGAAGTCAGTATGGTACATTTATTATACTGTGCCTTCCTAATCGTATTATTTAAAATATACAGAATTCTGATTCAGTGTCCATACATCATTTCAGACATGTACAAATCCATAATTTTATAGCCAATAAGAATTTTACAATTTTAAAAAATCATATAAAACCTAATTTTCTTGATACAGATATAATTAGGGTATTTAATCAAAAACTATATGAGCTCTTAGGTGCAAATGTCATTCATCCCAATGAAGGGGATAGACAACAATATAAAACAGCTACAAAACAAAGCCCAGGCTAAATTTTTTTGGCAGTTTTTTCCCATGGTATAAATAACAATAATTTATCTCTTTTGTAAATCAGCCAAATGTACAGTAAATGATTCTCAGATACTTTTACTGCCTACAACTGGCACTGATATTGGCCACCTAAAAGTGTTTAGTCTTTACTAATTTTGTACCAATTGAAGAGAATATTTGAAGCTAAGAGTTGAACTGTAAAATCCTTTGTGCTCTCTGACCTTAGTTGTTTTCTTGCAGACATTTCATTACCAAACTAGGTAACATCATCAGTGCTACCACCAGGTTCAGAGATAACCAAGGACACCACACTTTAATTTTCTCATTACCTTCTTCTCTTGGATTAAACTTCTGTTTATTTCTCAAGTATGCTATCATCATATTTATAAAAGAATAATCAAGAACAATCCCCAAAAATGAGTCATATACTTCTTTTTTTCCTGATATTTGAAATAAGTTTCTCATGCAGAAGTTTTATGTGTGGCATTGATATGGAATTATAATCTTGTTTAATCATTCAAATTACATTTATTGTATATATTATTTGCCACATTCTAGGAATTCACTTAGTGGATTAAAAACATATTTGTCACAATCTATAGCTATTACATGGGAAGCTCAGATTTTCTTTTTTTTTTTTTCATCCACCCCTGGTTTAATACATTCCTGGAAGATTGAGTAGGTATGTACTATCAAGAGCAGGTGTTCACACAGATAAAAATCCTCAAGTATCTACTTAAAGCCCCTTAATTCCTTTGTTCAACAACAAGGTTTACCAAAAGCTAATTTCCTTTTTACTTCTTTCTTCACTAGTATACTGGAAATTTGGAAAGAGAGAAAACATATTTATCTTCAAATACAATACAGTTCTTCTATTTTAAGGAAGTTAGTACTTCCTTGAAAAGTGAATAGAGAAATATATTTTATTGCTGAGCTAAATGCCCATCCTATTTTTATAGTTTCATCTATCTGTGAGCAGAAATGCTGATGGTTTTTTGACAAAATTTTGCTTGAAGTGAGCCAGTTTACTTTGTAGGTTAAATTTCTTCTGTACCAATTGTTAGTTCTATCACATCAGCATAGAAGTGTTGAACTGAGAGAGAAAGCATTGTTGACTGCATTTTTCTAGTTCCCTGTTTTCATTTTTCCATCAGTTCATTATTTTAATTTCCAAGTCCTTTTTCTAAATCTTGCCTTTCCCATTCCAGTTATTTCTCTTTCAGTTCTTTCCTCTGAAGATATATTATTGCTGGATGTATCAGATTAGGTAGAAGAAAATAAATTCAATATTTGTCATTCCATTCCAAAACCAAGTTTGAAACCACCTAGCACAAAAATATTTCTACTTTTAAATTTGGCACATTCATTATCAAAGGGCACCTTTATATAAAAATTACTTAGTAAAAAATGGGAATTAGGAAAGGCTAATGAAGAATTTCTATCCAGCCCCAAATTGCAAAAATCCTTTTGCATGAAGTCTTCTACATCTATGTGTCTAAAATGTAACACTCTTTATTTCCATAAAAAAAAAAAGGAAAGTAATGTTTGTAATTAAACCTGGGTTCAGCCCAAAGGTAAGCCTTCTAATTCTGAAAAATCAAAACTAACATTCAACAAAAACCATGGATTGAAATTTGCCAGTATTCATTTTCTCCAGTAAGGCTATTTTATTTGACATACTGTCCTATTCTTTTTGATAAATTAGATGTATCAGCAGTCTTCTCTCTCTCTCTCCCTCTGTCTCCCTCCCTCCCTCCCTCCCTTTCTCCCTCCCTCCCCTTCCCCTTCCCCTTCCGTCTCCTTCTCTCCCCCTCCCTCCCTTTTTTTGGTTTTAGTTTTACAAATCAAATTAATGAAACATTAGCTTTAGCTTCAGTATGAGAAAATTAAGATAACCTCTGAACAGGTCCAAAGTGAATCAACCTATTTTCAACTGAATAAGAGTCTAAACCAGATCTTTGAGTTGAGGCATTTCCTTAATATTTTGCTATGAAAACACATTGAAGCTTGATTGACAGGTCCTGATACCTGCAAGATGTTAATTAATTTAGTAAATAAAACTCATGGTTGAATGCTATTGGTAAAAGGTTATTTTCCACTATGGTGAAACATGTTTATATGAGATGACTACATTTTAAAAATATGTGGTTATTCTAACAAGAAATTGAATTGGATATACAAGTGTACCACTATTCAAATATTTTCCCAAACTTATCCAGCTCAAAGAAGAATGCCATTTTCTACATCAATAGAGCATGTAATGGTTTGTCATTACAAGTAAAGTTTAATTTACACAAAAACTCACTCCTACTGAGTGCAAGTCTTTTTAGAGGCAATGAATCTTCTTCTCTGTGACATTCTTTATTTGTGTATGAATTTTTTTAACTGCAATCTTTGTGAAAGATTTTTTTGCTAAGAGAGATGCTTGTCTATTAGGATGAATCTGTTATTTGTTATTTAAACAGTTTATTTGACTAATTATCTTATAGCAATGCATTTGGTTAGTACACAGGGACCAAGTAACCAACAATAACATTGAACAACCAATATTCCACATACCCCAAATTGGGACTGAAGGAAAAGTCATTTCAAATTTACTATTAAAAAGCAGCAATTAAATTATGATTGCATTATGTTAAATGATAAATATGAATAACTGGTAATGACATTCATTTGTTTTAGAACAAATGGATAATTAAATTGAATAGGACCTGTTTGGTTCAATGTTCAAAGAGATGCATATATATTTCATAACTTTATATCAATTTTTCTTTCATGATGGAATGCAAAGCAGCATAATTCACTAATTGGATGCCTTTGTGTTCATTAGACTAATATTTAGTAAAAATAATATTTAATCAATCATCCCTATTAGCTTCTTAAATATTATCAGCAAACTGTATGGGAAAAAAACTTTTCTAAAAATTACTGGAATGAATTGAAAGGGGAAAAATGATGAAGAACAAAAGTGAACTTTAATAATCCTTCAACATCTAACTGAAAATATTCTTCCAGTTTAGAATAGTGATATGCCAAATTACAACTTCAAATCACTCCTAAACTAAATGATCTCCTTTTCAACAATATCTTATTGTTTAATTATTCATGTCTAACATACTGGTCAGTTGTCTCTCTCACACTTTCTGCTTTTGTTTTGTTTGTTTGTTTTAATAAAGAGGGCATTCTTTATTGTCATCTTATACTAAGTTACACTTCCCTCATTTCCTTGTAACATTGTGAGGACCAGAATGGATTCAGTTTATCTTGTGAGAAGAAGATGGATCAAAATGAATCCTATTTGTTGTTATGGAAAATTTCCAAGATCAGCTCTTACTATGTTAAAAAAATTTCCTGGATGCTACATTTCCACATTACTCGTATAGAGGGAATATTTTTTAGAAAAAGGCAGTTTTAACTTATAGTACACAAAACAAATGTGACTTACAAACTGGAGTTTTTGCTAATGGTGACAAAGAAAGAGGAACGTCTAATGGTAGAACAATCATTATAACCTGTTTCTATTTCTGTTATAGCAGCAGCCTCCAGTTTGGAGATCTGTTCCAATGCCAGAGACAAAATTCTATTCAGCATTAAATCTGACTTGCTGAAACTTCTGTAGGCTTAAAATAATTTGCATGCTTAATAGACATTTAAAAACACTGATTTTAGTTTGCTTATTTACTTTACCTGCAGCTATATCCTCTGGACTCATTCTTTGTCTGTTCTCATCCTGTCAGCAACTCTTTACAATTGTTGTAGTCAAAGAAATTATCATTTCTTTGATTACAAAACTTGTAATCCAGATAGGGAGAAATCTATCATAAATTTTATTGTGAGTGAAGTTTTATTTCCAGTGTTTATCAATGAGGCCTAAAAAGCTAGGCTTGTAAAATGTAAACTGAACAATAATTGTGGAAAATCCGGTTCTGTATAATTTCTGTAGAATTTTATTGAACCATTAATGACTGTCACTTTGAGAACTTGGTAACAATGCTTAAAATAACATATTGAAATATGTCAAAAAGGAATGTGCAAAATATTTGTCAGGAAGAAGATTTCAAATTTCATGACATTTTGTATTAGCACTATGACCCATTCTGTATGTTGCACAAGTTCAATGCAAGTATTTAAATTAATGATTAAAAATTATTTTAGTTTTTCTGCTTTGTATTTTATTTTTGTTGATAAAAGAAAGTAAATATGTTTTAAAAATTAGTTTACCTATGACTATTGGGGGAATTAACTTGAAAGAAAAATAACTAGAGTTTCTATAACTGGCTCTGAAAATATGCACGGGAAGCTGATAAAAGTATTGTAAATAGTTCTATTTCCATAACTTAAGTCTAGTTCAAATGAAATAAAATTCAATTTAGAATTCCTTTGTGAAGAAAATATAGCGTAGCACCAAACCCCTCTAACAGGAGTAATGCTGAAAATTGTCATAACATTTGATAAGAATGTTTTATTGTTTAAGATGTTTGTGAAAAGAAAGACTGTGAGATAATAAAATATTCTCCAACAGTCAACAACACATGATCAAATAAGAATTGTCACAGATTATTTTTCCCATATGTAGAAATTCATATACATAGGAAAAGCAATGCATTTTTGCCTTAAGTATCTGGCAGATATAAATGCTAAATAAGTCTGAACAGAGATAGCTGCCTGCCATTGTAAATCTTTGCATACTGTTATAGTCTGTATAACAGTTTATCAAAAGTGGGAAAAGAAAGAATGGCATGTGAGTGGAGTAATAAACTCATTAAAATCTAAAAGAGGACCTCTACTTCCTTTTCTACATAGGTCTAGAGGAGTTGCTAGGATACTGTCTCTAGAAGTGCTGTTGGGACTTAAGTCTACTGCTTAAAGTAGGATTTAACAGTAGCATAGCACTTAAAAAATAAATAAATAAATAAATAAATAAATAAATAAATAAATAAATAAATAAATAAATAAATAAATTTATTTCTATACCGCCCTTCTCCCGAAGGACTCAGAATGGTGTACAGCCTATTAAAAACACAAAGACAAACATCAGTTAAAAATAATTAAAATTATTACATAATTTCGGCTCAGATTTAAAACCCCAAGAATTTAAAACACCCAATTTAAAAATCATTATATTGATAGCCCGGCTTGGCAGAACAGCAGGGTCTTGAGGGCACAGCGAAATACACGGAGGTCGGAGATCTTACGCATTTCCGGGGGCAGTTCATTCCACAGGACAGGGGCTCCCACAGAGAAGGCCCTCCCCCTGGGTGTCGCCAGCCAACATAACTTGGCTGATGGCACCCTGAGGAAACCTTCTCTGTGGGAGCAAACTGGTCGGTGGGAGGCTATTGGTGGCAGAAGTCGGTCTCGAAGGTACCCAAGTCCTATGTCATGGAGCGCTTTAAAAGTGGTAACCAACTTAGACTTATATACCACTTCACAGTGCTTTACAGCCCTCTCTAAATGATTTACAGAGTCAGAATATTGTCCCCAACAATCTGAGTCCTCATTTTACCGACTCAGAAGGATGGAAGCCTTGATCCTGTCAGGATAAAACTGTTGGCAGTCATCAAAATTAGCCTGCAATACTGCATTCTAACCACTGGGACACCATGGCTCTTAATTTAATCACAGAAGTGTAAACAGAATTCTTTCTCAAATACTGTTTAGAATTAGCATAGGATCTACATTAGCCCTACTCCCTACATTTCTTTTCCACAATTGTTTGCATCTTGAATAAATGTAATGTGAAAATTCAAATGATCTTTAGTAGCATCTATTGTCATTGGTGTCCTTATTATATAGATGCACCTATTGAAGGACATTCTGTGCGAATTATATAACTTTTACTTCTTTCACACTAGAATAATATAGAGATCACTGAAGAAGAAGGATGAAGAACCACAACAGCTCAGCACATTTATGACAGGATTGCTCAATGCAATAATACTGGAATTCTTTTATATCTGTTTTATGCATCTAAAAGAGGCTATCCCCTTTTAAATTTTTTGTTTATTTAAAAATCCCAAAATGTGATTCATTTGCATTTGCATTCACAAGGTTGATCCAGCAATGTCCTATGTTAAAATGGCACTGATGTTTTAGAACAGCTGCATCGTATTATTCCTATAATTTGAATCTAGAATTAATATATGATATTAGGCCTGAATATTTGTCATCCAGATAATCATAAGTTGTCAGTACCCAAACAGTGCACAACACTACGTATTTATTCGTCCCAGAAACAGCCTCCCACTACCACCACAGTGGGGATTTGCTGAGCAAGATTTGAGGGGAATATGGCTGACTATGAAAGTCAGAAAGAAAAGGGCCAGTGTCATGTTGATAAAGAAAGCTTTGAAAATAACAAAGGTGACTTCCAAAGAACAAGGGAGCATGCATACATTGCACCTGGGTTCTTCATTGTAGTTCTGCTCCCCTACCTATGTGCATTCAATTTAAAATGCATTTATGTCATTCATGAAAAACAAACAAAAACAAAACAAAAGGAACCAAGGAAGCTAGCAGAAAACAGATCTTACATGACTAAAGGCTTTGAAAGAAGCAAAACTATAAAAATTCCTCCTATGGACATGTCTTGGTGTTTAGCTCATGTTTAAATTGCAAATACAATGGATATTCATGGCTTAGGCCTGGGTACTTGCAGAACCATCTCCAGCCGTTCTCCCATCGTCCTGTGTGCTCTCACAGAGTCAGCCTCCTCAGGGTGCCGTCGGCCAAACAATGTCGGCTGATGACCCCCAGGGCGAGGGCATTCTCTGTGGGAGCCCTGACCCTCTGGAATGGATTGCCCACTGAGGTCAGGACAGCCCCCGACCTTCTTTCCTTCCGTCGCGAGCTGAAGACGTGGCTCTTCCGCCAATTAAACTGATCCGTTTGGGGGTACACTGATATAATTTTAAATTGTTTTTTAATTGGGTTACTGATTTTAATTTGGTATTGTATTGTGATTTGTATTGAAGTTGTCATTTTGTAAGCTGTCTTGAGTCCCTAGGGAGAAAGGCGGCATATAAATCGCAATAAATAAAATAAATAAAATAAAATAAATATTCCATTTTTTGCATGTAATATCCTTGCTGAAAACTGTTGTAATAGCATAGCTGCTATTACAAAGCGATGCAAAACTGATTTTGCTACCAATCTTCAGCACCTCTGATCACTAATGATAGTTTAGTTGCTAAAAGGCAATGCATGTGGCATATTGTCCTCTGAGATAAAAGAAAAATGGGTTAGGACTAAGGTAGAGAGCTGGTGGGCTACCAGTGTAGTCCCTCAGGATCTTATACTTCAGGTAATTGGTTCATTTTGTCTAATGGCATTGCCAGCTGTGTTTATTTGTCATGATGCTCTATCTCTGTCACCTTGCACATGCACACAAAAAGATGAATTATATCTACATACCTTTTGGGGACAATGCTTAATTAAAAATATTCAGGTGAACAGGAAAAGTAAACTTGTTTCACAACTGAATTCCCTGAGCATAATATAAATGATTCCATTTAAGTGTTAAAGAATGTCCAAGTCATTAATAAAATATTTGCCTGGTTAAAAGAATAATTGTGTTTGCATTCATTCATTCATTGCAACATTTTTCCTCCAGTATCTGTAGAATGGCAAACCATTTAATACCAGAAATTTCTGCTCCGTCATTTTTAATGTTATTATTATTCATGAACTTACTAATCAAGCTAAATTGCTAATGTGACATTCTTAATTGTTTAATGTTTGTTATGTCATCATGACATATTAATAGTGACCTTTTACAGTTACAATAGTTAAGGTCTTATTGGATTCAACATCATTCCTTTTCCCTTAATAGATTTGATGTCATTGCCTTAGTAGTAATAATGGAATATCAGAACTGTAAAGGTGACAGAGAATGAAAATTATGACTCCATATCCACTTAGCAGTTACAAATGACAGAGTATAACTAACAACCAGAAAAACACATGAAGGAGGAATATTTTTTGCAACATGGAATTTTTTTTTCTGGAACATGATTTTCATCAGGAATACTTCAAATTTAGTCTAATGATCAGATCCTAATGATCTGTTAAAGCATGACTCACAAAGCATATTGAAATAAATGTGATATGGCAAAAGGGCAGGTCGCTAAAACAATCTTAATAAGTGGGTTGCTTGCTTAATTACTAAAAGGATACAATCAAATAGGTCTACATTATTAGTAGGAAAGCATAAAACTGAGCCATTTTTTGTAGTTGTAAATATTATATTCTGCTCTGTTTATCCATTTCAATAATTTTTCTTTTTTTTTATCATGATGCAAATGAACCCGTAACCCAACCCCTAACTCTTTTCTGATATTTAGATACTTACAAATAAGTTTTTTAAAAAATCTTTTATTCTTTTTTTTTTCTTTTGCAATTTTAGTTATCTGTTATCACCCATTTCAAAAGTTTTATCTCCTCAGATTTTTCTTTCTTAATTCTCTCCTCCAAGAAATGTGCCACTTACATTATGTAACTCTGCATACAGGAAGATGATTATGGCACAGTATTATTCCAGACGCCACTGGTTAAGTACTGGAAAGAGAAGGCTAGACTAAATTAATTGAGGTTCTTTTACAATTTTTATAGTATCAGCAATAAGGTCTGATTAGAATCTCAATTAGGCCTATGACATTTATAATGCATCTAAGATTTGTAATAAAACTTTAATGAGAGTATGGACATAATTTGTCTGACAAATATACCATAATAAATTAAAAAGAGAAAAGATAGTCTTCTTTTAAAAATATAAGAAACTTATTTTTTTGTTTTTCACTTCAGCAACATTTGAATTTCTAATTTTTTGATGCATAGCGTGAAATTTCTGTTCATTTCTTAACTAATAAATTATATTATTTGAGTTATCTTTTTCCCCCAGAGGTTTCCTTAATTAACTTCCTTAAGCTAAGCTGAGTAAGTGCTAATATGCTTTCTTTTCGAATTGAATAACTGTTTAAGTGAAGCAATTAATACTTTTTCATAGGCATAATCATAGAGGAGTATGAAATAAAACTATACTGAATTTAGAGGACAACAATGTCATAAACGATGTCTTCTAATGACTCAACAATATTTATGTAAGAATATCAGGAGAATAGTAACACAGAGTTGAAGTAATATACTCACATCCCAAACACATTACACACACACAAACATATGGACATGCACATACAAATATTCATAAACAAAAACAGAATCTGGACATTGTTGGAAGATAAAAGTTCTTTTTCTGACAACTTTATATTAAATTAGTTTAAATTACTGCAAAATCTTTATTGTATAGAATCTCATATATCACCTAATATGAAGGAACAGAAAACATGAAACATCTGCAGGATGTAGTAAGCTCAGGGAACATTCATTCAACAAATGAAATCTGTGTTAGGTATATAACTTTTATATAAATATATATTCTCAATATTTATTATTTCAATACATCCTCAATAATAATTCAGTATAGCTATTGAGACCTACATGTTTGTCAGTGTAAAAAGAAAAGTGGTCAATTTCCAAGAAATGGAGAAATTTTCAAGCAGTGAGGATTAGGATGATTAAGGGATGTTTTTGAAGAAATAGTCAAAATTATTGAAAAGGAGCTTTCAAAATGAAGGTTTTAACAAAAAAACATGAGCATGAAAGAGTGAAAAGATTTATGGGGAAAACGGTTTTAAGATTGAGAAAAGTGAAATATTGTGATTAGTGTGAATAGTAGGGTTTTTTATCAAAACAATTATGTTAAGACAGGAAATGAAT
Organism: Pantherophis guttatus; assembly: GCF_059756535.1. Lineage (NCBI taxonomy): Eukaryota > Metazoa > Chordata > Lepidosauria > Squamata > Colubridae > Pantherophis > Pantherophis guttatus. The sequence continues at coordinate 35,888,922 of NC_142068.1, read as the reverse complement.
AAGAATATGCTAACGATGGAGAATTTACAATTATCATTGTTAGGAAGAATTTCTGTGATTAAAAATGAATGTATTACCTAGAAGGATGTATTTGTTTCAAATAATACCTATTTTGACCATTTATGTACAATTTAGGCAATGGCAGATATATCTAGGTTTGTTTGGCAAGGGAGAAAGTCAAGGGTTAAATGTAAAATCTTCCATGATGCAAAGGAATAACAAAGACTAGTATTGCCCAATTCAAAGTTATGTTTTGCAGCCTGCTGCTTGGATTAGATGAAGATGTTGGGGAGGAAGGTCTGAAATATTACAGAATTTTAGAACTAGAATAGTGCACTCTAAGGTTTGGATGGCATGGCTTTCCATGGTACAATAAAATTAGGGTTGATGTAGATTAACATCTCAGAAACAGTGCATTGTAGTGGATGTGATCACTAAACTGAACTCGAAGTTAAAATAATTTTTTTTTGTCACATTGAATGCTTTTTAATAGAATGAATTTAAACCAAGAATCAGAATATGACAGTAAAATTATCTTTCTCTCCTACAAGACAGAGGATTCCCATTAGAATTAATGTATCTATTATTTAGAAAAGATTTTGTTATGGCATAAAATATAGAAAAATCTTTAAGACACAGTCTAAAAGTATTTGCAGCACTGCATATTTAAAGGAGTAATACATTTGGAAAAAATCAGAGATCTTAGTAACATGTTCTCATCTACAAATATTCCCTGTTTTTTCTTGAAGGCTTTTCTACATATCTCAGCACTTGGTTCTCATTTTCAAAAACTAAACTGGTACGTAAGGAATTACAAAATGCTTAATTACATGAATACATTTGAAACTCTTTGAAGATGTTTTTGTCTTCATACAAATGTAGATCACACATTTTATTCATGGGTCAGACCTTTAGTGGAGAAGAGAACGTCCATTAATAACATAGTTTTTGTGAACATTAATGTCTCACATCTTTCACTCTCATTCACCCACATACACAAAAAATATTTTACATTGAATCATACTATTTTGGGGCAAATTAAATTTTAAAAATGTGACCTTTTATCCTTTGTATTAAGAATGATCTGTTCCATGGTATAAATCTACATACGTTCTTCCTATAACTTCCTATAACTGGAAAAGAGTTGTTAGAACTGGATCTTAGTAAATGAAACAGTAGAGTATACTTTAGATTCCAAAAATATTAAAAGCTCTGTCATATGTTCTGAGAGCCATAAATTATTGGGCAATAAAGGTGTAAGTTATAGAAATCACACCTTCTAAGTATTTGACAGACATAATTTATTGAGGATTGAAAATATCATTCTTTATCCAGGCAGTGCATTCACAGTGTTACATGTAAATCTTTTCTAGAAGGTATTTTGATTGTGCAAATTCACAGGTTCAAAGGGCTCATAGATGAAACTCAAAGTTCCATTCAGAGTTCTCTTTTAAAGTGTTTACTACATTGCAGCCCTATGCACTTTAGGCAGGGGAAAGATTTTAAATGATCAATGTGTTTTCTAAACATAATTTCATTGGATTCATTAAATAGTGAACACAAGTAACCAGCATGATTCTCACACCAATGCAGTCCCTTTTGTTTAGTTTCCTGAGGGTGGGCAAATTATTCTACAATTAATGTAACTGAACTATATCAACAGAAACCTTGTGACAGAAACCTTCATTCCTATTCTATAGGTAAAAAAGTATTTGCTTCATAGGGTTGTTGGCAAGAATGCTAGTGAAAATAATATACTAGACACAATAAATAATGTGGTTTACAAGGCATACAATTCTAGCTATTAGAAATATTTTACTAATTTTATAAAGTCCTTGGAAAAACCCATATAAGTGATCACATTTGAGAATTCTTGGCCATAAATGAAGCAGATTTGCATAAAAAAATAGCAGATTTCAGGACACAAACTGGATTTTTCTCTTTATAATAAATACTCTTTACAAAAAGATACTAATTTAGAGAAAGAGGTAAGGAAGTATTTTATGTTTTTTCTCCATTTGTGAGAACTAAAAATGCATACTGAATAAAATTGGGTTTGAGTGAAAAGAACATTAAAAAGCAGAGGAAGCATCTTCATCCCACTAACCACCCCCAAGGTTGTATGACACTCTTAGATATCCCATAATAGTTGATAGAACCAGGTCTTGACATTGGGTTTCTATCAAAAGGAGGGTACTGATTAGATGAAAATAGCAAAAATCGCCTCCCATAAGCACCGGATCATGCCACATGGAACTTTACTCAGCACATTTCAATTACAGCATGGCCACGAAGTTAGGGATATGGACTTTCAGGTAGCAGACTTCTAATACAAATCAGTCAAACATGGATCTGCTTTGTCCTGTCCTTTTAACAGATGTTCTTTTCCTAGTAGGAAAACAGAAAAACGAAATAAATGGCAGAGAAACATAAGAGAAATACAGATGGAAGCCAATTATATTTTGAATTCGTGTGAATGTCCATGAATATGTCACGGGCTGGCTTCATAAAAGCCTAATCAGGAATTAACCACATGCATAAATTTGGAGCTAGCTGCAGCTTTACTGTTTACAGATTTATTAATTTGAATGCTACTTCATGGAATCAGTAATTTTTTATGCTAATGTCCCACATTAAGCCAGGTAGGCTGCAGAGGGTTTTTTTGTGCGGGGGGGGGGTTGTTTCTTTCGTGAGTGGTGTTCTTAGAGTCTTAAATAACTGTGTTCACCCAAAGTGGCATTTGTTTGTCACTGACCTGGAAAGATATTAAAAGCTTCCCGAACAGTATGGGATTTTCAGCAATGATAAATGCGAGAAGAGGGCTTGCATTTTGACTTCAAGTGAATGATTTGAGACTTTTGATTTCTTGGCTCATCCAAGCTGTTACTTCACAGTTATGTACAACCTAGTATTGACAAACTTCTTAATGCTAGGTTTTCAAATTAATATGGCAGATTCATTCATCACAGAGAAGAAATATAATCCAAAATGTTCAGACTCAAGATATTCAAAGCTTATGATTTATATGAGAGATTCTCTTCAAACAACTTTAAATCCTAATTGCTGCCTCCTTTCAAAACTATATAGCATGTGGTTGCAGGGCTTTTTTGTTAGTATATAGGTCAATCTATCCTGCATGGCAAATTAAAGACAGATTTATAATTAATTTATTTTGGCAATGCAGCTATGTTCCAGATATAACAAACCCTTAAGATTAATACAATAAACAGTGATCCTCTACAGTCTTTATTTTTCATATTGCTATCTTGATTGTTAGGTATTTGATTGGTAGGTAAACAAAATAAATATTGTTAAGTATTGTGCTGAAGATCATACAGATTACCTCTTGAGATAAGCTGTTTAGCTGCTTGAACTTTTTCAGAAGGAAAAAAGGATTGTGTAGCTGTAAACCTTCTATATTTTATACATTGAAGATAGCACATTGTCAATTCTGAGAGCTTTTGGAGAAGGCAAACATTGGAGATTTGTGCATCCAAGTACTCCACTTGGTATAAAGCAGTCAATGCAATGTGGTATCTTTTAGATACCACACCTCCAAACTACTCAGCCCAGGAAGTAACACTATTAAAATTTCTCCCTTTTTTTTTTTTTTGCATTTTAATTGCCCATAAGGCAATTAAAGTATAGCTTGTGGAAACCCTACCTCACACACCCACTGATATTCATAGATTAGCATATATTATGAGAGAGGCAAGTACTGGTAGTGATGTACCTTAGATTTTCTCCTGGGGCCAGAGCTCTCCTACATATTTAGAAATGATTTAAAGGAGGAGATCTAAGGGATTGAATTATCAGAAAACACAAAGTTTGGGAGTATTGCTACACCTCAGAAGAAAGGTCAAAGTCTGCAGATGAAGTATCTCCAAAGAGTGGTGATGACATTGAGATGGAGTAGTCACTACACTGTGAATCCAAACCAGTGGAGCTTCTTTGGATAACAAGAAACCAAAGAGATCACCCTTTGTGCTCTGAAAGGCAGCATCTAGCAAAGAAACCTGCAGAGACTCTGCAAGTGACAAATAATCAAAAATGCCAGAAGCCAAGGGCGAAGGATCATCCTTGTAGCCTCAGAATAGCCTGTAATGGACACTGGGTCTAACTTAATTCCACTTTTTAAAACACATGTGTATTATAATTACTTTAAAAGCTGCAGAAATACAAAAGCAGACAGAGTGCACAGAACCACCACAAAATTTTATGTAAAGATAAAAAATGTTTCAAAAGACTTATCTACACATTCTGTTAAAACGTTGGCAAAAGATGTTGGCAAAAAACACCAAGTAAATTTTGCCCAAAGAAACACCAATTAGAAGATTGTCTACAAGGAAAGAACCCAAAATAGACTTGTTTGATAAGGGGTAAAATAATGAGTTTCGTCAAAGACTGAAAACCTGTGATGGACTTTTTTGCTGAAAATGGTTAGAAATGATCTTTTTTTAAAGATCAGATGAGTGGTTTTCATTTTTGTTAATTAATTTTGGTAATTGATGAGAGGAAATATGTATGAAAGGGAGAAAATAAACTTCTTTGTAACCAGTATATAAAGATCAGAAACAGCTCTTTTTTCTAATATCTTTTACTTTTTTTCTTTCCTGTATTTTTTCTTTCATCTTTTTTCTTAACTCTTTATTTTATATTTTTTCATGTTACTTTTATGCAAGTAAAACATTTTCAATATAAATAAAAGAAAGGGGCCATCAAGGTAAAAATGAACGTTGTTACCCTTAAATATTTTCCCCTATCTAAATAAATGTTAGAAATGTAAGTTTATGCACAGGTAGGATAAATCAGATGCACACATCAAGCTGTGTCTGTCTTAGCAGAAGTTCTTATGAGAAGGACCTGCATGTCCTGGTAGATCACAAATTAGGAATTCACTATTGGTATGCTAATGCAACTTTGAGCTGCATCAACAGGGGTATAATACCAAAATCATGGTAATGATAATTCCATTGTAATTTACACTAATAAGTCTGTACCTGGACCACTATGCCCTATTTTAGTCTGCAAGCAAGAACGATTTTTCCAACTGAAAAGTGTGAACTGGAAAGAACAATCATATGAGGACCACGAAGGCAAAATACTACGAATATTGATTAAAAGAACTGGGTATGTAATAAATAGGAGCTAAGGGGAGACACTAATAATTATCTAATACTTGAAGGGCTGTCATAAGGAAGAGGGTGTGGATTTATTCTCTATAATGCCAAAGGATAGAACAAGAACCAAATGGGTGGAATATATATGCAAAGAAAGCCAACTTGAGGTAAAAAAAGAATTTGCTAACTATAACAGCTATTCAGCAGTGGAGCAGCTAGACTCAAGGAACAATGGGTCTACTAGAACTTTTCAAAGATCATCAGGATGATTTGAGGATTACTGTCCTGGTAAAGGAGTTGAATTACGACACATTGAAGCCTATTGAAGACAGGCAATGGCAACTGTTACTTCAGAGAAAGAAGTGTGGCCAATGTATGAAGATCCAGAGAGTATCTGGGAAGGTAATTTTGAGGTCTCTCAGTTTTTACCCTATAAAGACTTTCTGACTGCTATGGATGCTAATTGTGATTTATGGAAATGATAATACAGTACCATTGAAAATGCCAGTTTGTGGAAAGTTCATTTGTATAAACTATCTATATATAATTTTTATACCCAGGATTTTCCGAGTATGGATGATGCATAGTGATCTTATTATATTTGTTTATACATTCAAATGTCCTAGTCAAATAGTAACATAACAATATGAAGTTCAGTGATAGAAACTACAATTTTGTAATTCTGATTCTTCTGTAAATATTCATTTACATATCTAACCAATGTCTTCATAATTCTGGAAATTTATGTGGAAGTTCATAAATAAAGGATTTATATATGGCCTGCTCCTAACAACAACATCTGCAGCATAGACATTATATATAACTTTATGACATTATAGATGTAAACTATTTTGAAAAATGTATATTTAAAAGGTACATATAGGAACATTGCTTGAAAAAAATGGGTATACTGGGACAAGTGTGGGCAGTGTAGTGACAACTAAGGGAAAATGGCATATTTCATCAATCATCTTTGTTAAGTAATCTTGTAAAGTTTTCCTCAAGATGAAATATCGTACATAACAATGGATTTTGTTCCCAGATTATATACCTGTACAAAGATAGAGTGAAACTGCCTCTATTCCATTTTAACTTCATAGAAGCTGGTGAGAGAAGCTGCTGGCTGTGAATGGGGGACAAAAGTAGAGTAAAACTGCATTCATTCCATTTTAACTTCACAGAAGCTGTGGGAGGAGCTGCTGGCTGTGAGTGGGGAGAGTGAGTACAGAGGAGAAAGGTAGACTGAAACTGCCTGCATTCCATTTTAACTTCACAGAAGCTGGTGGGAGAAGCTGCTGGCTGTTAATGGGGGACAAAGGTAGAGTGAAACTGCATCCATTCCAGAAGCTGGTGGGAGGAGCTGCTGGCTGTGAGTGGGGAGTCTGAGAGTGAGTACAGAGGAGAAGGGTAGCGGCCCGCGTGCCTAACGGCACACAAATCATATAACTATAAACCAAAAATAGCAATAATACATTCAGGATTAGTGCACTTGAGATTGTGATTTTATTTTATTTCAAAATGACTGGTTTAGTTCAGTGTAATACTTGTTTTGCAGCTGTCTTTCTCAGTACTCTTTTCAAATTTGGATACTGTCCCTTTGTAAATAAATTACTAATCTATGTGGACAGATTACCAATCTAGAATCTCTAATCTGTGCTCTCCCAGCAGAAATTAGGTGCCCAATTCAGCCATTTCATTCTATTGAGCTGCTGCGCTATCAGCCCCTTCTAGCATAAAAATCCTACAGGAAAAGGGCAGTATGGACAGCCGTGGGATCTGACAGGTTGTAAACACAAAGCTTTTGCTGTGTCCCAGCATAACCGATATAGTGCCCTTGCTGACCTTAATAGAGACATTAAAGTGACAGGTCAAGGTAGCTGTGATAATGATAACTCAAATAAGCAGGGGATTGTGGTCCAAGATGAAGAGCTACTTTGGAAAGGGGAAAGTATGAATCAGGTATTACACTTCGGTCACACAAGAAGAGCACGATATCCAAAAAGAGAAGGCACCTTCTGGTTGGTCAGGAATGCCAGTAAGGACTGTGATATTGATGCTATTATACATCTTGGCACAAATGATCTGTCCCCAAAAGATGTACTTTCTGTGTAGAATGATTCCAGAGCTTGGGGTATGAACTTAGTAGTATAGGTTGTAGGCTTATCTTTTCAGAAGTTTTACCAATATATAAGGAACAAAAAGAGAAAGGCCAAGGTGTAGTGGAGTTTAATGTGTGGCTAAAGAAGTGGCTTTTCCTTTGGTTTTATTAGTCAGCTGCAGATTATGCCTGCAGCTGGTCCAATGAAAAACTGTACAAAAGAGATGATTTGCATCCATCAAAGAAAGGGACTGAGTTACTTGGCATTAAATTCACAGATTTTATGGATAAACATTTAAACTGAACAGTGGGGACAGAGAATTACTTGATACAGAACATTTCTGTCACCAGCAATCTAAAATTAATAGGGTTATCAGTGCATGTAACATAGATGTTTGTGCGGGTAAGATTATCAGCCCTGCTGTCAAGCAAAATCAAGCATTTAATAGTGAGTGCCATACCATGTGCACTAATAAAACAGATGGCAAGAATATAGGGGCAGTCAGCACAATACAAGTTATATAGACAGTGAACACTGGGTTAATAAAAAATGGACCCAAATGTCTATGCACCAATGCACAGAGTATAAGTTATAAACAGAGTGAATTAGAAATTCAAGTAAATGAGGGGAGATATGATATTCTTGTCATTATGGAAACTTGGTGGGATGAAACCCACAAATGGGATTTAAATTATTTAAAAGAAATAGGCCAAATAAAAGAAGAGGTGGAGTAGCACTATATATAAGAAATAACTACCTCTCTACAGGAATAGAGAAGAACAATGATGAAAATTAACATGAATGCATTTGGGTCAATATTAAAGGGGAGGAGAATGACATTGTCATAGGTCTATATTATAGGCCACCCATCAAACAGAGAAGGTAGATGAACTTTTTGCTAGTCAGCTAACTAAGGTATGTAGGAAGCACATCACAATAGTAATGGGGGATTTTACCCTGACATCAACTGGGAGACAAACTCTGCACCAAGTGGAAGATCCAACAGGTTCCTAACATACCTAGCAGACAACTTTGTTTCCCAAAAAGTAGAGACAGGAATAAGAGGATCAGCCATATTGGACTTAATTCTCACTAATAGAGATGAAATAATAGAAGATGTTGAAGCTACAGGAACCTTGGGGGCAAGTGATCATGCAATATTGGAATTCAACATTATGCAAACACAAGTAGTAGAACAAAGTCAAACTAGAGTCTTGGACTTTAAGAGGGCTAATTTCAATAAACATAGACCTTGGAAAGGATTCCATGGATTAGAATCCTCAAGGGGAAAACAACTCAAGAAGCTTGGGAAATTTTGAAAAGTGAGATTATAAAAGCCCAGTCTAGCACAATACCAATGAAGAAGAAAAATAATAGCTCTCAAAAGAAACCAGCATGGCTGCATAAAGAACTCTCTAACAAATTGAAAGACAAAAAGGACAAGTATAAAAAGTGGAAAGAGGGGCAAATAATTAAGGCAGAATATCAGCAAATAGCCCAAGCCTGTAAAGATGAAGTGAGGAAAGCTAAGGCTCACAATGAACAAAGGCTTGTAACAAAAGTAAAAAATAACAACAGCAACAACAAAAGCTTCTTCCAACATGTTAAAAACAAGAAAAAAGTCAAGGAAACAATTGGTCCATTGCTGGAAGAAAGTGGCAAAAAGGTGACAAGCAACAGGGAGAAATCAGAACTACTTAACTCATTTTTTTGCACCTGTCTTTACACAAAGGGAAAAAACAGTCCTATCAAAACCTATTAAAAACAGCACCACAAAAAACAGATTAGGAACACAAGTTAAAATAGGGAAGAAAATGATAGGAGAACACCTGTCTACCCTAGACAAGTTCAAATCACCAGGACCGGATGGATTACACCCCAAAGTTCTGAAGGAACTGGCAGACAAGATCCCAGAACCACTGAACTATATCTTTCAAAGATCCTGGAGCACTGGGGAACTGCCAGAGGACTGGAAAAGAGCTAATGTAGTTCCCATCTTCAAAAAAGGAAAAAAAATAAATCCAGGAAACTACAGACCTATCAGCCTGACCTCAATACCAGGGAAGATTCTGGAAAGATAATCAAGCAACAAATCAATGAACATCTAAAAGCAAACAGTAATAACCAAAAGCCAACATGGGTTTGTCAAAAACAGATCATGCCAGACTAAACTTATTACATTCTTTGACAAAGTAACAAAATTAGTGGACCAGAGGAAAACTGTCGATATAATTTACTTGGACTTCAGTAAGGTATTTGATAAAGTAGACCATAACCTACTACTAGATAAAGTAGAAGAATGTGGGTTAGACGCCATCACCACCAGATGGATTTGTAACTGGCTGACCAACTGCACTCAATGTGTAGTCCTCAATGGAACTGCATCTACATGGAGGAAAGTAAGCAGTGGAGTACCCCAAGGCTCTGTTTTAGGCCCAGTACTCTTCAACATCTTCATCAATGACTTGGACGAGGGGATAGATGGGGAACTCATCAAATTTGCAGATGACACCAAACTGGCAGGAATAGCCAGCACTCCAGAAGATAGGCTCAAAATGAAATTCAATGGAGAAAAAAGTAAGGTTCTACATTTAGGCAAGAAAAAAAATGCACAGGTACCGTATATGTGGTACCTTGCTCAATAGTAGTAACTGTAAGTAGGATTTTGGAGTCCTAGTGGACAACCATTTAAATATGAGCCAGCAGTGTGCAGCAGCTGCCAAAAAAGTCAACACAGTTCTAGACTGCATAAACAGAGGGATAGAATCAAAATTATGTGAAGAATTAATATCACTTTATAATACCTTGGTAAGGCCACACTTGGAATACTGCATTCAATTTTGGTTGCCACGATGTAAAAAAGATGTTGAGACTCTAGAAAGAGTGCAGAGAAGGGCAGCAAAGATAATTAGGGGACTGGAGGATAAAACATATGAAGAACGGTTGCAGGAACTGGGTATGTCTAGTTTAATGAAAAGAAGGACTAGGGGAGACATGATAGCAGTGTTCCAATATCTCAGGGGCTGCCACAAACAAGATGGAGTGAATCTATTCTCCAAAGCACCTGAGGGCAGGACAAGAAGCAATGGATGGAAACTTATCAAGGAGCAACTTAGAACTAAGGAGAAATTTCCTGACAGTTAGAACAATTAATAAGTGGAACAACTTGCCTGCAGAAGTTGTGAATGGTCCAACACTGTAAGTTTTTAAGAAGATATTGGATAACTATTTGTCTGAAGTGGTGTAGGTTTTCCTGCCAAGGCAGGGGATTGGACTAGAAGACCTTCAAGGTCTCTTCCAACTCTGTTATTATATTCTAAATTGCACTGAATGCAGTTATGCTTATTTCTGCATAAATACTGATCAAGCTGAGTAGGTTGTGAGGTGGTAATCTTTCAATTAATCAATTAGATCTAAATCAGTGAAATCAACTTCTGAACTTGGTAGGAAGAATGAGTTGCTTGTATGCAATTTGTACAGCATCTTAACAAATTGCAGTGATTGCATTAGTAATGTGCTTTATTCATTTTTCATAACTGTCTGTTGGAAATCTATCAAATAATTCATTTTCACAGGAATATTGAGAAAGTTTAATATATGCATGTTTATTGTTCCAAGTTCCACATTCTGGAACAATTTTCTATAAGTAGCAAACCTGGATACACATCATTATTTTTAAATCACACTGGTTTACCTGCCAATAATTTCAACTGCATGTTGCTTTTGTAAGTGTGGAGTTGACTTATCACAATCAGAAATAATTCATGACAAATAGGCATAATATTGCAGAGGTACAGAAAGTGTAAGGGATGTGATATAGTTTGAACATTGCAGTCAGGCAGGTAAACATCTGAAGAAATACATGAAAACACTACAATTAAAAAAAATAGAAATGAGAAGGATATGTCATGAAAGTCATAAATCAGATGGGTTTATGAGTTAATTCTGCACAGATTAGAAATTGAAAATTCTCCATCTTCACCATAAAGAGAATGGTTAGCATTCAAATGAACGTGCACAATCTGGATTTTTACTGCTTCATTAATACTTTATATATCCCATGTCCCCTAAAGGTTGTCCTTCTATAAGCATATCTCATATTTATAAAACTGAAATAGATAACAGAAAAATAATAACAAAGGATAGAGGGTTTTCCAGGAAAACCTTCTTCTTCTTTGAAATTTACCACATTCTACAGCAAGAGGCACAATTTAATGATCTGCTACACTATAAAACGTATTGAACCAGGTTTTGTACTTAATTTTTTTACTGTCCTTTAAAGCAAGGAAAGGAAAGGAAATAAGATTTAGTGTTGTGAAAATAAATGTGGTATCCTTTTTACATGAAAGACTCTTCAGTTGCCTGCCTATCATAAGCAACTAGATTTCAGCATTAAATCAGGATTTAGGTCATATAAAGATCAATCTAATACAAAGGAAACACTGAAGCACAATATTATGGCAGTTGGTGATTAGGAAGTCATAGACTTACAGTATCTCCTTGAAAGAAGACAACGACATGAAATTTTGGGAGGCATTTCAGTCAACTCCTCTATTATGTTTTCCTGTCTCAAAACTGAATTCTGATGGTTTGGTTTGGTTTTGTTTGGTTTGGTTTGGTTTGGTTTGGTTTGGTTTCGTTTCGTTTCGTTTCGTTTCGTTTCGTTTCATTTCGTTTTGTTGAACTGCCTGGAATATTTCAGTGACAATATTTTATATGCGGAGAAATGCAGTTTTAAATTCAGGAATAAAAATCTATGTCGCTTGATGCAATTCCATATAGCTACTTTTTATGTTGCCAGTGTGTTGTAGCTGTTTATCTAGCATGAGTTGTGCATTTTGCTTATCACAGTTATTATTCAGTAACCATTACATTAATTGTTTTCACATTGCTTCCAAACAGTTCTGCATGGTAAATTATTGCAATGGAGATAAACAATACATTGAGGTTCATCCATATTTGTATACAAGAAATACATTTATAGATTCACACCGCTTGCTGTGCCATAATCAATTTAACATGTTTTGTTAAATAAACCAAAATCAGCTGTTTCCTACAGCATTCAAAGCCCAAACTACATAAGTTCCCTTATAGCTTTGCATAATGTGACATTCCAGAATGTGTCACACAGCTAGCCAAAGACTGTTAACCAAGAAATTGTTATTTATTTTGTTGATCATAGTGGTGTTCTAATTTAGGATCCGTCTAATAGGAGAGAACATCTATTATATAACTCAGGGCTGAATAGTGGAGATCTTGGTGTTCTCTGACCTTGCTTGTCTGCTTGCAGATTGCTATAGTGTGATTTTTTTCCCCTGACTGGCGATATATGGTGGCAATTGACACACAACAAGATAGTGGAGATCTTTATGCTTTTTATTATGTATTAGTGTTTTTCAGTCTTAGCAATTTTAAGATATATGGACTTCAACTCCCAGAATTCCCAGCCAGCATGCTAAGGTTGAGAAACCCCACTATAATACAGTGACATTATTTAAAGTAGGTATTTACAAAAGGTATACATGATATTGGTATTCGTCAGGTATCAGGTTTCCTTCTAAATCTCCATCCCAGAGTTTCTCCCTCTGTATCTCTCCTGCATTCTCCACCATCACTAGACTTGACAAGTGAGTGAAATGGCCTGGAATTTACTATTACATATTCAGCAAAGCTTGACTTTCTCCTGTTCAAACATTATTGCTTCTAAATTGGGCAAAGAACCTATCAGTGTTTTCTGTCCAATCCTTCCCCAGAGACTTGCATTTCACTACAAACAGCTGATCATATATAGTACTTCTCTTTTTGGGTGAAGCTCTTGTCTCTCTGGGTCCTCTCTTTCTCAGGGAAGCTACCCCTGAACTTTTCTTCTTATTTCCCAACTGGCAACCAATAGCTACTCTGCAAATTTAACTTCTCGCTACAATTTTTCCCTTCAATCATTCCATGCACTCCATGCAGAGACTTCTCCTTTCCTCTCCTTTCCTCTCCTTTCCTCTCTTCTCCTCTCTTCTCGTCTCCTCCCCTCTCCTCTCCTCTCCTCTCCTCTGTCCAATTTTTAATCAGGTCAGGTGTGTGTGACCCAAAAATCGAAAAAGGGCATATCCTCCTTCAAGATTCTAATTCCCCAATACGACTTGTCATTAGTCTTCATGTCAGTGCAGATGTCTTCCAAGGCCAGAATTTAGGGCTTTTCTCTTCTGCATTACTAGCAGAAGAGCAGCCAACACCAACAGAAGAGCAGTCCATGCCAGGCCACTAAAACCCCCAGTCATAGAGATATTTCATTACCCAATTAGAGAACATCAGTAGTGTTGAATGTAGGCTTTGCTATCTAAAGATTTAACAGATTAACAGAATAACAGAGTTGGAAGGGACCTTGCAGGTCATCTAGTCCAACCACCTGCCCAAGCAGGAGAACCTACATCTGCCTTTACCTAGGATCAAACTCACAATCTCCTTATTGTGAGGCAAGAGCTCTACCTCTAGGCCACAGCAGGACTATCCTTGTCCTTCCAGTTTTGGTAGGGATGCAGTTTCTTCTTTGGTAGTTCTTTGAATATTTTACTAAGTAAAGTCCCTTTTCATTTTTCTTTCATTAGTTCATTTTTTGTGAATCTCACATGCAATTTCAGATTTCTCTCCCACATTTTTCTCCGCTTTCCTGCCTCCCTGTCCTTTAAAAAAAAAATCAATAATTACACTTAAACTAGTCATTTTGTAGTCGTCCCCCCCCCCCCAGGAATTCTGAGAAGCAAATTATTATTGTTGTAATTATGCTAGTGGTGGGCTCAAAATAATACAGTATTAAAGAACAATTACTGAAGGAAATAAATTGACATGAATTGGCATTCCAAACAGGGCATGCATGTATTCTTCTATATATATGCTTTCCTACAAATAATATCTAATCTAAATGTACCACTGTAAATTCAATTTGTCATTCATTCTAAAAAGAATTCATGCATGTGACTAACATTTCTGTTATCTCTTTGCTAAAAGAGTTTTTGGCAGAAACAAATCATCTTACTCCCTGACCCCTGACTCTGATACATCCCAAAAAAGTAGCTGGTTTCAAGGAATCCATAACTGGAGTCAAAAAGTCTAGGACCTGCAGAGGCTGAGATCACAGCATCACTGACCATCTCAATATGGGTGACAGTTCAAAGCAAGATAGCTAATAGGCATAAAACTTAGGAGAAAGTTCTTGCTAGAAAATAACTAGTTTTATCTGACAATATTTGATTGCTCACAGTTGGTGCTCAGAAAGCAGGAACATAACTTCTTCAATTTGTAACCTATTAGTGTTAATATCCCGCTAGTCCAGCTTGCAAACATTTTGCACTATTTGAGCCAGCCCTTGCAATATGTTTATTTCTTCCAGTATAGTGCTTTTTTACTAGTCTTTTTATTCCACTTTAATAATAATGTGGAGACTTAGGAAGAAAAGAATTTATAACATTTAAAAAATATATTTCTTAATCTGATGAGAGTAGTTCCTGGATTTATCCATTAGGATTGTTTGGCAATACCACAAAAATGTCTTTTTGTTGTCTTCTTCTGAATTGCTTGCTTAATTTTGCTTCCTAGCACAGCCTAGAGTCCTGGGTTTACCTAAGAGTCTTCATCCAAGTAATAAGTAGGTTTTATCATACTTAGCTATTTGAGATAAAGCACGATATTAATTATTAAAGGAGCAATGAATAACAAGAGTAAGAAGGAACCTTGGAGATTTTCTAGTCCAACCACATGGTTGTCCAACCTCTTCATTAAAAACCCAGTGTTGGAGCACCCACAACTTCTGGAGGCAAGTTGTTCCACTAATTACATATACATATATTTTTGATATGATTAGGAATTAGGGATACTTAAGAAATTTAAAACTCTGATCTGAGAGAAAGTTAAGAAATTGTGTGATTTTCAAACAGATGTATTCACATATCCTACCAGGAATACTTCCTGCATCTGAAGCAAGCTATTAATGTCTTCCAGACTTTCACTTTAAGGGACGAAAATTGGGTTTAGATCTGGAGGAATTAGCATTATTATACTTTATTATTTAAAACACAAAAGTATTCCCTGCAGACAGAATATACCAAGTGCTACCCCTAAGTTTATAACACAGTTTATCATTTTACACAATGAACTGCAGGAACTGTCTGCTTTCATTTGCATGTGAATATTTCACATCACTACATCATATTTAGAATCCACAATGATGCTGTTCAGTTGCTTCATTTTTTCTTCACTATAGAAATGATTTTCTACAACTATTTAGTTCTAATTCTTATAACATGTCTCGAATGACTCCCACTGTTATAGGACTACCATTTTAGCCTCAAAAAACAGCAGAACCTAATGAACAAAGCCGACAGGCCAGAATTTTTTGCTTATTGATTAGCAATACTTTAGTTTACTTAAAATTTATAAATGAATAACAAAGAAGCTGTCTAATTAAAATATATTTTGAAGCAGAGATGTCTATAGATTCTGCTTTTAAAAAAAGTCTGATATTGTGCAGTTGAAGTTCTAGCTGTTTTTCTGGGTGTTCACATAAGAAATAAATAAAAAACAGTCAGCTTAAATAGTAACTTGATTTTAAAGTAGCGATGAAGAAAGATAAAGCTAAAAGATTGATTTGATTTGTAAAATGTTAATCAAGTGTTAATGAATGATAGAAATTTCAAATGTATCATTGTAAAATGTATCATCAAAAGTATTTCCATAATGCTTTATGTTATCTTAGTACTAAAATCTTTTTTTACCTTATCCATACTAATGACTATTAGCTATACTGAGAAACGGATGACAAATTCGTTGTCACAACATTTGAATATTGATAGAATTGTAAGTTAATGTAACCAATTACGTGGTTAATAAAAAGTGCACTGCAGGTTTAGAAAAGCAGATAAATTTTAAAAGAGGCATGAAATTATGAATATATTTAACCTTTTTATACCATTGGCGCAATGGTTAGAATGCAGTACTGCAGGCTAACTCACTGCTCAGTCCAGGAGTTTGATTCTGACCAGCTCAAGGTTGACTCAGCTTTCCATCCTTCTGAGGTTGGTAAAATGAGGACCCAGATTGTTGGGGGCAATATGCTGATTCTGTAAACTGCTTAGAGAGGGCTGTAAAGCACTGTGAAGCAGTATATAAGTCTAAGTGCTATTGCTATTATCATTTATTTCAAGTTTTCAATTGTACAGAAAAATAGGGGGAGGGGAGATAGAATCTCTATCACAGATTTTGATTGTTCACTATAGAGAGACTCCCTGAAGTATTAGCTGCTGATATCTGCTTTATTAAAATGAGATTTATATGGTTAATTGGTAATTGTCATAACTGAATAATAAGAGAGACAGCTTATTTTTGAGATTTCAGTACTTTATGCATCATCTTGGCTAACACTGCCACCTATTGTGCATAAAAGGGAAATATTATCCACCTTTAAGGTCCAGGGGGAACTCAGAAAACATTAGAACTACACCGTATGTCTACTTAGAAGTATATTTCACTGAGTTCAGTAAGACGGAGTCCCAAGTAAGGCAGAACACAAGAGCAGCTTTCATGTAATATAATTAACAGACTTGCTTGCCTCTTTTCTATGTATTCTTTTCAGCAGAACACGACCACAGTTAATATATTTATTTGAGCTATGCATTTATTTACAAGCCACGCAATAACAAAGTGCCTCAAGGCAACATACAGAAATATAAAATAATGGAACTGAATAGCAGGGGAAAAAACAGCCAATG
Source organism: Pantherophis guttatus (assembly GCF_059756535.1). Lineage (NCBI taxonomy): Eukaryota > Metazoa > Chordata > Lepidosauria > Squamata > Colubridae > Pantherophis > Pantherophis guttatus. Next base: position 35,871,948 of record NC_142068.1, on the reverse strand, counting down.
ACAAAAATGAAAGAAGACATTTTACCAGGGCACTACAAAACAAATTAAAATATTTTGTCTATGATGGAGGTTCATGATTCACCCTGCCCCAGGAAAAGCCAAGATTTTGCAGCTTTTCTAAATGACAGCAAGGCTATATAAAATTTTGGGCAGGAAATGCAGAAGCCATTGAAATGCTACTTTGATTTGATGAAACATTGATTAAAGCCCCCTTTCAAATTAAGGCACCAAATAGAAGTAACATTCTCGTTCAAAACACCATTTTGAATACTATTGCATTTCAGTCAACAAAATGGGAGAAGCCTTCAAAGCAGCTACTTTCTACAAATTCAGAGCAGCTGGGCACTCTTCAGGGATAGTCCTCTGAGTTAGCTTATTTTCACACTTCACTATGACGTTCTGACCACTATATCACATGTGTCAAACTCATGGCATCATATTGCTGTAATATGATGTACCACGATGTTTTTCCCCTTTGTGGAGCTGAGGTGTGTGCGGCCTGCTCATGACATATCTGGCCCATGGGCCGGGAATTTGACAGCCCTGCACTATAAGGATCAAGAAGTGCTTTAAAATCAACTTTTTGAGCTGCAAACCAGTTTCATAATAGATTTAGGAAGAGTGAAGTAAATAATGTTGGTATGCAGTTAAAATTATACTGTGAACCAGCCTAAATAAGTAAGATTAGGAGTGGAGGAAAGCATTGCTGGAAAGCAGCTGATTAAGATGTGAACCAGCCAAAAAATAAACCTAGGAGGAAGTGGAGGAGATAACACTGGAGAATAGTTAAGCCAAACTGTGAACCAGTTAAATAAATAGAGATAGAAGTGGCGGGAAACACTGTTGGGAAATAGCTATTTAAATTATGAACCAGTTAAATATTAGACTTCAAAATAAAGTATTTGGGAGTGACAAATTTTAGATGGAAATGTTGATTGTCTTAGAAACGATTAAGAGAGGAGGAAAATATTCTTCGTTAAGATTATGGATATTAGCTGTCATTTAAGAGAGGTACAATATAGATTTGATGTAATGGGTCTTAGAAATGAAGAATATATATGAAATATTGATTGTTAAAATGACAAAGATTTGGAATGATGTCTCTTTAGAAATAATTGTTTAGAATTTGGGGTGACATAGTAGAATGATAAATGTTTAGAATAAGATTTTTCTTTTTTTGTTTTTCTTTTTTTAAGATGTAAATGGATAAAATTTGGAACAAAATTGGTTGAGGGAATGTGAGTAATTGTATTGACTTTATACCGGATCAAATCCTTGCTCCAAAAATGTGTATTTTATGTTTTAAAAAAAAAACTTTTCCCAAAAAAAAGAAGTGCTTTAAGGTGACAAAGTTTGCAGCAATGTTTCAAAATCCTTTTAAAGATGTTGGAGAAATTTCAATATTAGCCAACAAACAGCTATCGAATCTTGAGAAAGGAAGGACATTCAAGTTTACTGCCCCAAATGAAATGTCATGTCATAAGAAAAGTAAAAGACATGATGAGCTCAGAGTTCTTATATCAGTGATGTGATGATGTGGAATTAATTTAACAGACTATTTGCAGGTTCACTGGGAAAGAAAGAAAACACACTTTATCCATCATCCCATTTTATCCTCCAAATATAAAAATATGTTAGAAGAGAATATTATTTCAAATTTATTATTTTAAAATAATACTATTTTAAATACTATTACTTTAAATCAATGGAAATATATTCAAGACCTAACCCCCAAAGCTACAATTAATAAGATTATCTGGTATAAAGAAGAGGAGAGATGATAAGGAATATGACATGCACAGCTTTATTACAATCCATAACAAAGGATTTTCTTTTCAGCAGTTTTTCACTGAACACTTTTTAAAAGAAGATTTGCTTATGGAACTCTTCATCAAGCTACAGATGGCTGGATGAAAGAAATTGAAAAAGAGTATATTCATCTTCTATATAGCATTTCAAGAATTATTATCATTGTTTTTACTGACCTACATTGAAGCCATCTTTATATGTTATATTTCAAGTAGTCTGCTTAGTAATAGATATAAGCACCATTAGAATAAGAGTGGAGAAGCACTGTGGTTTAAATAAGAAGGAGAAGAATTCCCTGCTTTAATAAAAACATTTTAAAATACTCTCTTAGAAGTAGAACAATTCCAAAACAATACTCTAAAGGGCTAGCCTACAGGGAGCTTTCTATTATGAACCTGTCTATGTGCTGACTGTCCTTGATGCATCATTAATGCTAAAAGATGTCCATGTAAAATGTACAGCTTATAGTTTTACTGTCTGGAAGGTAACTTAATTTTGTTCAGTTGCTGATGCATCCAGAAAACAAGTTCACCAGCTTCAATCCATAAATCATTAAAGATTTTCTATGCTTTAGTTCAAGACCCCAGAAAAGTAGGTCAGTATCTGATTCCCTGCTGCATTAAAAAAGAACAGAAAATGTATGAGTATCTTTCAATACCTATGTTACATTTTTCAAATATTCAGATTTCCCATGAGGTTAATAAAATAGAAATGTAAAACTAGTCTGTTCAATGTAGGCTAACAAAATAAAATAAAAGGGAAGTTTTTCAATTCATGTTAACAAATATCTCCCCTCTCTTTCCTGCAGAGTCATATCACATGGCAACATAATGATATCTATACAGAATGTTACCTATTCTCACATACAGTTCAAAGTGTATTCCAAAGTTCTGATATCACATTGTGAAGATGGCAATGAAATCACTAAAGAATAGAAATATCTCATAGCACGATGCCTATTATATGTACATATACTCAATAGCATCAGGCATGAAATGCTCCTGGTTCGGACCGGATTGCCCGATCCAGTAGCAATGGCGAGTGGTGGTTCGGCCAACCGGTAGCAAAAATCCCTGCCACCCCCCAAGCCCAGCTGAGCCGCGTGATCATCAGAGGCTTTTTTGGGGGGGGGATATCTAAAAAAATATTGATAAATGAGAGAAATAACAGGTTCCATATCTACAGTGTAACTCTGACATACATCTTATTATTCTTGTTCTTTCTTAAAATTCACCTCTTACAAAAAAATTGTCTTCATTTCTTCACTGGCAACTGTAAATTCATTAAGCACAGTTCGCATCATCATATCTTTTAAATAGTTTACATTAATTCATTTTTAAAACTTTTCATTCACACTTTTATGATGAATTCTTCTACATCTTCGTTACTTTCAACTAAAAAGCCTCATATCTCAATTTGTTAGTGCTTTGAACTCAGTAGTTCAGATATTTTCTGGAACTGGAATCAGAGATCCAAAGAAGAAACAGATGAAAGAAAAGAGCAAAGACAGAAACATTAAAGATGCCTGCCTGTATGTGTGTGTGTGTGTGTGTGTGTGTGTGTGTGTGTGTGTGTGTGTGTTTGTTTTCTTTCCTTTTCGCAGGCTTTATGTGTATTTCTCTTTAGCCAGGAAGGAAGAACCTGGTTAAAGAGAAATACATACATACATACATACATACATACATACATACATACATACATATGAAAGGATGATTATAGCGTACAAGATCCAAGTCCTTCTCTTTTCTTTTTGAAAAAAGTTTTTCATTTTTATTTTTCATCAACATGTTTAAATGTACAGTCTTTTATCCATCCTTATACATTGTTTGTTCATCTTCTTCTTTAACTTCCATTAGGTACTTAATTAATTATTTGTTCAGGTCTGCTCTTTTACCATTTCCTTCTTTTGTTTTACTACAACCTTTCCTTTTTCCCTTCCCTTCTTTCTCTTCCTTTCTTTCTTCTTTCCTCATTCCTCCTCTCCTTTCCTTTTCTACTTCCTTTCCTCTTTCCCTTCTTCTCTGTTCTTCCTCCCTTTCTTACCCTCTCTCCTGCTCTTTTTTCCCCTTCCTTCTTCCTCTCCTTTTCCCATTCTTCTTTTCTCTTCTGCTCACCTCCCAACTCCCCTACTTTCTTCTCTCTACTCCTCCCCTCTTTTACATTCCTTTGTTGTTTCCTTTTTTAATTCAATCTGAGATGGTATTCGAGCAGACCGGATTTCTATTTACATATGTCTTCATTTCCAATTTCATTTTTTACTTTACTATTATTCCTCTAGTATTCCTGTACATTTTTTAATCAATCCATGTATCATCTGAGTATAATATTATACTCAAATGATCCAAGTCCTTCTTTGAATGTAACAATTAAAATAAACATTTGATCCCATCTTCTACACTGTCTTTTCTGTCTGCACAAAGTAAACAGTGTGTTACTTATTCTTTATTATTTAACAATATTATAACTCATCCTAGTTTTAGAAGAACAAGTAGGGTACAACAAGATCAAATTGTTTTTTTAAGTTAAATAATTAAATAATTAAATAAGAACAGGAAGAGGAATGGTCAATGGTAAGACTCATGGGTGCCCATAAAACTGGATGCACTAAAATGAAGGGATGAATGATATTGGAATAAAATTTGCTTTGATCGGCTTATGAATCTGATGAAGAAAAGACAACCAGCACAGTATCATAAAGGCCATTAAAAGTAATGAGTTGCACTTTGAACTGTGCTTAAATCCTGACTATCAATCAATGCAGTGACTTCAAAAAAAAAAAAAAGAACTGTTCTAGCCAGATGGGACTATAGTAGTAGGAGTTTACTTGCTGCATTTTATACTAGCTGTAGCTCCTGAGTCATATTCAAAGATAACCTCATGTAGACCATGTTAGAGTTGTTCAACCAAGTGGTAATAAGGGAACAGGTTATTATTGGCAGGGTGGTTTGATCTAAGTAGGCTCAGACCTGGAGCAGCAGGCAGAGCTGTACAAAAGCTTCCTTGGCTATAGTTTATGTAAACTAAGAGTCCAGAAAAGCAAAACACAGATTATGAACGAGCTTCTTTTGGGTAGAGCATGACTTCATCAAGAGTAACTACCTAAGCTAATATTACTTAGTTATCCATATAACCATTGATAAGTAGCAAGTCTGATTTGGTAAGATTTAAACTGAGCTTGCTATATCCCATTTGGGCATAACAATTGTTATTGAATCAACTTTTGGGTGTCACATCCATGTTACTTAAGGATAATATTCTATTATAAAAAATATAATATTCAACTTTCAACTGGAAGAGAATAGAGCATTCATACCTAATGTATACCTCAAAGCATTCTCAAGAGATTAAGTATTTAGGCAAAAATGAGGGAAAGATGATCATGTTTCTATAATGGCAGCCTGCTTTTCCGCACCTTTTTTGAGAGAAAAAATTCAAAATACTCAATCCATAACTCAATGCAGGTATGCAAATTAAAGTATTTGTAGCAGATGGCTTTATACACCACCCGTCCTTGAATACCTGCAGCAAAGGGAGCCTGCCACTTCTCTGGGTAATTAATTCAACTGTCAAACTGCTGTTATTATTAAGATTCTTTTCTTTAAGATTCAGTTAAAATCTTTCTCTCCTTCTTTTGTATTTAATTTTGCTGACACAATTATTTATTTATATGCCACCCATCTCATTCTCAAGCAATAGTTAAAATTATAAAGAATTTTATGCCGGACAATTGACAAATGTCCTAATTTGTTTGTTTTTTAACCAAACAGTTTGTATCTTCTCGCCATCATCATGGCTTCCAAAATACATTCATGATAAAAGACAATGGTTTTATGAATTTTCTCTGCAGGAACTAACTATTCAAGATGTTTCTTTAAAAAAATATTTATTTTTAATATTGAATACAAAGTACTCTTACAAAAGTTTAAACAGATGAATGCATTCTCAATTCCCAATTCCTTGCATTCTTATGTGTTTGTTCTTAGTAATTCTCTACTTCAGGGTCATACATCTGAAAAACGCTGGTGATAGTTCCACATACATTTTATCTAATATGTGTTTTAGTCTGCACCAAGCACATACTGTACATTTTTCTTTATTCTGAGTTGAAGCAGTACAGAAAATTACATATAACTGAACTCTATGATAAAATGTATTAGTTAGTTTATATGATTTATTGGGCTTACCATCTCACAGTAGTGACTCTGGCCATAACATTAGTTCATTGAACAATAATCCCCCAAACAAAACCACATCTCCAACATAGCTTGCTGAACTGCCTGGCCCTCAGTCTGGAGAAACAGCTTGGTGTAGAGTCAGCCATTTATTTATTGTCCTGAATGTTTTCTTCTGAACTTTACTCCCTAGTAACTCACAAATTTACAAATTTACAGGAAATGCATGAAAGACAGGTAAGCTTTTTTCCCCATATTTATTAGAGACCCTCTGAAAATATTTTTTAAAAGTTGGTATCAACTTTTTATGTTGCAAATATAAACTGGTGAAGGTGACCCTCATACACATAATATTGCACTACTGTGGTTCTATTTTGATTTAATACAGTATTCATAATTTTGTCAATATAGTTTTGGAAACGCTGATTTGGTGGTTGAATGGATGAATGGTGATTTTTGAAATGTATACCTTCGATCTGAAATTTATCAAATCCCTTCTGGTTTTGCATATAGAGACAACTAATGATCATATGATCTGTATTACAACGAATGTTAAAAAATAAACAAATAAACTAAAAAGTTCAAGAAGTTATGGACTGAGGTGGTTTTCTCATTCATTGTACCATAAGACTGAAAAGAAAGTGAAAGATACTGGAGATAAGTGACTGGCTTCAGAAATGCTTTTGACTGAAGAGAGTTGATTTCTGAATTCACAGTTTTAATTATTTGTTGTTGGACCTGGTACAAGATGGCTTGACTTTACAAGAATTAAAAAAAAAATAAAAAGATTAGCCAGAGTAGAAGAAGCTTGATCAGGAAGGTTTAAATGGAAGCCTAGAAGAATAGGAATGAAATAAGAGCTTCAGATAAAGATTTGTGTATTATGAAATGGAATACAAATATTTATCTAATAGGATTTATTAAACCACTTTATGAAAAATCCAAAATATCACTGGCTCAGAAAAATCATGTCTTTCATTTTCTAAATATTAAGGCAAATAAATTAAATAAGCCTGCACTCTTGGTATGTGAAAGCAAATATGTCAATTAGATATAAATTAGACTGATTAGCAACATAATATGGCATGGCTGGTTGCCATGACAAGAAGCCTTATGGTTGGCTTAAAATTGTACTCATAAATTGCTTATTAATTGTTCTCATCAAATTACATCAAGAAATGAGGTAGTCATATAAGATTCTGCCTTTGACCTTCCTATTCTTGGGGTTGAAATAATAGCAAAATCACTTGGAAGACAATGTAGAGAATTTTATCAAGTTATAGATGATGTGTTGAATTGGATACTTATTGGAATATAGAAATAAAATTTAAAGCAAGTATAATTGGTTATAGAAATGGGATGAAAGTAATACAGTGAAACTTAATGGAAAGAATTGCAAATTTCTTCACTTAGGAAGCTGAAATCAAATGCACAGGTATAGTAGCATGGAGAATATTTATCTTAATAACAGTAGTTATTAAAAAGACCTTGAATTATTAGTTGATTATTACAAAACAGCAGCATGATATGGCTGTAAAAAATGACAACTACAATTTTAGACTACATCAAATACCAATAACAAATAATAATAGTACCACATTATTCTGCATTGGTCAGACTCCTACACTGTGTAATGTGTCTATCTATTGCACCACAATTTAAGAAGTCTTGACATAAATAGGAACAAGTTGAGTGAAGGGCAAAAGAGATAAGCAAAGAACTAGAAACAAAGTATTGCAAGAGAGTAAAGGTTTATGGATATTTAGGTTTGAGATAAGATTTAGAGGGGATATTATCACCTTTTAAAGTGCTTGAATATACAAATGAAGCTCAAAATTTATTCACAATTATCTCAGAAGAAAGGATATGAAAAATGAGTTCAAGTTTGGAGATGAGAGGTATCAGTTGAATGTTAGGAAACATTATATAACCTACCTAAATTTATATTGCTTCCATTCTCTACCATCCAGTCAGAGCTGAAGAAACTTCTTGGATGTTAAGCAAAACATCTTCAAAGAAAAACAAGAAAGTCCAGCTTCCTCTTGAAAAAAGCACCTTTGGGACAACCATGACCTGGATGACTGAGAATCTCCATAGACAATCAAACTGGTGATTTTTTTACATGCTTAATTGGGAAAGCTATTCCAAATGGAAAATTCAATTTACTAGTGAAAATAGAACTACGTTTTACATACATCTTTTATTGTATATTATCTATATTTTCCCCTGTATTGATTAGTACTTCTTATTACTACTGTCGCATTTTGGGTGTTAAGTGAATTTCGTTGTATGGGTATACTGTGTATATATGTACAATGACAATAAAGTTGTTGTTGTTGTTGTTGTTGTTATTATGATTATTTTCTAATTAGTTATATCTTCATATGATGGGGGTGGTTTGCAAGATGTATTATAGTTCAGAACTTTTTCAAGGATTATCTAGGCAAGCTTCCCTTAAAAGTTACTTTTTTACTACTTTTACTAATTCATTTACCATCTCATCATGCTGCTATTTAATAATTCATCATATTTGGCTATGCTAATTGGGCCTCTTGTGGGTTGCTCAAATATGGGATCACAGGATTCAGCCTACTAAAGTAACAGAAATAAGAAGAGCAACTATCATAACAATAATGATAATTCTCAGCCAGTTTTCTTCCAGAAAATTCTGTAAATTATATGTAACTAGGCTAGAATGAGCAAAGCGAATATGAATCTATATGTTATAGATTGATTATACGATGGATTAACTGACCTTTGACACACAGAAGGAAAGTGATAGTAATAGATGGTTAACATTTAATTTAGCTATTTCGCAGATTAAAACAGATATAAATGAAAATGATTCTGATTCATATCCTAACTGCTGAATCTCAGCTGAAAATGAAGCCACAGTTTCTCATCAATGCAGCTGCATGCTTCATTTGGCAGAAAAATCTATTCCTGCTTGGCAATATGTTAAAATGACAAGAAAAGGTCAAGCCTGCTTCCCTTAATGTTTTATTTTATTTGTTTTTGTAAGAAGCAGGCTGTATATGAGGGGAACAGCATCTGTCGGACTTGCATTGCCATCTGGTGAGCAAATCTTGCAAAGCAAGCTGGTGCAGTTGAAAATTGTAGTTTAAATGCAGTGGAAAAATAAGAATACAGCATAGCAAACTTGGTAGGAAACTTGCAGGTCTTCTAGTCCAACCACCTGCTTAATCATTCCAAACAATTGGCTGGAAAACCAGTCATTTATAAACTTCCAGTGATGAAGCACCCACAACTTCTGGAGGCAAACCATTCCGCTGGTTAATTGTTTTCACTGTCAGGAAATTTCTCCTTATTTTGTGTTGGATCTTTCCTTGATAACTTTCATTCTGTTACTTTTTGTCCTGCCCCAGATGCTTTAGAGCAGGGGTCTCCAATCTTGGCAACTTTAAGACTTGTGGACCTCAACTTCCAGAGTTCCTCAGTCAGTTTTGCTTAAAGTTGCCAAGGTTGGAGACCCCTGCTTTAGAGAATAGGTTGACCCCTCTTCTCTGTGACAGTCCCTCAAATGTTGGAAGATTACTATCATAAAGGAGAATATTTGTAGCTCAGGGTTAAAATGAGGTGCCCTTGGTGCTTTCTGAGCTTGGTTGTTTCTTGCAAACATTTTATTATCCAAACTAGTTAACATCATCAGTGCTAGTAAGGAATAGGTTTGGTGCTCAGTTTATATTCTAACAGCTTTGCCTTGGGGTGTCCTTTGCCCTGAACACCAAAAAAAGGAAACTGAGCATCTATACAACTTAGATGGATATCTATGCAACCTTATCAAGAAGTGCCTCACCACTCAACCCAATACAGAACAAAAAGAATAACATTGTCATACATCAAGAACATCTCAGAATTCACCAACAGACTAATACAACCACATGGAATTAGTGTAGCACAGAAACCAACTAAGGCCCTCCAAAACACCCTTGATAATACTGTAGGAGATCGAATGAACCCTGAAAATGTTTAATCTTTATTAAGCTTTTAGTCATCCCGTTGGTCTTTTCTGCTGTCTTTTCTTTTCCTCAATATATTGTTTACAGGTTTCTTTTAGGAACCCTAATCTATCTTGATCAGCCCTTCCTATGATAGAATACCACTTGTTTTGAGTTCATTTAAATCCATATTTTTCCTGAAGCAGTTTTCCCTGCACTCTTTTTTTATTTCTGTTAAATCAAATATTAAAGTTGCTTTCATCCAATTTCCTGCTGCTTCCTTTTTCTCAACTAAATATAGAACAAATATAATAGAACAAATCAGCAGACCAACTACTCTTTCAGCAAAGGGTTCTCAGCTCAGTAGGATATATTCTTGTTAACCTCTGACCTATCTGGTCTCAGAAGATTTTCTGCCCTTTTCTGTTGATTATCTTTTTTACTCTCCAAGTTCCTTGAAATAGACATTCTCAAAGACTTTCTTGTCCACACTAATCTCACCTTGAAAATTTCAAAAAGGAAACTATACTTCAAGCTTCTACAAGCTTTGCTTTTTCCTATTGAGAGAAACTTAGTGGAGAATGGTGATTCATCAAAAATGTCTCAAGGTGCTACATTGATCAGGTGCAGAACTTTATCTGTCTATTGATTTTCCCATCAGGCAAGTGTCAAACTGAGCATGTTTAGAAATGGTAAATATTTAAGAGATGCCTTTCCAAAGAATTACTATTCCAAAAAAGTGTCATACTGTTATTATTTGTCATTTATTTGTGGCTTGTTTATGGAATAGACTCTACTTTTAAAATTAAAAGTAGTGTTTTCTGAAATGAGCACTAGATGGTGCTTTAAACCATCTAGTGTTCACTTTTTAAAAAGTACGAAAATATTGCTGAATTAAAGTTTTAGCTATCTCTGAAACTCCTTAGAAAGAATTTTCCTATTTTATTTTTTTGTAAGCTCTTCCTATAGCTATTAGATTTTTTATGATCATCTCACGAAAGATTTACTGTGAATCTCAGTCTTACTACGCGGCACAGAGCACTATTATTCTTATTAATACTGAACAATATTTTTTTTAAAAAAATAGAATTAACTTTCTAATTGGAGTAAAAAATGTAACCTACAAAAAATAAAATACACCTTGTGATAGAAAATTTTAAAATAGATTACTGCATTTATTTATTTTCATTTGATTGGTTACAGATAAGACTAAATATGATTGAAACATAAAGTATAAGTCCAAATATAAAATCAAAAATATAGACTAACAGGTGCAGAAAAATTAGCATTACACACATCCATATACCAGAGTAACAATAGCAATAGCACTTAGATTTATATACCGTTTCACACTGCTTTACAGCCCTTGCGAAGTGGTTTACAAAGTCAGCATATTTCCCCCAACAATCTGGGTCCTCATTTTACTGACCTCGGAAGAATGGAAGGCTGAGTCAACTTTGAGTCGGTGAGACTCAAACTGCTGAACTGCTGACAGATGGCAGTCAGCAGAAGTAGCCTGCAGTACTGCATTCTAACTACTGCGCCACCACAGCTCAGTAAAGTAGATAGGTGCCTATTCAATGACTCTCCTGTATCCAACAGTAATTTGTAGTTTATGGAAGGCTAATAAGGTACTTGGCACCTCTCTGGGATAAAGCATTTCATTAGAAACTGATTGACTATGGGGTCATGTTCACTTCTATTCTGGAGGAATAAAAATCATTAAGGTGGGAGCAACATGAATTTCTGGGGTGATATCATTTCAGGACACTTTGATGAACCTATATGGTTTTTGAAAGGTCTTCTAGTTTTCAGATAAAAATTTAAAATAAGGGAAGCTTCAGCTTTTTGAATTTTATTTAAACTCAGACCAAAATTCTGAACAAAATATCAGACAACAAAACATATAATAAAATCTAACTTTATTAAAATGAAAAATGTACTGAAACGTGGAGACTTAATTATTTCTAATCGTGCTTAGATTAATAAAATTGAATAATATTTTGTTACTTTTTTGAAGTTTCTAATGAATTGCATACTAATCAAAATTTATTTCCTAAAGGAAATCCCTTTTATATTACCAGAAATTGTATTGTATTGTTGAGAGTGAGGATTTATGTTTGGTTTTCTTTTTTGCTTGTAAGAGATTTGTAAGTTCCATATATTCAAAAAATTCAAGATGTTAGCACTTGAAATAAACTCAAAAACATTGCTGCTTTTAAAATAGCTGTACACCACCTGTTCTTAATGATAAACAATAGCTGTCAAATTTTAACAACTCCACCAAGTTTTAGTGGGAAACAGGAAGAAATTGTGAAGCAGCCAGATGCAATGTGCGAGTAGCACCACGTTATTTACAATTGTTATAGAAAGAAGTGAAGTGGACTGCACAGACTGCCCTTCTCACACAACAGTTTACACCATTTTAAATCCAACAGAAAATGCAGTTAGCAATCTGTAATGAAATAATCTCACAGTGGCACGTTGGATAATTGCCACAAAGAAAAAGGGCCTCCCCTTGATAGTATCTGGGAAGTGAGGGCAAAGCACTCATTGTCTGAATACTGAAACTGTTAACAGAGAACAAGGGCAGTTGTAACAGCCCCAACTCTGAAGATTTCGAGAGCTACAAAATCTGATGCTTATCTTTTATGCTCCCACTTTCCTTCCAAAATGCCTTGACCTTAACCATGATAGCTGCTTTTAAATTTAAAAAAAAAAAAAAAAAAAAAACCAAGGTACTCTTGCCTGGAGAGGAAACTGTCAAAATGGAATGGAGACAATAAAATCTGTGAGGAATTTTTTAAAAAATTAGCTGAATGTTTGCTAAAATATATGACAGGGGACATCTATGTAACAGAGATCATGCCATTTTTAAAATTGAATCTCTAAAAAGTAAAATCAAAGAGAAGCTCACAAATAAAAAAGGAATTATTACTTAAAACCTTGTTTGGTTAATAAAGAAAATATTACTTTGATCTAAACTTTCACTATTTACTTAAAAATAATAGAAAAAGAGCAAGCTAATCCTGGTATTGCAAGGATATTACAAGTTAAGATGCCAAAAGAACATTTTTATGTGCTAATCAATCAGACATCTGCCATTGATTATAGAGAAAAAATAATGCTACTGTAGCTTAAAAAAATAATGCTACTGTAGCTTAAAATACAGACAAGTTAATAATGGACAAACTAATTCTGGAAACAGATTTAAGACTTTAAAAGGAAAAAAAATTATAGCAATAACAATAGCACTTAGACTTATATACTGCTTCACAGTGCTTTACAGCCCTCTCTAAGCAGTTTACAGAATCAGCATATTGCCCCCAACAATCTGGGTCCTCATTTTACTGACCACGGAAGGATGGAAGGCTGAGTCAACCTTGAGGCTCGTGAGATTCGATCTGCCAAACTGCTGGCAGCCGGTGATCAGCAAAAGTAGTCTGCAGTACTGCATTCTAACCACTGAGCCACCGCAGTGGTTATAAGGACAATCCAGGTTATATTTAAATCAGTTTATTGTATTATTTAATTTATATGGTTTGATGTATATGTTTGTTATGTATTAAATAACAAACTAAGTTTCATTGGTTATTAAGGGTTTTTTAAATTAATGGTATCACTATTTATATGTAGTCATCAGGGATGGGTTCTACTTACCTTTACTACTGGTTCGCAATGGGACATGCGCAGAAGCTTCCTGATGAAGTCCGGGTTGGTGGGCGGAGCCTCCCGCCAGTTTTACTACCGGTCCTTGCGAACTGGTCCAAACCAGGAGCAACCCACCACTGGTAGTAATGTGTGATAGTGTAATAGTAATGAGTTACTATTAACACAGTCTTCAAAGAAAGTACCATACCAGTAAAAAAGACTGATCAAACTGCCTGAAATTTTATTTCAAATTCTGACTCTTTTTTTAACTAGGAGATTCTCTGTTTGTTTGCTTTAAACTTTAGTTTGTTATTGCTATGATCCCTTCTGCCCTTATTTGGTACATCAGCAATTTTTAAGAATTAGTAAATGTTAAATGTTAAACAACAAATCTTTGCCATATTTTTTAAAAATCCCGCATCAAATATTTGTTTGTTATTTCTTTTTATACCATGACTATCAAAGAATAAGATAAGAATATTGGAACACTAACTTTTAACATTAGACACTAAATTCAGACCAGATTTTGTCCAAGGAAATGCTGTTAATATTAATATTTGTCCTGTTCTCAGTGTAGATAAACAGCCTAATTATTTGAAACAAGTATCCAAAACCGTAAGAGCATTAGCCAAGCCATATTGGTTCCATTGTCTTGTATTATTCTTGAACATATTAAATGCACCTACTTTATTCTATATTTGGAAGAAAAAATGTACAAGCAAAAGCAAATTGATTTTACTGATAGATAAAGATTGATTTCAGTGTGATTTGAATTTTATTTTTAAATGTTGCCATTATAGCCAACTTAAATTGGTAAAGTTGATCCTTTAGTATTTCTGCACCTTCTTTTGCACCTTCAGAAAGTTGCCTATCAAGCAATTTCCCCCCAATAAACTGTTAGAATAATTAACTCAAATTATTTAAAAAGCAAAGTGTGGGACAGTAAAATTGTCATTACACTGTTTTGTTTTGTTTTGTTTTTACAAAGTGTAAACATGTCTATATTTAAACTTAAAGTTTAGGAGAGTAAGATTTTGGCACAAAAAAGAAAGAAATTTTTGTACATCAATATATGAGGAGTATCTTCACTACGGAATATATGGAACCATATGAATTAATTATACAACAAGTCAAATCAGGTACTATATCTAATTTTAGCCATTGATTTTTGATGAAGTACTTCAGAAGAAGATGCAGTTATGGATCAGACTTCCTATTTTCTAAATCCAACCTCTAGTGGTTATGCTGACATGAGAAATTCTCCTGTATATTTTCTTTGTTCTCTAAATATTTTTATAAATACTCATGCTCTAAAAGCATTTTGCACATATAATAGGCCTTTTCGTTTCTATACCAGCAGTGAAACACCCTATATCTGTAGTGAAGAATGTACATATACAATGTAAAATTTTACAGAACACAAACTCGGTAATCATTGTTAGTTCCCCAGAAGCCGTGGGTAGAAATTTCTCCTTTGTTCTCTTAGTTCTGAGGACAGGACAAGAAGCTGTGGGTGGAAACTAATCAAGGAGAAAAGTTCCTCTCCTTGATTAATTTCTACCCACTGCTTCTTGTCTTGCCCTCTGGTGCTTTGGAGAATAGCCTGACTCCCTCTTCTTTGTGGAAGCTCCTGAGATATTGGAACACTGCTTTCATGTCACCCCTAGTCCTTCTTTTCATCAGACTAGACATACCCAGTTTCAGCAACCACTCTCTATATGATTTAGCCTCCAGTCCCTAATCATCTTTGTTGCTCTTCTCTGCACTCTTTCTAGAGGTCTCAACAACTTTTTTACATTGTAGTGACCAAAACTAGATGCAGTATTCCAAGTACTTAAATAAAGGTACATTATACTTAAGTAAGTATTCATTTTCTTTGTGATAAGGACTTCTCAAACATTGCCCTATGTACAGCATTGTTATATATCCATATACCTTATGAAACCTCCTGGATTGTTTGTACTTGATGTAAAAGATTTTTGACACAACAGAAAGGACTCACTGCAGGCATTATAAGGTCCATCATATTAAATCATGCATAATTTATATAGTAAAGCTGTAAAAATAAATCTGTCACCTCTCATTTAAATCATAAAACTTTTCTCATGCTTGACAGCTTAGATAATACAAATCATTTTTTCTACTGCTTCACAAAATTTGTTTTATCTTCCATTTGAAATTTTACACTTTTTTGCATCATCTTTAGCAAATTAATCATTTAATGCCAAATATTTCTGGAATGGAAAGATTGTTGGTAAAGACATGTTTTCTTGACCATAAATATTTGTCTTGTTGACTAGATTAATCTGAGTCAAAATATGTCAACATTTATGAATAATAAGCAAACACCTATGCCTTAATATTGTGGTGGAATTCAGAAATACAACTTCTGCAAAGTATATCTATTTGAGCACATAGGGTTATATAACCTTGCAAAGAAATTCTCTACTGACTTTCTATATGTAGAGATAATATAATGTTTTAGCTAAGGTAGTTAACTTGTATTAGGTAATGGTAAATCCCACTGAATGATTTTGGATTATTATTTCTTTTTTCGCCAAAGTAAGTTTATTATTGAAAGATGAAATTTTGTTCACTTGACAGTACAGCTGGAAGAAATGCAAGAATCTGGTCCTCTGTATATTTATGAATAGTACAAATAGATCTTATATACATAGTGGCAACAGAACACATTAGATACTAACATTTTAAAGAATGTTAACTATGTCAACAATAGGCAAAATCGACATAGACAAACTACATTGAGGACTATATATTGTAACCATGAATTACAGTATTGTCTTTTTATAATTTCAACAAGGAAGTCTTTTGAAGTCTTGAATTACTCTTCCACATTCTTCTAACAGAATTGTATTAATTTTCATCTGTTTTTGTATCATCGTTCTTTCTGCTGTTCTTGTTTTTATTTAATAATTATTTATTTATTTAATAATTTAACAATAAAATAATAAATTTTATTTCTTCTCTTGCTCCTGTACTTTTCATGTTATATTATGCTTCTTATATACACGTAGATATGAAAAAATGGAATTCGATCTGCTGCTTTGATACACATCATCTGATTCTACATATTCTGTTGTGATCTGACACAATCCATTCATAAACATTGAATGTTGTGGTCTGACACAATCCATTCATGTAAATGGAAGCAGTGCTATTGGTTTTGTAGAGATAGGATACATTTACTTTTCTATATTTTATTCCATCCTTACACTGAATAAATGAAGGTTGGGGACAGATCAGTAATCATTATCCATGAATGTTAAACGGGGGTAGACAAAAGTGTAGAAAATATGAATATAAAATATTTCTGCAGCATGATGATAAGCATGTTTCATCAGAATTAACAATGTTGAATTTAATGATATTTATTCCACAAGTGTAGTCAGGATTGCAGTTTAGTAATAATTTATTCAGGCATCCCTGTGCCAATTTAATGAATTAAGCTAAGCCTTATTGATTTGCATAGGTTGTTAATAGTAATTTACTAACACATTTCTATCAATAATTTAGTATCTCAGTAAATGGAAATTTTCACTAATGAATAAGGAAGCCATTATTCTATCAAACCATTTGTGTAAGTTAAGCAAATTTAACACAGAGAATAATATCTAACAACACCCATTTACAACAAAAATAATACATTGAAATATTTAATCCTAATACTTCTGCAATTGTCACATTAATGACAGTGTCCTTTTTGTTTGCATCAAAGTAGCTAAAAAGGCAGAATGTGAAACATTTTGCTTTTAAAATTTAAGCTTTCTGTTCTATTAACCACTTTAGTATACATACTGAATAGAAATCTGTTCTCTCTGAGTTTACTGAAACTTAAGGTCAAATAAGGGTCATTTAATGCCAATCATTTAGCATCTTTAAAGAAAAACAGTCCAGATATAAAGAAAAAGAGAATATTAGTAGGTATTATTTGGTGCTATAGAATTTCTATAGTGTACTGTTTTCAGAACCTGAAATGAATACTTCATTTCAGCATTATGTAAACAGAACCAATTGTCAATTTTATTTTATTTTACTTTTTAAAACCAGTAGGTTTGTGATGTATAAAAAGAGTAGGTTTTTTTATGAGTCTTTAGTTGTGTGGTCATTCGTTTTGGTAGCTGACACAGCAGATGAAGTATATTCTCCTGAGCTTGAATGTACATCATGCAATGCTGAAAGCAAATTTCAAATACTTTTAAATCTGATGTTGGTCACCTTGACATATCTGGAAAAATGAATAAACTTAAGAAAATGAAACTAATACATTCATCCAAGACATATATTGTCCAAAGTATGAATGGCAAATATATGGTGTGCACACACACACACACACACACACACACTTTATTAAAATGCAAGTTAACACAAAATAAAGGTAAAAGTAACAGACTATATTGGAAAACTGTGTAAGACTACTAAATCTGTTCCATATTCCTAATCCCAGAAGCCATCCAATTTGCTTTGTATCCCACTCCAAATTCTGAAAAACATCTGGGGTAAATTAAGGTAGAGGGATTTTGTGCAAGTGGAAGATGTAATATGTAGAAGATGGTCAGGGTAGGAAGATGATAAAAGTTTAAATATAGTATTATCTATAGTCAGCTGATTAAGGCAATCACAAATTCTGTTCTTACTTTTATGGGAAGAAAATGGTAAACAAACAAAAACATCTTCAAATGATTAAGGCTTGGTTTCTCTCTTGTTTAGCCCTAAAACACTCCTTTGAACAATTTGAAAACAGAATTCAATTACTCCTTCTCCCACACCCCTAGTCACAAAGTTTTTGTGAGAATGGTTATTTATTTATTTATTTATTTATTTATTTATTTATTTATTTATTTATTTATTTATTTGTCAGTCCAATTTATATGCCACCCTTCTCCGTAGACTCAGGGCAGCTTACAATGCATTATAGCAACAGCCTGCATACTTTTTTGTATATACCTGCTTATTAGGGCTTTCGGGTCCCCCTAAGCGGTGTTGTTCTGTACAAAGTTGGCTTATTGCCCCTACAACCCAGGTCCTCAATTTACCTACCTTGAAAGGATAGAAGGCTGAGTCAACCTTGAGCTTGGTGATATTCGAACTTGCACTAATTGCAGGCAGCTGGCAGCTAAGTACTAGCACTTAACAGCACTTTAGTCTGCTGCACCACCGAGGTTAAACTACATTTCAGAGCTTCATAGAACAGTCTGAATTAAACAGGTTAAATTAAACCAGTCAAAACTTTCTCAGGTAAATTAAAATCTACCCAAATTCTCCTAGACCATTTTGGATTGAAGACATGCATGAAGTTAGATTCAGCTTAATTGAATACATGTGTACTTTTTAATACTTGCACTTCTGATTTTGGCTAACTTTCCTCTTATCTAAGATAAGAGAATTTAGCCCATCTGTACATCTTTACTCTCTCATACTTCTACTTCCCTGACAGCTGGAGAAACATTTTTAAAATACAAACACTGAATAGTGTGTTTCTTTGTGGTTACAAAGGGCTAAGCTATAGTGTGGGAAATGTTATACTTTATATATTCTCACTCGGTTGGACTTGACAGTGTTTTGACTGATCTTGGAGTTCAGTCTGGAAAACATTTTCCTTCTTTTCAACACATGATTTTCTTACTAGAGCATTGGCTATTCAATGTCTGTATTATGATGTGCTGGAAATAAAATAGTGCTTTTTCTACTAAGTAAAAGATTTGATTTCTGAAACTAAAAATAGCAGGTGAATATTTTGTTAAACAAGCAAACATGTACAGAAATTCATTTTATATAAGGATTCAAAAACCAAATATCCAATATCTGCAAAGTTGGTGGGTTTTAACATAAAACAGATTTTTTTAAAAAAAAAAGAGAGAGAGAGAGAGAGAGAGAGAGAGAGAGAGAGAGAGAGAAAGAGAAGAAACAGTTAATCTGATTGAACCGTTGTGTGCTTGTCACCTTTATGATAAACAATTTCTTCTGAGTGAGAAGTAAACTATGTCCTAAATGAATTAGCTAGACATAAAATAATTTTAGGATATACTAAATCTTGCTTTTTATATCTTTTATTTTTTTTAATTTTTTAAAATTATTTTTATTAAACATTTTTTAAAAACAAAAAGAAAGCTTTAACACTTTTTCTGTTTCAACAGTTTCGCATCAGTCAAGAATTTCATACTTATACATTTTCCTCTCTTATTTCTACTATATTTTTTTATACATATACTTCTAGTATTTATTTATTTATTTACATATATATATATAACAATACCCATGTACCCACTTCTATTTCTACAGTTTTTGTTTCCTCATATTAGCAATTATACTTCAACTCCTATTTCGACTATTATTTAATTTCACCTTCCTTTTATCTCTCTCCTCCAACCATTCATACTATTTCTCCCACACTAAGTAATATTCTGTTTCCTCTTTTTTCTTGTATCTCCTTTGTTAATTTATCTATCTCCGCACATTCCAAAACTTTTCTGATCAGATTATCTTCGGATGGTATATTATGCTTTTTACATCTTTTATTATGGCAGAAAATATTCTCCTCAAGTGCATAAACTCTGTGTAGTAATAATGGGTTTATGAAACTAAGAAGAACACTTTCCACATTAAAAACAAGAAGCCAAACAAATGGATAGATTGAGAATCTGGAATGTTAAATATATACACAGCTCGGTATATAGTAAAGTAATCATATGTCATTTTCACCATATGTCTACTGTGTAACTAAGACTATATTTATTGTATGTTTCTCAATATATCTTTGGCAACATTTGTTCAACATAGCTTTGCCAATTGTGGATAGCAGATGTATATGTGGGTTGTGTTATTATCTACAAGATGGGGTTAGACAAAATGTATGGGGTGAAAGAAAATTGTTGATAATTGCAGTATTCAGACATTGTATAACTCAAGGTCTTTAAAAGGTTGACTGAACAATCAATCAATGTGGCGTGGTTCTGTAATTGGACAGGGGATGGAGAGGCAATAACATTGTGTTGTGTTGGGCAGAGGGAGATATGGCACAAGACAGAGAAGGTAGTTTCAGTATCTTTTATAGTTTCTACACTCTAGTCCCTAGGTTATATTCCAGTACCTTGTCATCTAAGATTAGTGAGCCAGGTCTCCTTCTGTGGCTACTGATGTTTTCTGGGACCTAATCATGGATGAGAGAACCAACCTGGCTGTTTCAATTTTTTTTTTAAAATTTGATTTATATGCCACCCTTCTCTGGAGACTCAGGGCAGCTTACAATGCATTAAGCAATAGCCTTCATACTTTTGTATATTTATAGAAAGTCATCTTATTGCCCCCACAAACTGGGTCCTCAATTTACCTACCTTAGAAAGGATGGAAGGCTGAGTCAACCTTGAGCCTGGGGAGATTCAAACTTGCAGTAATTGCAGGCAGCTGAATGTTAATAACAGGCTATTAGTCTGCTGCGCCACGAGGCTCTTTCAATTTCAAACCTTTATTGTCAGACTACAACATGTGTACAATGCGATTGGCTGAGCCTCCCTTCATGCATCCCCCAATACAACTCACAGTGAAAGACAGTAAAAGAAAAGAAAAATCCCTAATCCAGTGAATCCTACTAACAAACACACAATCCTACTGCACCATGTGAATTTATTGCACATCGCGCCGGCCCCACAAGTCAATCGTACTATGTTGATTTTCCATTCAGGAGCCTGACAGCCCAAGGATAAAAACTGTTCTTCAGCCTATTTGTGTGGCTGCCTATGTTTCTATATCTCCTTCCCAACAGCAGGAGAATAAAGAAGCACTGGCTAAGTCATCCGTGAGGATTTTCCTCACTCTTCTAAGGCAGCGAGCCCTAATGATGTCATCTAGTGCTATCAGGGGACAGCCCATGATGTTTTGTGCTGTGCTCACCACCCTCTGTAATATCTTTCTATCTGCGGCTGTCAAGCCAGCATACCACACCGTAATGCACTGAGTGAGGACACTTTCTATTGTGGACCGGTAAAAGGTGGTCATCAGGTGTTGTTCCACTTCATTTTTTCACAAGACTCTAAGGAAGTGGAGTCTCTGCTGGGCCTTTCTGACCACATGGGTCATGTTGATTTTCCAGGTGAGATCTTCGCTGAAGTAGACTCCCAGGAATTTAAAGGAGGAAACACTCTCCACACAGCGCCCCTCAATGTAAAGTGGGGCAAGTTCCTCTCCCCTCTTCTGGAAGTCTAACACCATCTCCTTTGTCTTGCTGATGTCCAAGCACCATGTGGATACACCATGTGCATACCTCCTCCCTGTATGCTGTTTCGTCTCCACCTGTAATAAGACCCAATATGGTGGTATCATCTGCAAATTTAATGATCACAGTGGATGGGTCAGACAATACACAATCATGTGTGTACAGTAAATACAGGTAGGGACTGAGCACACAGCCCTGTGGAGAGCCAATGCTAAGCTTCAGGGAGGTGGATATGACAGACCCAACCCTCATTGTTTGTGGCCGGTCTCTCAGAAAGTCTTTGATCCAGTCACAGATGGAAGAAGGAAAATCCAAGTCAACAGGTTTTTGATAAAAGCTTTTTGATGCTTGGCACAATGGTATTGAAGGCCAAGCTATAGTCTATGAAAAGCATCCTGATATAGTTTCCGGGTTTCTCCAGATGGCTCACTACAGAATGTAAAACAGTAGTTATGGCATCATCTATTGACCTATTCCCCATGTAGGCAAACTGATGTTTGCCAACGTCTGGTAGGAGGCATGTCCTAAGGTGTTGGAGAATCAATCTCTCGAAGCATTTCATCACTACAGACATTGTTATAGGTCTGTAGTCATTTAGGCAGTTAATTGCAGTTTTTTGGGGGACTGGGACAATAGTGGCTGCTTTCAAACATGATGGAACACAGGTTGTTTGCAGGGAAATGTTAAAGATCCTTGTCAGGACCCCTGCTAATTGATTGGCACAATTCTTTACTACTATACCCAGCACCCCATCTAGGCCTGCAGCTTTGCTAGGATTCACAGCCTTCAATACAGCTCTCACTTGGTGTTTCTAAAGAGTGAGTGGCTGGGAATCAGAAGGCCAGCTTGTAGTGGCTACGGGATCTTTCACCTCATAGTGGGCAAAGAAGGTATTCAACTCCTCCATCAATCAGGCATCAGTGTTGACTGTGTTCCTCGTGTTGCACTTATAGTTAGTTAGGTGCTACAGTCCCTGCCACACTTGCTTTGGGTTGTTATCTACTAGATGGTTCTCCACGTTCTGTTTGTATTGTTGTTTTGCCATCTTAATGCCTCTTCTAAGGTTTGCTCTGGCCTTTCTATATATATCACTGTCTCCTGCCTTAAAGGCAGAATCCCTGGCTCTCAGAAGCATCCATACCTCGGCAGTCACCCAGTGTTTACAATTTCCATAGACTCTGATGCACTTATCCATTGTTACGCTGTCAGTGCACGCTTTGATGTAAGAGAGTAGAACATCATGCATGTATTCATGCAGATCGTATGTCCAAATACACCCCACTCAGTGGTTTCAAAACAGTACTGCAGCTGACTGAGAGCACCCTCTGGCCAGGTTTTAGCCATTTTCATGACTGGCTGAATTCTTTTCCTGAGAGGGACATACTTCGGGCGCAACAGGAGTGAAAGATGGTTGGATATACGCAGGGGTGGGAGGATCGCTCTGTATGCCTGTTTCAGGTTAGAATACACAGAGTCTAAAGTGTTCTTCCCTCTGGTGGAGAACTGCACATACTGCACATACTGCACAAACTTAGGGAGAACTGTCTTTAGATAGGTTTGATTTAGACAGGTTCAATTAAAGTCTCCAGCCATCACAAGAGTGCCCTCTGGATGGGTTTGCTGCTGCCTGGAGATGACATCATATAGTTTAGAAAGTACCATGCTGTCATTGGCATCAGGAGGAATATAAACAGCTATAATAATTATCACAGTGATTTTTCTAGACAGATAAAATGGCCTACATGTGACAGTCATCAGTTCTACATCTGGCGAGCAATATGTATACACTACTCTGTTGTTAATACACTAGTCACTATGTATATAGATACAGAGTGCTTGTCCCTTGCTCTTACCAGAGTCACTATTTCTATCGGAGCGATAAGTGACATGGCCTGTCAACCTCACTGCCACATTGGGTACAGATGGATGTAGTCAGGTCTCTGTGACAATCATCACGCAACTTTCACAGAGAAGCCTGCTTGCTGCCATCTGCAGCTCTAATTCGTCAATTTTGTGGACGAGAGATCTGGCATTTGTCAAAAAGACACTAGGCAGTGCTAGTCTGTGAGGCTGATTTAACTAAGAACTGGATGTGTATGAGAGATGTGCTTATTTGGTTTCCAAATGTGGTTCCAGATGTGACCCCAGGACCAAGGTTGTGGTAATACTACAGTGATTCAGGAGACTGTTGTGGGTTTCAAATATACTATTATACAGATAACCAGATATGGAACTTGACTGTGAATGAAGTCTATAGAATGGATTGGATTGCTTATGCTTCCCTGAGGCATAACAGCTTCTCCATCTTAGCTGCTCAGTCATGGAACCAGATTGGTGATGAAGTTTTCTCAGTTTATGGTACTAGGAGACTTCGACATGCCTTCTCAAACTGTGGATCTGACGCAGTTTTGCCTTCATTGCCACTAACAACCATGGATCTGATGCTGATTATCAAAGTTCTGACACATTGTGAGGGTTGCATATTAGAACTGGGTTTTGTCTTGATGCAATGATTGCTGCATTAACAACAGTTAACAGTGGGCCTGTAAACTGTTGTCCCTTGTCATGATCAGACATTTTGGGAAGATAGTTTTATTAAAAGGCATAAGCTGCTGTAAGTTACAGCTCACTTTATCAAATGCATAGAGCCACTAAACTGATGTAAGATTCAAATTAAAATGTGAGGCAAAATGATTATACAGATACAGTTTGCATGTTAGATCAGTTGAAAGTACCTTAGTACCTTTATCAATTGTAAACCCATTGTGGTCTTCAGATATTTTAATATAGACTAAATAACTTTTAGTCTATATTAAGACTAATATAGTCTTAATGGCTTTGGCTGTTTCTCACTAACCCATACCTCAATATCGTTGTTTAAAGTTTGTTTCCCCTAAAATTGTTTCAAATCCTCATAGTTTCAAATCCTCTAATATTACTTTGTTTTGACTCCTGATGTTATTCATGTTTTTATGAAGTTTATCTCATTCATCCCATGTAAAATCCAGAAAGCATTCCTGGAAGATTATGGCTTATCATACCACATGATAAGGAGAGGATGTAAAGAATTCTCTAATCTTGTTTGTGTACTTGGGGCTTGTGCTGAAACTGTTGGTATAAATGTGAAGGCACTTCGCTTTGCTGTTACTCTCCTGTTCTTGCTTGTGAGAATTCCCTTCAGTCTGGTTGACTGTAGGTGACAATCAGTGATGTTCTGTTGCTCTGTTTTTGTGGATTTTAACAGGTGTTACCTGGAAATTATTCTCTCTCTTTATTGAAATCATTGGATATTCTGTCCTCTAAATGCCTGGTTGATTTCCACCAGTCTCAAGTGAATCAGAACAAATATGTAGTGGGTATATAGCTTGTCTATCGATGATAGAATTGGTTTGTCAGATGTAAATGCCTTATTCTCCAATGTGTAAATAATGTATATATGGAACATCAGAGGTTAACTTATTCTTTGGACTTTAATGTATTCATAACTTACCACTCCCATTCCTAGCTCCACCCCTTGTATATATAAGGAGCCACCCTCACCATTCTCGTCGCTTCTACCTTGAATATTCAGTGAATATAGAATGCCTATCATAATTAAAAAGAAATATATTTAAAGCTCTAACTCCTATTATCTTTATTGAGTCTGATCCTGAAAATATTGCAACAAGCTGGTAGCAGAGGATGGTTAATTGACTCAATAAGTAATTAAAAATGTCCAAGAAAGATAGGCCCAACACCAGGGCCTACAGCAAAGAAATAGAAACTGATCAAGAGATGGTCAACGAATCCACCAATGCGATTTCGAGAGAATCCGAAGAATACACCACTGAAGAAGAAGAACTAATGAGTGAAAATAATGACCAGAAAGAAATCGAAATAGAAAATAACGAACTCAGGTCAGAGATATTAAAGATACTAAAAAGCCAAAAGAATGATGAAAGTCTCATCGCGGACCTCCAGGAGATGCTGAAGAACAGCGGAGCAGTGAGAGAGAAAAACGTCATTAAAGAAAAACCCAAAGATCAAAAAACCGTAAGTGAGATGACTACTGAGAAAATAGTTGTTAAAAAGAAAAGATGTGATCCCGCGCGAAATTTTGAATGGCAGCCATCTTGGTTTCAACGAACTTCAAAAGAGAATGAAGCAGAGCCAATCAAAACGCTCAGTTCAAAATTTCTGGCGCGAAAAACACTATCAGACGAAGAAAGTGAGAAAGAAGTCTCAAACTCTTCAGATGATCCAAAATCAGAAAGTGAAGACGATTTAACAAAATCTCAAGTAAAATCAGCAATGAAAACGCTTTTTGCTGCTTTTGGGCCAAGACTGAAAATTACCAAGACATCTACGAAGAAGCAAGAAATCAAACCGGCGACTCAAGACCTGCACGCTCCCATCCTGACTTCGAAAGCGACGACGCCCGAGCCCAGAGAGCCATGCCGATTTCGCCCTACACCACAGACAAAATCGAATACCAACGCACACAAAAAGAAGAAAAGAACCGTCACCACCACCAGAACCCCAAAAACCGAGCCAGAGACCGACTCATCTGAGGAGGAGCGGATCGAGAGAGCTGAAAGGGAAAGAACCTTCCACGACGCCACCAAAGAAGAAATGAGCAACGCGCATGTGCGAAACTACGTAGACGACCCAGAAGGACTTGAACTGGCCAGAGAACCGCGCAGACTCATTGCAAGCATCCCAATGCCGTTCTGTAATTTCCTGCACTTGAGAGATCACGGACTGCCCCAGGTTGTAAGTAATGGACAGAATAATGTAGGTAACTTACCCAGTGACTTCCCAAAACTTAGAATTGATGGCATTAATTTACAAGAGTGGTACCAACAGCTTCAGGTTATTTTCATGAAAGAAAATTTACTATTCTTTATAACTAGCCCTCCAAGAAGACCTTGGACTTTAAAAATAGATTGTTTACATCATAGAGCATTTTTCATAATAATATCTAGTGTGTCTCCTGCAATGTATCATAGCATCAAACCAAACCTAACTGTATCAGAAATAATTCAATGCATGTTTAATCTATTTCACAGCGATAGCGTAGCTACAACCACAAGAATGTCTAAGGATTTCTTTTCCTCTAGAGTAAAACCAGGGGTTTCTATAAGTGAGCATTTGATAAATCTAAACAAAATAAGAGCTGAGCTACAATTGAGGGGGGAAGTGATTTCAGATCAAACAATGAAAAGTGTTATTATCAATTCACTTGATCCATCATGGGATAGCTTTATGTCACACTTAGATACCATTAATTTGGGATATTTATCCATAGAAAGTCTATCTAACAAATTGATAGCAGAAGACAATTCAAGAAAAAATCGATCCAGTAACCAAACAGACCACAAACCTTTTAGGAAAGTAGTCTTTCAAGATAAACATAATGAGGCCTTTAGATGCTACAATTGTGGATCCAGGGAACATAGTAGAAGAGACTGCCCCAAAGTCTCAAGAGAGAGACATAGACCAGAATATAGGAGCAAATATAATTACAGACAATCTTCCACAGATAGACACAAATATAGAAGCCCACCAAATTACAAAGAAAGTAGAGGGGGTAGAGAAAATTCAAAAGAGAGGAAATCTGGGTCACTGAATGGGCTAAATAAACAAGACAGCACCAGAACACAGCAGGATGAGAATAACAATTGGCTTATTGATTCTGGTGCAACAAATCACACCACCAACAACAAAAGTATATTATCTTCATTTATAGAAGATAAGTTTGTGATAAAGGTAGCTAATCAAGAAAAGGTTCAAGTACTAGGCAAAGGAAATGTGACCTTGCCTGGTCTAGGGAAAATAGAGGGGGTATTATTAATCCCAGAAATACCTCACAACATACTAAGTGCCATAAAATTAAGCAGAGAATCTGATATCAATATAGTTTTCTCAAAGGGGAAAGCAACTATAGAAAAGAACAAAACAAATGTAGGTACTGTAATGATAAAAGGAGGTCTACCCTATCTGATAACTATAGAAAGATGTTTACATAACATTGATTCAAATATGGAAGATTGTATTGAAGCAGATGATGAAAATGTCAGTAACAGTGACAATGATGAGTGTAGAATAACTCATGATCACAAAAATACATACAAAGAAAAGAAACCAAAAATAGGTAAACCAATTCATGATGAGTGTGCTCACATCTTACACAGGAAGTTAGGACATGCAAGCTTTCCTGTAGTACAAAAAATGACTGAACACGCAGAAGGTGTCAAAATAAAAAATTGTGAAAATTATTTGGAATGCTCAGTATGTAAGTCCACCAAACTAAAAACCAGTCCCAGACCAAAAAAATCTAACAGATCAACTAACAGTATTTTTGATTTGGTACACATGGACTTAGTTGGTCCATTAAGTCCCTCAATTACCTATAGAAAACGTTACTTCCTAACAATAGTGGATGACTACAGCCGATATGGTTTTGTTTACACATTAAAGCACAAGGATGAAACATTTCAGAAATTTAAGGAATTCTACAAACGTATAGAAACACAACATAATATCAGAATAAAGCAAATTATGACAGATAGGGGATGTGAGTTCATGTCTAAAGAATTCTCCCAATGGTTAAAGGATAGAGGAATGTTACATTTCACGTCCAATCCTTTTTCTGCATTTCAAAATGGAGTTGCAGAGAGGAAAAATTCCACACTACAAACCATGATTAGGTGCACATTAGAGGATGCTGGTTTAGGCAAACAATTTTGGTCAGAGGCATTACATTATTCGAATTACACTCAAAATAGAACCTGGTCCAGTATTGTGAATAAGACACCATATGAGGTGATGTACAATAGAAAACCCAAATTATCACACATGCACATATTTGGAGTCACTGCAGACGTACACATACCTAAACAATTGAGGAGAAAGGGAGAAAACGTATCCAGGAGATTAAGATTCATGGGATACGAAACTGGAACCAAAGGGTACAGATTTATTGATAGTAATAACAAATTTATAGTATCCAGAACAGCTGTGTTCCATGAACAGGCCAATTGGTCAAAATTGCACCTTAATGAAATATTTCCTAATAAATGTAAAGATACGATATCTTGCGAGGAAGGAACAACAGAAAATCAAAATATTAACAAAAGTAAGAACAAAACCAAAACTTGGACTAATAGTCAGCATAAAATAAAGACAGACACATTAACAAAAAAGGAAGCTAGATATTTGCATGATAACCATAGCAAGCCTGAAAGAACTATTAGAAACAATAGAAACCAAATACCAAATAAATACAAAGATTACATAATGCATATGAATGGAGAACAAATAACACCTAATACATATGAAGAAGTATTGAAACTTCCACATGAAGAAAGAGAAAAATGGGAACTAGCTATGGAAAAAGAGATGGAAAGTTTACAAGGATTAAATGTATTCACACCTGCGATCGCACCTAAGGATAAAACAATTATAGGTACCAGGTGGATTTATAAAATTAAGAACTTAGAAGGAGGCAATACCTTATACAAGGCTAGACTAGTTGCACAAGGCTATGCACAAAAATATCCAGAAGACTATACTGATACATATTCACCCACAGTGAGAACAGAGAGTGTCAAAACAGCCCTTGTAGTAGCATCTGCACTCAATCTGGACGTATTCCAATATGACATACAGACCGCATACTTACATGCAAAATTAGATAAGGAAATATATGTAAGAGCACCACACAGTCAATACACTAATAAGAACGAAATTTGGTTATTAAATAAGAGTCTGTACGGATTAAAGCAATCCGGCAAAAGATGGTACGATTGCTTGGTAAAAGTACTTAAGACCATGGATTTCAACGCCACCACTGCTGATAACTGTTTCTTTGTAAAAAAGAGTAATGATCATATTGAATTTGTATTAATTTACGTGGACGATATTTTATACATTGGAAAGCATAAAGAGAGTAGGGAAATCTTTGTAAATAAGTTAAATGAACACTTCTCACTGAAATCTCTGGGTAAAGTGAATAAATACCTTGGTGTGCAAATTAACAAAACTAAAAGGGGATTCAAACTTACACAGAAAGATAAAATCATCGAACTCCTAAACAAATGTAACTTAAATAATGCTAAAACCTGTGACACCCCTATGCAAACTGATTTCCTTAGAAACACTGATGAATCTTCCCCTGAGTTTAAAGACAACACATTTTACAGATCAGTTATAGGTTCACTCCTTTATATATCTAATTGGACTAGGCCAGATATTGCATTACCTCTCAATCTATTGTCAAGATATGTTAGTAAACCAACCTTGTATCATTGGGAAGCTGTCAAAAGAATTCTAAGATATCTGAAGGGTACATTAGATTTTTGTTTAATGTTGGAACCCAATAATGACAGAGAACCAAAAATTACTTGTTATGCTGATGCAGATTGGGCTGGTGATACATCATGCAGAAAGAGTACTTCTGGTTATGTTTTTCTATTGAATGATTGTCCAGTTTACTGGTATACTGGTAAACAAGAACTAGTAGCCACTTCTACTACAGAAGCGGAATATGTTTGTTTGTCCAAGGCTGCAAATAACCTTGTATGGTTCAATGATCTGATCACTGATGTTTGGAAGAAACCCACCTTACCATTTATTATGCATGAAGACAATAAAGCGGCCATTGAAATATCCAGATCCGATGCAATTGGACAAAGGTCCAGGCATATTGATATAAAGTTTAAGCATGTGAGACAACTGTCTCAAGACGGATTCATTAAAGCAATACATTGCGATACTTCTGAACAATTAGCTGACATATTAACAAAACCCTTACCTTCTAAACAACACAAATATTTAACTTCTAAATTATATGTATTATATTGTCCTGAATCAGAATGTAATTGGTGTTGTGTAACGAACCGGCATTTAGAGGGGGATTTGTCAGATGTAAATGCCTTATTCTCCAATGTGTAAATAATGTATATATGGAACATCAGAGGTTAACTTATTCTTTGGACTTTAATGTATTCATAACTTACCACTCCCATTCCTAGCTCCACCCCTTGTATATATAAGGAGCCACCCTCACCATTCTCGTCGCTTCTACCTTGAATATTCAGTGAATATAGAATGCCTATCATAATTAAAAAGAAATATATTTAAAGCTCTAACTCCTATTATCTTTATTGAGTCTGATCCTGAAAATATTGCAACATGGTTGTTCAAGATGAAGCCAGAAGCATGGTGATCTGTAGGTTTCTGTTTAACACTGTATATGTGTGTCCAGTCCTCATTGTTGTTGAGGCCAACAACAAAAATTGATGAGAGATTCATTGCTATGGGTCCAGATGATAAAATAATAATCAATCTCATGTAAAGGAGGGATTTCAGGGTGTTGAGAAAATATGTGTGTGCGCGCGCATGCACACACATACACACACTAATAGCTTGGTCACTGATTTGCTGCAATATGCTATATTAAAGGTAATTATCAGTGGCTAAAAAGTTATAATAGCAAGATGTGCTGTGTTGACATTAGTGCTAATGCTCTTGTTGGCTTTAGTTCTTGCTATGGAAGATATTGGGATACACTGCTGTATCAACTTTCAGTGTATAAATTGAATTGCTAGAAAGATTATAAAAAGACCACAGGATATTTTTTTAAAAATATCTGTAGTATCTATTATATTACTGAAAATGCAAGTTACATGAGGTACAGTACCTGGACTATGGAATCTGAAGGTCTAGCTGTGATTATGCCAGTGCTGAAAAATGAAATAGACGGTTGTCTTCGGAATAGATATCCTGCTTCTAACATGCCTCCATACAGATAGGGTCTTTTATGATATGCCTACATAAAGATATTGTCTTAGGAAGTTATTTTATCATGTATCTATTCCTTCCTCATTGTAATAAACAATGTGACAAAGGAAGAATGATAGTCATTACAAACAAATGAATTAAATTGTTAGAGATTTCTGTTTCCTTACTATATCCCTAACCATTGTCCACTTGTAACACACATTATGAATGAGCTACTAAACCAAAGTGTTTTTGTAGCTGCCTTTGATTGCTTGATTGATTGATCGATTAATTAATTATTATTTTTTATAGTTCCTATTTCTTTACCACCCATCACCCTCAGATAACCAAAGCCTCTTTCACATGAATAAAATGTAAAGGAGTTGTAATGTCTTCTGTTTCTGGTACTACTTACTATATCCATTATGCAAAGTGGACATAAAGCATCTATTCGCCAAATATTTCCTGTAAGTTATCATGCTTCATATTTTTATCTCTTTTGGGATAGGAAAAGATTGACAAAGATTTCCCTACTCCCAGCAAAATCATTTAACAATTGTAGTGCTATATCTGGGGAAAATGTGTTTTCTGTTTTTAGATATATTTCAGATAAATTATCCTCGGACTGATCAACTGCAAGAATTCCACAAACTTTGAATGCTATTAAGGTTTCATATTATTGCATGTCGTCTTCCCAGTTAATTTCCATAAAATATTGGAGTGAATTACTCACCTTATAGCAAGGATGCTTCAGACGTTGAAACATTGAATCTACTTACTATACCTTGATATTTGAGCTTACTGAAGCATTTTCCTTATACCAAGTTGCATCTAGCCCTAATGATTTCAATGATTTTTTTATAATAACCTGAAGCATATTATAAATAATAAATGATAAATTTATTATGATAATAAATATCATAAATTATATTTATGATAAATATAATAAACGTAGTGCATGCTGCATATATCACATTTATCATATTTATTATTCTTCCCTCAGTTAGTGGTGCAGTCCTGCTGCAAATAGTTGGTTTAAATTCCAATGGGATTTAAGCAGTTTTAATACATGGATGATTTCAACATCTTCTTTCCTTCCTTCCTTCCTTCCTTCCTTCCTTCCTTCTTTCCTTCCTTCCTTCCTTCCTTCCTTCCTTCCTTCCTTCCTTCCTTCCTTCTTTCCTTCCTTCCTTGTCTCATAATACATTCTTATTTGTATATAAATTGTTCACATATTCAAATATTTTTAACCATGCCATCCGAAATAATGAGAAAGTCCGCTTTCCTTTGCTATCGTTAAGCTCTTCTGTATGGTAACATAAGGATTTTATGTATATTCTTGATGATTGCCAATTTCCTCTCATAACCTAACTTAAAATAAACATGGAGCATAATTTTATTAAATTTTAAATGGATCCCACTCATTTATTTTCAAGATACAAATTCTCTACTTAGGGTTCCATTACTAAAAGGAATGTTTCCATTCTGGCCTTTTATATCCGTTCCTTATGTATAAGAACTTGGAGAAAAAACTTCTTTAAATGATCTTAAGGTTCAGGTTGCTATACAGTATATGCACTTCACCTGAAGTGACCATTCAGATAAATTAAATATTAATATAAATGTTTTGAACTGCTCAAAAAAAATTGAGTTGCAAACATTGGCCTGATAAAATTCTATTGACCATTTCCCTGTTAAGACTTGACCTTAATTTGGGTGTCTGAAATTTCTGGACTATTTTCAACTAAGCTGCATGTATAATGCCTTGTATAAAACCAAACAAATCACAAAATGAGGAAAATAAATGTTACAAATAAATACATAAATTGCTTAGAGCACAGCATTGCAATAAGATTCAGTTTGGGCACTGATTAAGCATACTTACTTCACTTGATTAATTCTGGAAATCAACCAATGGCTATGCATTTTTTAAAATTTATATAAAATTTTGATGCATATTGCAAAAGCAGAATAAATAGAAACGCTAGGTTTTATTGAGCCTCCGTATTACAGTTTTATTTGTTGATTTGATTTAACTTAATAGACTTGTTTTTGCTTTTATTGTGTTTGCCATCCAGAGTTTCTTGGACAAATGTGTAGCCATATAAATTGGATAAATGA
The DNA here is from genome assembly GCF_059756535.1 of Pantherophis guttatus. Taxonomy (NCBI): domain Eukaryota; kingdom Metazoa; phylum Chordata; class Lepidosauria; order Squamata; family Colubridae; genus Pantherophis; species Pantherophis guttatus. Next base: position 35,838,244 of record NC_142068.1, on the reverse strand, counting down.
GTAAATTACCAAATAAATAGAGGTGAAGACTTGCGTTTAGTGCATTCTCCTTTGTTACTTTAATTGGAAGGTTATTATTATTATTTTTCAAGATGGAATGTAATTTGCAGGCAATTATTGCCATTTTAAAACAAATCGCACCTGCTAGCTGATGATAAAAGAACTCAGAACTTCTTGTTAAAGAGCAATATTTATAGTTCTAAGGTTTCCAGAGAAAGATATGTTTGATACGGGTGTGCAAGACATCCAGAAGGAATGTTTTTATTTACAAAGCATGTTGGCATCAGTGAAGCACCAATCTTTGAAGTGATAAAATAGCCATGTTGTCCAAAAGTGTAGATGTTTATTTACATGTACATGTTTATTTGCATGCATACTTTGCTTTTTTGCTTTGACAGTCATAGTCTTGTGTTGTATATATGCATGCAGTGCTATCGGTACCTCTATATAATTATATTGTTTGCTAATTAATGCAAAATATCATTGAACATGAAGGCAGGAGGTTGATATTTTGTAAGTATGCAATGTCTTAGGCACAATTGTTACTATTATTAACAGCAGATGGGATTTTATTCATTTGTTACTTAATAAAAGGAGTTGTTGATGGGGTGGTCATATAAGCTAAGCAGGACCAGTTTAGGGTGATTTAAAACCAAATACACATTTGTATAAAATGTAGTCTCCAGGAAGCAAGAGTTAATTCATGAGAGTTAATTTAGTAAGTACTGGTAGTAAAATATCCCACTACATCCCTGTGAGTTCATTTTAACTTGGCACAGATTTGGAAGCTATAGTATTATACAATGCTGCTAGGCATATGAAGGATAATTATATTAAAAATTAAGGACTTAATAGAATGCTAGTATTATAAATTAAACAGGTATTAACTTACATTTGATTTATAAGGCTACCCAATATAAGCAATGTGACTGTGGCCAGCATAGTGCATAAAAACAATATCTTGATAGAAAAATTCAGGTTTTGTTCTGCATTTTCCATTTGTTTATTCTCTTATTTAAAAACAAACATATTCCCCACCCATATTATCATCTCCTGACAGGAAACATTTTGTCTTACCTGTATCTGCTAGGAAATCTTGCTTCACAAGCAGACTTTCACATGGTTACTATATGTATACCTGAAGGTTATTTAACAAAGCTTGTTAGGAAGCCTTCAGATGCACCTTGATTGAAATAGTTATGTACACTGAGAGCATATGCACCAAGACAAATTCCTTGTATGTCCAATCACACTTGGCCAATAAATAATTCTATTCTATTCTATTACATTCACATATGCACACAAATATATTATATATGCATATATCCATATATTTACACACACACACAAACACAGAGGTTGTTTCTCAAACCTCAAAATGATTACAGATAAAGTTATGCTGTTGAATATGTTATTGTGCATATTCTTCATTAATATGTATCTTTATTCTGAAGTTCTATTACCTATATACTGCTTTAAATACTGTATACTACACCCATAATGTTCAATCAAAAACAAGCAAAATTTGAAAAAAAATACAACATCAAAGTAAAATTAAGTAGATATGATAGTTTAGTTTATCTATTTATTCAATTTTTATAACTGATCATCTCAAATCAGTAACTGGGCGGTGAACGATCATAAAAATATTTTGAACAATTAAAATATAATACAAAAAGAAATTAAATACTTATAGCAGCCAAGAGATATCATAATCTGTCAATGTCAACACATCCAGGAAACAGTGCTCTTTACATACATGGAATCCAGGCTCAGGCACATAAGAAATATTGATACCAACATAACAAAAATACAAATAAAAATGTAACATAAACTACTATAATGGTGTGTTGATTGCCTGTGCAACTGAAAATTTAAAATATTATGATCTATAAAGTGTGTGTGTGTGTGCATATAGATACACACACACACACACACACACACACCATGTATGTTTTGCTGCAACAGAACTCATTTTCATACCTATGACTTCAAGACTCTTTGCTGGTAATTTAGGCAGCAAAAAGATGTCTTGCGTGTGGGATGACATTCTATGCATATTTCTTGATAGGACACTTTGCCTTTTTGAAAATTGCAAACTTGTTCTGATTACCCACAAGATTTTTATATTATCCAGACTGAATTCAGATAGTGAAAATATCAGCCAGACAAAAATTTAATTGCACCAAAGTGTCTTTTGGGATCGTGTTTGTGGAGTCTAAATGTCTGTGGCAGTTCTCTCTTTTGGCAGCACACAGAGGTTTTTAAACCTACCATCACCTGACCATAAGCAACCCAATACTATGCTTTGTGACTTCCTAAAATTAGTGGAGCTGGCTGTCTGCCCTGCTCCTGGTGTTCCAATAGAAACAGTAAGCACACTGAGTTCAGAATCATAAAAGCGACACAGTCAAAACAAACATCTGGGCCTTATCCTTGTCTGGATGTTGCTTTCTGTATCAAAAAAGTTATGAAAGCACAAACAGTGATGTGAAATACACAATTGTGGCAATAAAGAGTGCTTAAAAACACCAAAACAGGCTTTTTAAATATGCATAGTCAGTGTCAACCCAAGACATATTGCTGAATAAGATGTCATGTCCTTCCTATTTCAATGGAAGGACATGAACCTAAATGGAAGATTAGTTTCATTTTACTGCAGAATGCACAGTCTTTTGTGTAGAGTTAAAAGATATCTGAATAGGCAAAAGAAGAGAAGGACGCTTGGAAAAGACAACTAATGGGAGAAAAGGAGGAGACAATGTTTTAACAATATTTCTACCTACACTCATTAGAGAGGAAGGGATTATAAATGATAAACAGGCACACAATGGGAAACACATATGAAGAAGACATTGTTTGCCTTCAGCCTGTACCCATTTTAAGATCTTGTAAGTTTCAGGAGGAGCTTACTAAATTGCCAATAGCACTTATCAGGGAAGCATGGAAAAAAGATGTTCAGTTAGATACTGAAATGGTAGGCAATATTTTATTTTAAGGCTATCCCTGACAGATGAAGGACTTGATGATGAAGAAGGACATCCTATTTTTGACGGATGTTTGGTAACTTTGTGTGCACTTAGGAGCAGTAGTAGTTAATGGAAAAAATCTTGTTGAGGAAATTCAGAATGGGAGAGATGAAAACTAGTGTAAAAGATAATAAAGAATGGACAATCCAGAGTAGAAGTTGGAGGAAAGGAATGTATTCCTCCACTCTTATATGGCTCTTGTATATCTCACAGCATTTTCACAGCATGGAATTAGTGGATCAATGTATTTCATATCCTATACTTGGACCTATTTCTAATTGTATTTGTGTTGTGATATAATGTCTGTAGAAGATTATGAGTTTCTTGCTTTTGAGCAGAATCTTTTAATTACATAAAAACTACTGAGTATGTACAATCTTTCCCACTTGGGTAATAGTTCACTACAAACATCCTACCGAATTTACCATATGGTATGGAATTTATCATACCGTACCATAACACAATATCCTACTAATTTACACTCCTAGATAATTTGTTTGTATGTTTTACACAAGGGCAACAAACAGTAGTGCCATTTGTTGCATGAATAAGCCTGAATTCACTAAAGCTATTTTCTTCTAGTGTGAAGAATTAGGAACTCTTCTCATAAAAGTGAACCTTTGATAAGATACTTCTGGTAAATGAAGCTGCCAAAACACAGCTGATCAGTCTAGGAATAGAAGCTAAATGCCTCCTTCCATTTATTTTATTATTTATTTTATTATTTCTATTTCTATACCGCCCTTCTCCCGAAGGACTCAGGGCGGTGTACAGCCTATTTAAAAACACAAAAACAAAAACAACAGTTAAAATTTAAAATCATTAAATAATTAGGCTCCAATTAAAATCCCAGGAATTTAAAAATACCCCAATTTAAAACGTTATATTAATAGCCCGGCCTGGCGGAACAACAGGGTCTTCAGAGCGCAGCGAAACACCCGGAGGTCGGAGATCTTACGTATTTCCGGGGGCAGTTCATTCCACAGGGCTGGGGCTCTCACAGAGAAGGCCCTCCCCCTGGGTGTCGCCAGCCGACATAACTTGGCCGATGGCACCCTGAGGAGACCCTCTCTGTGGGAGCGGACTGGTCGGTGGGAGGCTATTGGTGGCAGAAGTCGGTCTCGAAGGTACCCGGGTCCTATGCCATGGAGCGCTTTAAAGATGGTAACCAACACCTTGAATCGCACCCGGAAGACCACTGGGAGCCAATGCAGCTCGCGCAGGAGGGGTGTCACGTGGGCGCAATGAGTTGCACCCATAACCACCCGCGCGGCCGCATTCTGGACCAGTTGGAGCCTCCGAATGCTCTTCAAGGGGAGCCCCATGTAGAGAGCATTACAGTAGTCCAACCGGGAGGTGACAAGGGCATGAGTGACCGTGCGCAAGGCGTCCCGATCCAGAAAGGGCTGCAACTGGCGAATCAGGCGAACCTGATCAAAGGCCCCCCTGGCCACGGCCGTCATGTGCTCTTCTAAAGACAGCCGTGCATCCAGGACGACACCCAGATTGCGAGCCCTCTCTGTGGGGGGCAAAGATTCACCCCCAATAGTCAGCGATGGCACCTGCTGACTATATCAGGGCGCCGGAAGCCACAGCCACTCGGTCTTGGAGGGGTTGAGTCTGAGCCTGTTCCTCCCTATCCAGGCCCGCACGGCCTCCAGGCAGCGGGACATCACATCAAGGGCATCGTTGGGGTGGTCTGGAGTGGAGATGTACAGCTGCGTATCGTCAGCGTACAGTTGACACTTCACCCCAAAACCACGGATGATCTCGCCCAGCGGCTTCACATAAATGTTGAACAGGAGAGGCGAGAGGACCGACCCTTGAGGCACTCCCCATGCGAGATGCCTCGAGGTCGACCTCTGTCCTCCTGCCAACACAAACTGCGAGCGGTCGGAGAGGAAGGAGGAGAACCACCGCAAAACGGTGCCCCCTATTCCTAACCCCCCCAACCGCTGCAGCATGATACCATGGTCGATGGTATCAAAAGCCGCTGAGAGGTCTAATAGGACTAGGACAGAGGAGCAACCCCTGTCCCGAGCCCTCCAGAGATCATCCACCAACGCGACCAATGCCGTTTCTGTGCTGTACCCCTGCCTGAAGCCCGACTGGTACGGGTCCAGATAGATAGCTTCATCCAGGTGCCGGGGAAGTTGTCGTGCCACCACGCTCTCAACAACCTTCGCCACAAAACGAAGGTTGGAGACTGGACAATAGTTGGCTAATTCAGCCGGGTCCAGGGAAGGCTTCTTGAGGAGGGGCCTCACTACCGCCTCTTTCAAGGCGGCAGGAAAGGCACCCTCACTCAAAGAAGCACTAATGATCCCCTGGAGCCAGCCTCGTGTAACCTCCCGGGAGGCCAGCACCAACCAGGAGGGACACGGGTCCAATAAACACGTGGCGGCACTAGTCTTACCCAGGACCCTGTCCACATCCTCGGGAGTCACAGGATCAAACTCCTCCCAGATAACATTCTCAAGACCTGCCCTCGTCTCCTCCCGTGGACTCATCCAGTCGGAGTCCAGGCCATCCCGAATCCGAGCGACTTTATCATGCAGGAATTGCACAAAATCCTCAGCACGACCCTGCAAGGGATCTTCCCGCACTCCCCCCCGAAGAAGGGAGTGGGTCACCCTAAACAAGGCGGCTGGGCGGTTCTCTGCAGATGCGATAAGAGCGGAAAAGTGGTTAGACTTTGCCGCTTTTATCGCCACTAGGTAGGTCTTGATATAAGACCTCACCTGTGTCCGGTCGGAATCGGATTGACTAGTCCTTCAAATGCTCTCTAGGCGTCTTTTCCGACGCTTCATCTCTCTCAGGTCCTCAGAAAACCAAGGAGCCAGTTGAGATCGGCATCGGGTCAGAGGCCGCAAAGGCACGACGCGGTCCAAAGCTCCGGCGGCCGCCCTTTCCCAGGCGGCCACCAGCTCTTCAGTCGAGTCGTGTGTCAGGGTCTCAGGGAATGGCCCAAGCTCCGTCAGGAACCTTTCGGGGTCCATCAGGCGCCTGGGACGGAACCATCTAGTTGGCTCCGTCTCCCTGCGGCGGGGGAAGGCGGTAGGAAAGTCTAGTTGGAGGAGCGAATGATCTGTCCATGACAAGGGTTTAATATCTAGGTCCCCTATACCAAGATCATTCAACCACTGACCAGAGACAAAAATCAGGTCCAGAGTGTGTCCCCCTATGTGAGTTGGGCCTTGAACTAACTGGGTCAGGTCCATGGCCGTCATGGAAGCCATGAACTCCCGAACTGCCTCTGACGCCTCACCCACGGATGGAAGGTTGAAATCCCCCATGACAATAAGTCTGGGGGTATCAACCGCCACCCCGGCAATGACGTCGAGTAGCTCGGGCAGGGTCGCTGCCACGTGGCAGGGAGCCAGGTACGTAGTCAGCAAACCCATCTGCACCCCACGGCCCCACTTCACACAAAGGGACTCACATCCGGCTATCTGAGGAACAGTGGTCTCCCTCGGACAAAAACTTTCCCTAATAATCACCGCCACTCCCCCACCCCTCCCCTGGGCCCTTGGCTGATGAAATGCACGGAAACCTGGCGGGCACATCTCAACGAGGGGGACCCCCCCTCCTGGCCCAACCAGGTCTCCGTAATACCTGCCAGGTCTGCACCCCCCTCCAAAATAAGATCACAAATGAGGGGGGCTTTATTAACCACCGACCTGGCATTACACAACATCAGGACCCTGGGCCTGAGACTCTACACAACCCAGGACACGAGTCACGCATTGGGGGCCGGAGTGCGAAATCGCTCGTAAACAGCGTATGCGCACCCCCGACACTTGATATGACCCCCTGCGTCCGTCATACCTGCCCCTCCCACTCATTATTTCAATTTCGCAGCCCTTCCTGTCCTCCCCCTGCTCCCCGGTTAAATTTCCTTTCGCGACCCTCCTGCTGCAACTAATCGACCCATCATCCCGCTCAGTCGCTATCTGGACCCCCCCAGGTCCGCTTTTACAACCCCCTCCCTCCCTCCCGGGTCCCCTTAAAATTTTCTTTAAAAATTTAACTAAAAAACCCCTCAACCCCCTCTTCGCTACATGCCATTTCATTTTCTGGTTTGTATATTCCCTGAGACATTTTCTTCTGTTACTTTTCTGTTATAATGAGCAAACCCTTACAGACAAGAAATGTCAGCAATACACAAATAGACAAATATATCTCCTTTTTTCCTACTGATTTTCAAAGTTAATAATGAAAACAATCTCTTGAAGAACTACTGGCTACGTTTATGACATTTATCTTTAAATAGAAATAATTATAAAAATTAAGGTCCCTTCCCACTCAGTTACTTTGTTAGTGTGCTTGAAAGCTATCTCAGTTCACCACTGAAAAGAAATTATTAGGGTAAAAGAAATTTGCAAAAGAAAGCAACCACATTAAAAATAAATCATATTTATTGCCATTGCTAATAGACTATTAGCAAAGGCTGATCCAAACAAAGAGAAAAAAGAAAAGTAGTGCATTGTTTTATGGAATTTAAAAGTAAGTATACAAAATTTGAGAAGAGTGTAGCCTTTTGTTCAGTAGTATTGAGGCCAAGCACAATACACCTTACTATTTTTTGGGGAACCAATATGCTCACACATTGACCATTTCATTGGCTCAGTCCAAGACACTCTTGTCTTTTTTTTAAAAAAAATGATTTTCTATATAGCTGCTTATCTTTGTGAATGGAAAGGGCAATTTATGGCTTTCTTTTACATAGTTTTTCCACTTCTTGTTCATCCAGAAACAACAGAGACAATATTGTAGCAATATTGGTAATAACACATTGCAAAGAACTACACAGTTAGTTTTGCATGCCCTTGGACAGAAGTTTGACAAAGGACAGCCTTTTTGAAACTGGTGACTTTCAAAAGCTGCTTGTGAAGTAGAATTGAATCCTGCTATTGAGGATGAGTCAAAAGCATTTTGTTGCTTGATGTGAAGGGATTTCTTTCCTTCCCCCTTCCTACAATTCACATAAACCATGACTGAAAACTTAAATATTGGGAACTACTAGCCCTTTAAAAATTCCAGAGATGAAAGGGATTTAAAAGCTAGATGGCTCCACAGCTCGCATTATTCTTTCTCCCGTTCCATCTTTAACATCTTCTATGTGATAACACAATTCACTTCTCTGATTCAATAACTGCTTGTCAATTTCATTTTTGTGAAAAAAGAAAAAAAAATAAGAATGGTACATCTTGCTAAAAGGCTGTATTATTTTTAATGAGACAAACATTCTTTATTTAAATTTAACATAAATTTGGAATTTTGAATCAGGTATAAACTGGAGATAAGCAAAACTCCATCTTTTCCTTGAAAGTTGTTGAGGTAGTAGGACCCATGTTTGCAGCTACTAAAGGAAAAAACACAGACAAGTTTACTTAAGCTTTGCCATATCTCCTTCCCTATTGCTGAGACAAGCTGCAGGTTATTTAAACCAGCCAGGCCCACCTTTGCATTCTTACTGATAGTAAAATAAATCATTTCTTGCTCTGTGCAAGCAAAGCATTACAGATATTTATGCTCCATAGTGTGAGGTACACTATAAAAGGGAAAAGCAATAAAGATTTGGCAGTAAAGGGATTATCTCAGTGGCTGAATTTCGATTTGGATTTTTGTGACCTGATCTGTGAGATCTTGGCATTGCATTTTGCTGTAACTTGTCTTTGTTTGACTCTCCCTCTTTAAAAGATTTATCTAAAATGTACAACATAGAACACATGTAAATAGTTAGGAAACTGCCCCAATCCTTAAACATGCATTTACTGGATCAAATTAAAAATTGTGCACATACCTAAAATTTGATTGATCTCTTTTGGCAATATATTTTGGAAAAGGGACCTAAGTTATATTTGCTATTCAGGAAAATTATTCAATATAGATGATGACTGAAGTATATTAATGACTATAATATGTAATTAATTATCTTTTTTTTTAAAAAATCCATATACCATAGTTGCTTCTATGATTTTCTCTTTTAATCTGGAATCAAAAATAGGATTTGAACACATTTTTAAATTCATGCTTGCAACAGAAAAAACAAAACAAAAAACCCAGTAGCAAGAATACATTAACCTGATCTAAGATGCTACACAATAGGTAATTTGAATTGTTACATTAAAATAATGGGCAGATATTAAACATATTTTCATGGCAAAAATTCAGTTTTACCATCAGGTAATTTAGTAGCATGATATCTCCACTAGACTACCTGAAACAGCTATGTTGTTAAAAGTACAAAAAAAAAAAACAAAACATAAAAAAAGAATAACAGGTCAGAAAAATGCAACAGCCTAACAATCATAATTTTTCCAAAAAAGGTTGACAATACAAGAGACATAAATTCATGTCAAGCAGTTTAGAACTCTGAATTCTGAATCTTATCTTATAGCTTTACATTTTAATGAGATAGAATCCCCATATTTCCTTTTGCTTTTGAGATAATAAACCTATAAAATTACTAGTTATGTCCCAAACAATGACTTTAAAGTATTAGATCCCTCAGCCATATTTAAATTTGTAATCTGAATTTCTGGAACAAAAAGCCCCATTTTTTATTTATACTCACATTACTTTCTTTTAGGAATGAACAGATCTATGTATGAATTGTATTTTTTCACAAATGTATGGTTTGCATCCCTTCAAAGAATATGAATGTCAGATGAAATCTGACACTGGAGTTAGTTTTCTACTTGATACATCACATTGTCTCACATTTCTTTTGTCCTTTTGAGATAGAAACTGTCTGATCTAGTAAAATATGGAGCAGATGCTGATCCTAGGACAGCTTCTATGACAATTTTTCACATAGACATTATAAAGGTAAATGTTTTTTAAAAAACATCAAGCACAGACTAATTATTTAAGCCTTTTAGAAATGCTAATAGACTGTTAATTTATTCGTCCAATGGGAGCTTTTTACTTTAAACAAATGGCTCTTGTAAATGTAGTATAACTTCGAGAAGGAAAGAGAAATTGGTAGGCCTTTATTGAATAACTAAAAGAAGAATAGAATAACTAAAACTGGAAATAAGATATATAATGCTAGTATGAAGTTTCTTTCTACATTATAAGGCTATTTAATACTTTGTGAAGGTTATAAATATGGACACCAATTCTTTTTTATGCCGAAACAGTGGTAAGCAAACTTTGGAGGACCACAATAAAATTCTCAAAAGCCTTCTAGACAGTATGGACATTGTTACAAATTGTTCACTCCTCCTTTTCTTGTGAATGGTAAAGGATTTTATTATTTTACAATGTGAAAATATAAGCATCTACATCAGGGGTGTCAAACTCGATTCCATTGAGGGCCGTACCAGGGTTATGTTTGACCTTGGGAGGCCAGGTAGGTGCAGCCAGGATGGGCATGGCCAGCTCGATGTCACTTGTGTTGGGGATGCCTGTGGTGGCCTAAGTGCTCTGTCAGTGAAAATGGGCTCCCAAACTCTATTTTTGGCTGCAACAGCCGCCTGCAACCCTCTGCCAGAGAAAATAGAGCTTGGGAGGGCCACCGATGGCCCCTGCATGTTCCGTTTTTGGCTGTGATGGCCTCCTGCAATTCTCTGCCAGCCCGTGGCCCTCACATGCTCCATTTTCACTGGCAGAGGCACCACAGGCGGGTCCTTCGCTGTTTCCAGGGGAACTTTGCAGGCCAGATCTAAGCACCTTGTGGGCTGGATCTGGCCCCGGGCCTGGATCAAAGGGCCCGTGATCTACACTGATATCAGACCCAGAGTGCAAATATTTTAACAGATATTTCTTAAGATTATTAAATGATGCCATTTGTGAAATAGATCAGAAAATGTTTCGTAATTCATGAATAGAAAAAGCAGCAGACACAGAAAAGTAACTAGAGTGAATATATTAACATCCAAATAAATGAAAGTTTACAAGTACTTGTATGATGCATAAGAGTTGTTTCTTTATTAAAATTCTTTCTCATTTGTTTTCTCTTTTCCTTTTCCTATAGTTGGATCTGCTTCTTTGGCTAGTTTTAATAATAACTTGAATGTTGTTGGTTACTACATTACCGTTTGTCATAGTAACTTTATGTTTAGTCTATTTTTCCAAGTTAATGTTGACTAATTATTTTAGTTATGCATGTAAAATTATAAACTTTTATATTTTAATTGTATCGCTATTGTTGAGTGTTGCTTTTATTAAACATTATAGGTTGGCTCTGATTGGAAACAGGTTCTACACAAAGAAGTACATTCATTCATTCTAACAGCCTTATTTTCTGGCTGTTTTCTCTGAATTATCTGTTTAATCTAGTTGGTTTTTTTTTTTTTCATGAAAGCAGGACAAGAAAATGTATTCTTGCTAATCCTCATGCACAAAAATATCTTCATCTCACCTGATCTAATTTTTTTACCTTTATGCGTTTCAATTTCATGCATGTAAATACTAATAGAAAGAACAAAGCAAGCTTTTGCCATTTAAAAGGATGTAAATTTACTACTAGGGATAACATATGATACTGTGCATTTCCTGCAGTACTTGGTATACTTTTATTGGTTTCAAAAAAGTGTCAACTGTCCCAATATGCTAGCCAACAAAAGAAATTCCTGAGACAATTCCCCCCCCCCCAAGAGTATACTTTACTGAAAAGCCATGTGTGTACAGAAGTGGAAAAGCAGTTCTAACATTTCATGTGTGAAGGCGTAAGATAAATCCACCTTTCTCTCCCTTGCTTCTCCCATGGTCCTTTATTCACCAAACCGTTGCACCTGAGTTGTTCTGAGAACAATCTGTTTGCCTCGGATATTCTCAGAGTTGTTAACCTTGGCGTGGAACTGTCTCATACTTCCAGATGGCACACTTACAATCCAGAGTTTTCCTCCCAAACCACCCTCACATTCCAATGCCTTCCCTTCTCCTTTCCATTATTGTTGTCTGATTGCGACCAGGCTGTGTAGCGAGTCAACCATGACAGTAAGCAAAAATTGACCTGATTAGGAGGGCAAGTTTGAATTGGGAAATTGAAATAAATAGCCTGGAAGGAGACATTGACAAAAATTTCTATACTGTTTCCTAATTTATTTATTTTTTTAAAAAATCACAACTTCAGCATGAAGTCACCCAAGATGGAGCTCAACTTGAAGAAGATATTATCTCTTATATAATGTGAAATGCCCTGGAAGTTGGATACTACTGTTGTACACATAGGTAGAGCTATAAGTTTACCAAGATAACTGTTACAAATGGCAACTATTCAAATATTTTGTAATACAAAATTATATATCATATAATTTCCATATGCAATATATTGCTGGACAAAATAGTTATAGGAAAGGCAGACTTAAATTAGTTGACTCTTTAACTTGGATATATCCATCTATGGTCAGAGAGAAAGAATCTCAGAACGCAGAAAAGTTTAATTTCTGAACCTTTCTTTATAAAAGTATAAACTTCAATGGTGACCCAAGTGATGATGTCGCACCCTCTCAGGATGTGTGGAAGCTGCAAGGGATCTAATTGAAGGAGCCCGAGACTTAAGACTGAACCCTGGAAAGATTGAGTGGCTTTGGATGCATGAAACCTCAGGATCCGAATGTTTCTCATCCTTAGTTCTGGGTGGAGTTGCACCATGCCGTTCACGGTCAGTTTGCAACTTAGGAGTTCTCCTGGACTCATGTCTCCTGCTTTCAGAGGTGACATGTATGACCAGGAGAACTCCTGTTTGTGCATCACTTGTGACCTTTCCTGGATCATGTCTCCCTGTGCCTAGTTACTCAAGCCCTGGTCATTTGTCACCTGGACTACTGCAATGCACTCCTCATGGGCCTATCCTTGAAGTCCATTCGTAAGCTTCAGTTGGTGAAAAGTGCAGCAGCAAGAGCAGTCTTTGGGCCCCTAGGATGGCCCATATTACATCTCTGCTCTGCGAACTTCACTGGGGCTGCTTCCAAGTGCACTTCAACGTGTTAGTTATGACCTTTAAAGCCTCTAATGGCATAAGTCCAGACTACCTGACAAACTGCATTTTCCTGCTAGAACAAGTCTATCTACTCAGGCTGGCAGAGAAGGACTACTTAGGATCCCGTCAGTCAAAGAACTCTGACTATTGGGATCCAGAAGTCCCTTCTCTGTTCCAGTGTCCATCCTTTGGTACCTCTTAGGTAAGATTAGCTCCCAAACTCCTATCTTCCCACCAGCACCTGAAGACCTGGCTCTGCTGGTTAGTCTAGGGGCAGAATGGAGGAGTTTCACACTGGAGGTGGCTGTTGAGATTGATGGCAGACTCCACCTTCCATTTCTTGAGCTCTGCTCTCCACCCATCCATCTTTTTGGTTATCATACTAATGTATTCTTCACCCCCACCCTTTGTTTATTTTATGGTTCTATTATTTTCCTTTTGTTCTGTTTACCCTTTCATGTTCTTCTTGTTTATTATTTTAAGCTGTCTAGAGTAGCCCCAGAGATAGACAGGAGGCAAATAAATTTAACAAGCAAAGAAAAAAATATAGTGGTTATCAGCAACATTCATTCCAAGTTATAAATAAGATTGGGAATAATATTCACATTATATAATCTTTTTATAATTTTTCTCAACAAAGAGCTAGATGCAACTGAAATAAAAAAATTGAAACATAATGAAATGTTTTGCTAAATGTAGAACTGTAAGAATAAGAATTAACACTGGGTCATGTTATTCTATTACTATTAGCTGGAAGAAAAGTTTGTTCTGTGCCAAGATAAAAAAAAGCTCCATTGCCTAACAGAAGATTGCCATCGGTGAATGATAGCATCAATTAAGATATTGGAGAAATAAATTTGCTTCATTTCATTCACACTTTTCACATAACTTTCAACTTCTTAATTCTAAATTCTGCAACTCAATTCTCAGATCAAAAAATATCCACAATAACTGTATAACAATTGTTTCTCTTTGTATAAGAAAACAGAGAAAAATTGTAAGTAAAAAACTTCAAGCTTTCCTGTCCATGAGAAAAAAGATGAACATAAGGTTTGAACATCTTTTTCAAATTGGCAAACTGACATGAAAATAAAACTTGCGCTTGAGAAAGAATGCAAACGTTATAAGCAATGAAAAGTAAAATCATACAGCTTCAACTGTCAGTAAACTGTATTCTTCTAATGTAGTGCAACGTGTATCATGAAGGGTACTAGAAGTGGGTGGTTGACACAGAGAACTCTGCCAATGAAAACAGGATGAAGCCAAAACTGAACAAAGGGAGTAGACAGACGTTACTAATAAATAAACTTTAAAACTGAAGCAGAGGACTTTATGCCATAGATGTTTTGTAATCTATTTTCTTTCTTTTTTCTAGTTCTATTCATTTCTTTCCCACGGGAACACATTGGTATGAAAGATATTGTAATAAAAATGGTCAGGTAGAGAAAAAATTTAACTACTAATTGGTTTATTATAATATGCATGCAAGTAACTTAGACTAGGGAAGGAAGGAAACATAATACACCAGTAGTCATTTGGACAGTAGAGTTTATTAGAAATATCTTCATTCTTCGGTGAATTCACATTAAAATATGCTGAAGGCAGCTCAATCAACATTTGATATCCTGCCATTACAACAACTTCCAGTTAAAAACTAGATCATGATCAGGCAAAAAAGTGTGAATGTAGCAGAACAAAAATTACAAACAAAAGCAGTTCCCTTAAAAATAAATTGATCCTGACAAATGAACACACATTCTAAGCAAAGGAGAAAAAGATGTAAGAACAAAAAAAAATTTCCACTCTATTCTGGAGAGAGAAATTCAAAATGTAATACTCAATGTGTGACAAGATAAACAAAACTGTATAAAGTTACATATTATTGTCCCTTGCAAGTTTTAAAATAAGACATTTATAGGCTATGTTTTCCTGTTTCTGGAACCATGTGTTGCCTCTCTGAGGGATGTCTGGTAGAGTGCGTGGGGGTCTGAAAGAGGGGAGTGGCAAACAATAAAATATGTTGCAGTGTATATCCTGCCCTTTATGTACTTGTCTGTGATGCCATGGTAACATGTCTTTTGCCAATTTGTCATGGTTAGAAATAGATAACAATTTCAGAGAATGAGGTATTCACATAAATATATGTAAAAATGTATGAGTAAAAGCATAGGGTCATCTGAACATGTGGAACACTCATCAAGGCATTGGATATTCACATGAGAAACTGGCACACAATTCTGGCAGAGGGCCTGGCTAGCTTTTGAGCTTTGGAATTTTTCAATGTGTGCCTGGAGTAGGTTAATTCAAGCCCTCTTATGCCATAGGCACATTACAGGAAACATGGTATTTGGAACTCAAAAAGTAAATAATAATAATAATAATAATGTGGTCACGAATAAAAAGGCAGCATGATATTTGACAAATTAATATAGGTCTGAACCAGAATACCTGGACCAAAACTGGTTAAGCTGGAAAAGACTAATTTGACCAAATTTCATCCTACTGAAGAAATAAAACCTAATGTCAACTTAACTAATTTGTAGATTGAGCTGAGTTGCTTTGGAGAACAAGATTGAGTATCTTGTTCAATAAAGTAAGTTAAAATATGGCAGGTGGTATATTATACCAAGCAAAAAAAATCTGAAAAATCTGAGCACCTAAATGTAAGAGGCCACAATCTTGCAGTACCAATGAGGCTTCTATGTTCCATGTGCACAAAGATCCCCAATGTCTTCCTATGGTGACACTAGATGTGATGTGTTTGTTCTCTGGAACATTTTCCTTTCAAAATGACAATAAACAGATTGTATGAGTAAGGAATTTTGCATCATAATTGATATTGTAAGAACCCTAATTATTTGGTGTATTAAATTCCAGAATTTTGAAAACCATCAAACAGGGATTATTTTTTTCACATGCTGATACTCTAACTTATATAAAAGAATATTCTTCTTTCATGAACACTAGTTTGGGGAGCTGTATTTGCATTTCTTGCACATCAGGCACACATCCAACATTAGGTCTAACCTAACACACATAACACATTTGGCTCTTACCTGTGAAAACAAGCTTTGGATTCTGCATAATGAGGCTGTGTAACAGTATAGGCAACAATTATTCTACTGAAAGAACTAAATCAATTCAACATTTTCACATTTCTTAGTAGTCTCCATAATCCTCTGCTATGGTTTATTTTTAAAAAATGTAAAAAATAATTAAATAACACTCAAAATATCCACCATGAAGATTTATATTCTGATGTAAACAATTTCTACCATTTAGAATTCTAGAATCATATTACTGATATTGTAAATAATTTTTCAAAGACTGAGGCAAAGGTAGAGTTTCTATATCATGCAGGCGTTCTCGTCCCAGAGCAAAGCGAATTGATCTTCGACACAGATCCATTAAAGGTAGAGGTTCAGCTGAAAATGAAACAGAAACAAAACGTCAACATTTCTTATCCTCATTAATAATAAAAATGTAACAGTAAATGGGTTATATCCCTTTTAAAGTAAAATCCTTTAAATAAATGCATATAATGTATGTATGAACTGATCATAGCAGAAAAAATCAACTGCTACGGGAGGAAAGTAGGGAAAATAAGCTAAGAATAAATATTAGGTATGTTCACTGCCTTGAGTTATTTATAAAAAATAATGGATTATATATAAAATAAAATAAAAATATGGTCTATTTCTTGAAGCAATACACTTATAAGGATTTAAATTAGGAGGAAAAAACCCAGTACAAGTTATCAGGAATTTCAACATAAGATAGAAATCCCTTGAACACACTTAAAATACAATACTCTCTGCAGCTGGATTGAGAGATGCCTGACCTTTAAATGTTATATTTGTTCCCATTTAGGAAAAAGAAACTAAAATGCAATTGAACTTCTAAAAGAACCTTTTCAGTGCAGTGTGACTTTCCACTCAGATGCTGAAGTAAACAGAAATGACACTTTCTCTCTGACATCTCAGATAATAAACAGATTTTGTTCACTTGAAAGACATTTATTTCTTAAATATCTCTAAAACAAATGCAAGAGTATCACAGACAAAAACATTCAATACTTTTTTGTTTTAAAATTTTGTTTTAAAGCTTGCTTTCAAGCCCTCCCCCCGGCCTCAAAAGAAAAGGTATTTTTTAGCTTTTACAAAAAAGGAATAAAATTCTGCATTGATGGCTGATTTTGTAAGAACGTATGGCTAACTGGCTTGGGTAGTTCTCACATCAAACACTGTATTTCTTGGATGTGCAAATTCAATGTAACCACTTAATATTTTTACAGTTATTGAGTTAAATGTTCAAACATTTTAATCTACATGCAAATCCTTAAATTCTATACACAGCTTTATTATGCTTAAAGACAAAATCCAGAGGAAACATTTCATTATTGGGAGGAGGATATGACATGGTACACACTGCACTTTCAGCATTCTGGGACAGAACAGGACAGTTAAAATATCAAAATGTTCTAGACATATAAAGCTCTTTCAGACCCATTGTAGGAAACAATTCAGTAGTTAATGTTTTGCCAACCATTGTACCAGAAGTGCTGAAGTAACCTCCCTAGTAATTAAAACCAAGATTAAATACAAACCAAGAATTGATTTTTACCAGTCTCAGAATGTAAACTAAGTATTAACTCCAAAATTAGCAAATTTATATATATAGCAATCATTTGTAATTAATTACCTTGTGACATTTTTAGTAGATCCTTACACAATTGTTAGCAGAACTGCTCCCCAACAAACAAATAAAAAGCAGTTATCAAAAGGAGACATTAAAAGGAGTAGTGATTACTTGCAACACCTTTAGCCATTATCTCTCAAATGTATTTTTCTGAAATTTTAACCTTCCTTTTTTCTCCAAACACAAAAAAAGTTATGGGTCAGCCATAAATAGAGTCAAAATGTTATGTATGTTTATATAAAATAATTGTAAACAAATTTGACAGAAAATACAACACTCCAGGGAAAACACTCGTAACTATATGTCTCAATTCAATGTACCATTCAATAGGGAAAGTTACACAGGTCCTAGATTAGTATCAACTGTCCTAGTTAAACCAGACAGGAAACACAAGTAGATGAATTAATTCTATTTTATTCTAGGGCTGCATTAACAAAATGTAGCAAGTCTAACAGTACAAATTTCCTGCCACTGCCATTTTTAATAGCTGGATCCATTAGGAGGGGGATCATATCCTAAGTTTCTTTCCCCGTTGATTCCTTGGGGGCATCTCCCCTTCCCTGATTGTTTCCTAGGCAGCATCTCTTCTCCTCATTCCCCAAAGTCATTCCCTTACAATTAGTGCCTGGATGCTATTTTAGACTGAATACAGAGTCCTTTTCTACTGTATTTTAGCTTTCACTGGTGTTCCAGCTACAGACATCTCAGGACACTGAATGTCTTAATTATCGGAATGTGCTTTATTTGGAGTTGTCCTTTCATGTGATCCAGAAGGTACAGAGAGTACAAAATGTAATAGCAGTGTTGCCTTTATATGGTGCATTTCATCCCCACCGTGTAACACTATTGTTGAACCAACTGCACCATATGAGGTTTAAGATTTGGCTTTTGAATAATTGAGATCCAAGAGACTGCCTTATTCTACTAATATCTGCCTATTTTGAATCTCAATTAGAGGGTCTCTTGGCAGTACCACATCTTGAGATGTTTATTTGGTATCAACCAGAAAGTGGTACTGCTTAGGTTATAGTAATAACCCTTAGTTTGGAGTTTATTTATTTGTTTAAAAACCTGCAGGGATGCCCACCTTAAAAAATAACTAGGTGGCTCACCCAAAACAATAAAAACAGCATAAATAGAATTACAATGTATATATGATATACATAAGTCTACAAAATACAAAATGGACACATAAACATTTTCAAAAATAAAGCACCCATTGATCTCCCTGCACTTTAGGAATATGCAAAAATCCTACGTATCTACCCTGGCATTTTAGCTATTATTATGTGAATTTTAAAATTGTTTTAAAATGCACTTTCAACTTTGTTAACTGCCTAATAATACAATGCATGAAAGATGGTAAAATACTATTAAATATACTATTATTTCTTTTCATTTCCAAGAATATTATTGTTTTGTTAGAAATATGGCAATGGTACAGCGTTAATATGGAAAACCTATGATTAGAACAGAAGTTAATTTGTTAAACTTTAAAAAGTTTTGAAGAAGCATGAAAACATGGCAGAAAAAGACTTAGTAGTCCATCAAGTCCATCCTTTGAGTTTTTTGTTTTCTTTTTAATTAATTTTTAATTATTATTTTTATAATTTTATTTATTTTTTAATTTTTGTCAGATGATGGACATATGTTTATTCCAAGCATGTTTAAACTCAGTTACTGATGACTGACCCACTACCTCCACTGGAAGTTGATTCCAACCTTCCATTACTCTTTTTGTGAAGTAATATTTTCTAACATTACTTTTGAACTTCACTTCTGTTAGTTTGACATTATACCCCATGTTCTTGATTTTTGGTTACTATTGAAAATACTTCCTTATTCACACCCTTAATGTGTTTAAAGGTTTCAGTCATGTCGCCCCTTTGTCTTCTGTCCTTCAGGCTGTACATATTCAGTTTGTCTAATTTCTCCTGATGTTTTGTCCCTCAGATCTTACAACATTTTTGTTGCTCAGTCTTATCAATATCTTTTTAAAGTGAAGTTTTAAGAACTGGACACAATATTTCAGAATATTTTTCCAGGTAACTAAGAACAATTCATTAGAAAGAACAATTTACTAACGTACAATAACTTGCTAGTCTTGGATTACTGTTAGATGTGGGCATCTAGCAGTAATCACAAGTAAAAAATGTAAAAATACAGATTGAAATAGGTATTCCTGGGAGATACAAGAAAACCATATTTAACTTGCTAAATGCGGACAGTGTCTATTATTAATGAATAATCTATTTCATTGGAGAGTACACAAATGATATAAATTATGTCAGCACATGTGCACTGTAAATGTAATATTCAATAGCAATAGGACAACAATCTTGTCCTTGAATATGCTTAGTAAGACAGTTTGTTCAGAAAACAGAAAAATATAAACATAAAATTTTCAATTAAAGGGACAATTTTTAAAAACATCTCTCAGATATATAGTTGGCTATTATTAAAATTATGATCATAGGTTTAATAAGAATATGACATGCTGTTTTTAAAATATGTTTTAAAATGTAAACAAAAGAACTATCAATTTGATGTTACAGAGAATAGCAACAGCACAGAAATGGAAAATCATAGAATTAAAACCTATACAAATCCATTCTATATATACTTCTGAAAACTGTAGCATGTGATTATTTACAAATAAATCCCATATTTTTCCTGAACAAAAATAAACTATATTGTAAAATAAATTATGAAATAAGTATTCAGTCATACCAAAAACCAAATCATAACCTTAAGAATGAAATGTGAACTTGTAATGTTAGCCTGTAAGCTGTTTGCCACCAACCCTCTCCTTCCAGATTCTTCCATACCATAGTGAGAAGCTACTCACTAAGATCTTATTCTCAATTAACATCAATAAAGTAGCACTTTAACATAGGACAGATGAAATATATATGATACAATAATATTGTTTGTCTGTATGTCTGTCTGTCTGTCTACCTTCCTTCCTTCCTTCCTTTTTTTTCTTTCTTTCTCTTTCTTTTTTTCTTTCTTTCTTCAAATTATCTTGGTTGTAATCACATCCATACACTCTATATATTGCATTTGTTCTTTAATGTCTTACCCAATTCACTTTTCCTTCCTTCATTTATTTTTCAATATGAACCTCATTGATCTACTGTATACACTTTAAATCACATCAATGTATTCATTCAATCCCAATGATTCAGTATCCATTGTCTTCATTCTGATCTCTTGTTTTTCCACATACATTAATTCCCTTTTTCCACTATATTCAACATACTTATATATTTTTTCTAACTACACAAGTTTCACCTTCATCACACTTGTTCGGCTTGTGTTCACCCAGTTCTTTTTCACATGTATTGCTGCCAAGGATAGCTGTTTTCTGTCCACTCTAAATTATTTTACTACCTAAAATGTACTGTAACTTTAACAATTTTCTGTATCTTCTCAGCTCTCTCTTCCTCCCCCTCCCCCTTCCCCTCTGTATGTGTATGTGTATGTGTAGTATACAGATGATTTTGAGTACATGTCTCTTAGTTAGGTATATAATTCAAAAATCAAGTATTTCCTGTGAAATATACTATGGCTTTTCCCTCCTTTTCTTCTTATTGCTTCAACAGTACTATGGTGGGGAGGGAAAGGTTCCTCCATACAGCTTTCTTGGCAGAGGTAAGGAAATGATTTACCATTGTTCTTTTAGGCTGATTTTTTTCTTCTTCCTGTCTAGCCAATATGGTTAGACCCATTTAATTAGTTTCATAACCTGCCAAATATGATCTCTACTGAAATAGAAAGCAACATGTTTTATGCCAAAAAGAAAAGGTTAATTATTGGATAAAATTCTGGAGAAACATACAGATGACAGATAAGCTACAAAAACAATGGTACAGATATAAAATTACTTGTACAGTAATGATTTCACAAAAGTTCATGATTCAACACACTTGTAATACTGTGCATAAACACATAAGTCACTACCAGAAGGAAGGATGCTTTTGTATAGCAACTTAGGACATTGATCCATCCCACCCAGTTCGGAATGTTTTAATTTGGGAGAAAAAGGTTATTTTTTTGAACACAAAGAAGCAAATAAATAATATACATAATTAATCATAATACAGGGACAGAAAAATTATTTTTCCTTCTCCCATAATTTAGCATGAGTTTTGATAAGGTGCAGTTGTGGGACAGAAAAAAGACCTGATTTAATATTTAAAACAACATTTATTCCCTTAGTGGATAGGCCAGCTATGGAAATCAGTGCTACAAATAACAATGATGCAAACTGAATGGCACTGAATGGTGATTAGACACACATCTGGAGAGAAAGACAATGCTACTTCAGGGATCAGAGGCAGCATGTTTTTGAGTATCAGTTATTGCAAAAGCAGCAGTCTAATCACACTACCTACAACGTTAATTGCTGCTAATTAATACATTATTTTAACTGAACATTATTTCATTAAGTCAGTTTTGTCATATAAGCTCAAAACTAGCTTTTTTCTGCTTACACTAGGCAAGATTTCCAATATAAGAAGGTTCATCCAAGCATATTTGCAACTATAGCTCAACATCTGGACATGCAGGAAAATCCTGGGTTTACTCCAAATATAGTTTGGCCCTGTCCCTCAGCAGGCAAATGCTTACATATGGATGTAGTAATATCTTTCAGATTTTTGAAACTTAAATATAATTACTCATGGAGGAACAAAAGCCAGTGAACATGTAGCCTATCAATTTTCTCTATCAAATTTCTCCTTTCATACAATGCTATCTTGTGAAATATTAAAAGTTTGATTTATCTCAAAAATCTTAGAAGCATGGTGGCAATGTTGCCTATACATTTCCTCAATGTTTTTGAAATCTCCCAATTGTACCATTCTACATTTTCCTCTAGTCTGCAGTGGTTTAAATGTCATTCTCTTTCTTGATGAGTCATGTTTCTCTGTGGGAAGCTGTTTTGTAGACTGACTGGCTCAGTCTGGGCTCAGAGAAGCAAAGAAGAGACAATTTCTATCACAGTCACTGACTTTTCAAAAGAGAAATGTATCCTTTTAAAAAAAAAAAAAAAACCTCTTAAAATTCAAAATAACATGATATCTGCAACCATAGTGATTTTGTATGGCAGAATTGAAAATAAAGCCCAATCAACTCACAAAGTAATCTTAAAGATGAATGGAAGGATGGAAGGAAGGACAGATTTTTAATTGTCAATTAATTCTTTTCTTTAGGGTTGCTCAGATACCGAGAGCTCCTTGCTTCTTTCCAATTCTCCCCCATTCTTTGTATTTCATAGATGAAGATTACACCTACACTAGCGTTTTTGTTTGCTGTGGTTTGTTGAAAACAGTTTAAGAGCTGATTTTTAAAAGTGGCTGAGAAATGTAGTTATATTGATATCAGTGAATCTTGTTTTGAATTCTCTTTGCAGAGCAGAGGACAATCAAGTATGTTGTTGTTGGGAAATATCAAGGTGACAGAGTTGCCCTATTGCAAGCATGACACAATTGTCTGCAACTTCTTCTGCATGTTTCTTTCAAGACAAGACACTTTGGGACTGGGTTGGGAAGGAGAATGGAACATTGTGTGCATGTTCTTATCACTACTTTTGACCATTATTTAATTTAACTGAATACATAAATAGGGCCAATGAACTCTGATATACATTTAAGTATCAAGCAAAGCAGTTAAATGTAAAAAGCCAACATTCATTTATTTAAAATTCTGCTGATATATTTGCAAATGATGTCCTAATTAAAAACTTTAGAATGACAGGTACCAAAGCTATTCAGTATGGTAGAGTGCATCAAATTTACACCTTCCAGGTTGAGATGAAGTTTGAATTATTCATTTGGCTCTCCCCTTGATCCTGAAAAAGGTCAAGTGTTTCATACAATTTACTTTATTGATGTACTTTCTACATACACAAGCAAAACTATGCATTATTAATACTGCCCTCCATATGTCTGACAAGATCAGTATCTGTTTTCATCGCTTTGGGGAGATTTTGAACAATAAAGGTAATCTATAGAAATAAAATATTTTTATATATAATTATGTATTTTCTCCCTTTATCTCTAAGGCAAATGTTTTCCCAGCATTAAAGCACAAAACCCAGCACAAAACCCCCAAAACATAGAGCCAGCTGTTCATTGTGTGCCTTAACAACTCTGTTTCAAATTATAGCTGCAAGCAAAAATTTTTGGCACTCTTTGTCTAATTGTATGTTTTCATACAATTCTCAGCTGAAAGGAGGTTGTATATTTCAGCATGACAATGATCAGAAACATACCTCTGAATCAGTCTTATAGGAAGGGAAGATTAAAGATTTGGAATGGCTTTCACTGTTTCCAGACTTGAATATTATTTAAATCTGTGGACAGATATCAAATATGCAGTGCATATATCAAACTCTTTCTCAGCTACAAGTGTTTTGCAAGAAAGAGTGGGGACAAAAATTCTAGAAACAGAAAGACTTTTAGCTGGCACAGTTATTTTTGCCAAGGGAGGTGTTACAAAGTTTTGATTGGCAGGATATGTAAACATCTGCACCTGCCATATGCTATTCTTATTTTGAATAATCAAACATAAATAGCAAGTGTGCATTGAATCTGTGAAAAGACGTCTTGCTTAATGTTACCTCCTGTAGCATTTAAGTCATCTTTTTTTTTCCTAGGTAATCATTGATCTATATAATTTGACTAGATATGAATAAATGTTTGCATGCCACTCTGTATGACAGGAGCTTTCAGACACACATCAAGGGCAAAAAAGATGAGATCATCTAATCTCTAATCCAACACAACTGTGTTCTAATTCATACCTTAGTCTAGAGCATGGCAATGAACCTTTTTTATCGAGTGCCGAACAAGAACGCTCTTCGTGCGCTGCGCATGCTCGCATGCCATCCGCAGTAACGTGTGGCTCCTCCCCATGTGCTGCGTGCGCAACAGCACCATCTGCGCATGCGTACAGCTTTCACACATGCGCACTAGCGCGTACTATATGCGCAATCTCACCATATGCACATGCGCACAGCTTTCATGCACACAATGCGCACATGCAAACACACATATGCATGTGCAAACACACATTTATGCGCAGGAAGCTCCAAAGACCAGCTGGGTCTCCTGAATTGTGCGCATGCGCACCAGAGGCCTGAACACCAGCTTGGGCATGCGTGCATGCACACTTTCAGGTGAGCTTGACGATGGCTCATGTGCCCGGAAAAATGGCTCTGTGTACCATAGGTTTGCCAACACAGGTTTAGATCAATAGTTATTCACAAAGCTGAACTAAGAATGAGAGAACTCAGGTATGACAAATCAACTGAAATACAATCAGGATATTAATCCATTTATCTTGATAGTACGTTTATTCAAAATGAAATAGATATACAATTTTTATCTATTTTTTTTTAAAAAGAAAGATAAAAACTAAATGCATATATAAAGTAAGTAAGAAAAAGAAAGAAATCAAAGAGATAACAAAAATTGCAAGTAGAAAAAGTAAAAAAAATAATAGAAAAGAAGGAAAGAATAAGATATTATTGTTTTCCGCAATTATAGATATAATCTCTAATCATCAAAAACATAAATCAAAAGTTCATTTTTTTCTGTTTTATGCAGAAAGTTCATAAGAAGTTTATCTAAGCAATAAACTTATATTATCTTTTTTTTTAATTAAAGAAGTCGATCTTGCCATCCCAGTGAGTTACATGAACTATTCCTCCACTGTGGATAGGGATAAATCTTTCAATCTTTGTGATCGCTGCAGTTACGATGTACAAAAACAAGGTTTCTGATTTTTTTCCCTACTGTTTTTCTATGTATGTATTTAATCCAAATTTTTTTTTTTTACATGTCCACCAAACATGATAATTCCCCTTCTTGTTGTTGCAGCATAAATCTGAAATGTCTTTATACAATCTAGAAAAAGTTTTTGGTGATATACACCAATACCACATAATCCTTAAGATTATAATGTAGTATAAATTTTAACAAGTTCAACTTCATATTTCCAACTGTTATAATCAACATGTTAACCCCCTATATCGTATAGAACTTGTTCTTCTATTTCAAACTTCAGTAAAAAATTATAGAGATAGAGGAGAATATTTGTAGCTCAGGGTTGAAATGAGGGGTCCTGGGTGCTCTCTGATCTTGACTCTTTACTTGCAGACATTTCGTTACCTAAATAAGAATGTTACTTCATTTGAATAATGAAAACATCTGCAAGAAAACAACCAAGATTAGAGAGCACCAAAGACCCTTCAAAATTTATACATTTTAGTAATGATATGTTTTATCATTTGTATGCAATTTAATTTGTATGCAACTATGTATTAATTTGTATGCAACTCACTCCTACAATGATCAAAACGGCAATTCTTTAGTCTACTTTAAATCTTTCTAATTACTGTAAATAAGAGAGTTCCTGGCATTGGAATGGAACAACTTACTGCAGTCAAATTGCCATGGTCAACTCGCTATGGCCAACTCAACATCGCCAACTCGCCACGGGACAACTCACTGTGGGGCAATTCAACAATTCATTTTAATTATTTAAAGTAATTTTAAAAATATTTTAATTTTTGTCATCATATTTCATTTTATCCCTCCTTTGGTATCCTTTCTTTAATGATTCTATTCCACTTTTTCTTCAATATTAGTGTAACTCTTGTCCTATGGCAAGTTGGCCACGGTGAGTTGTTCCGTAGCGAGCTGGCCAAAACAAGTTGGCTGTGGCACTTTGGACACAATGAGTTGGACACAGTGAATTGTCATAGACCTGGCATATCTGCTAATGTTTCCAAAAAATGTTGGCAATTTTTTGGGGGAAGAAAAATAATCCAACGGAGCTAGATTGAACATGAGTTGGGATGTTATTACAAAAAAGAGGGGGGGGGGGAATCCCTCAGTATTATAACAGTGTTGACTTGTCAAAAGTCTGAGACAAATAAGAAAGCAGTGCATAAAGATTATTAGCAACTACAACAAGGTAAGCCAAACAGAATTAACTTTCTAGGATAGATAATTCACTTTAATTTATATATCAATACAGTACTTTGATATATTTTAGTAAGAAACTTTTAAATTAATATATTTAGATAAATAAGTACAATTTATACGTTATTGTATTTTGAATTTTTTTTAAAAAACAAAACAAAAACAAACAAGACACAATAAATGACTATATAATCTAACTTTTGAGTCTGACTGTTGATAAACACAAGGAATGTGAAATGGTTTTCCCATGTTTCCTCTCCTTTAATCTGGTCATCTGTACATTTTTCTAAATAATTTTTAGTTGCTGACTTACTTTGTTTTCCCAACGACTGTATGCTTAAGGCATTTCTCAATATTTGCTTGACTACTTTATTTTTTAACAGGAAAATATTCACACTTAAATGAAATGAATCAAGTTAAATATTTATTTCATTTCTCATTCACATTTACCTGAACAGCTTTTAATTTAATATCTTATATTGTTTAGGATTTACGTTCATTGTGTTCTTAATCTGCCCATGTCTCTAAAGTTACTAGAAAAACCATTACCAATCTTCCTGCTTCCTTTTTTGTAGAAATTAATGTTTACATATCCACTACTTCCTTTAGCTCATTATTTTTGACCCAATATGTTCACATGATAATTGACAGTTTAAATTTAATTATATTAACATTTTTGTTGTGTAATAAAGCCACATATATTTGAACTTTTTGCATATTCTGTAACAGAATTTGTACATTTTTAATTCTCTACTGGTCTGTATTCTTATGTAATTTTCCCTTGATATAAAGTATATATACACAATCTTTCTGTAATGAACTTGAATACAAGGCCCATTATCTGTACCATTCCATTAGACCAGTGATTCTTAACCTTCCTAAAGCCACGACCCTTTAATACAGTTCCTCATGTTGTGGTGACCCCCAACCATAAAATTATCCCTAAAACCATTGAAAATATGTGTTTTCCGATGGTCTTAGGCGACCCTTGTGAAAGGGTTGTTCGACCCCCAAAGGGGTCGTGACCCACAGGTTGAGAACCACTGCATTATACTTAAAAACTAATGTCATCCTTGACTTAAATTCAATTTATCCATAGTATAACTTGGTAGCAATAAAGTGGCTTGCTATTACTTTATTATGGGACAATTTTTTTACTTCAATTTTCTTGTGGTGATCATCCAAGTACTAACTAAAGGCAACTTTAATAAGCTTTCTCAGGATCAGTTAAGGACTGCCACCTGTTGTGACCTGTTATGTGTAAACATTTGTGCATCAGTATAACGTGAGAGCTACGACACAGTCCTACTCTCAGCTGCCTACCAAATTTCTAAAGCACAAATTTAATGCTTCTGTTTGGTATTCTCATTGCTTCTATTAAGCAGTTGTATTTTAAAATAACCTATATATTTTATAACAGAAGGAACAGACATGATGGTTAACTTGCATGAACACATGCAGTTTTCCGACTACAACTACTGTAACTACTAATTTACTTCCTTGCCCAATTAAAATACAGAATTTCATTTTAAAAAACACCTACATTAAAAATCCAATGCCTGTAGAAATTCAACTTTTCACACTGTGCAATCATTATCTATTGCCAAGATTATGAAGGTAATGGGCAAGCCATTGTAAAAAAAGGTGACCTTTATGTGAGAATAGATTCCATTAAAGCTATTTTCGCAAGACAGGGAAACCTTTTAAGCTGCCACAGGAAGAATGTTTAGAGTTTGATTGAAAATAAATTTGTTTATTTAAAACAATGTATCAGTGGCAAAAATCTACAGGAAATCCAAACACCTCTTTTCTACAGCATTCTTACTACCAAGAATAGACCTAGACAATATAAAGAATTGTCTCAATCTGTTTTCTTTCCAATAAAACACACTTCTAAACGATTTAAGGGCTGAAGTGAAAGAAAGTGAATACAGAATGAATGAAATTGATTGAAGGCAATAAAAACACACACACGTAAGCATACACAGAGTAGAATTGGGAAAAGGGCTTTCTTTTAAAGCAGACTACTTTGAAACCACATTTAACCATTTAATTTTATCTAAATGTTTGTGCATACAAATTCCAAAAATTATGCTACCTTAAAACAGCAGCAGCAGCAGTAATAACATCCAATCTATGTGGACTATTCAGTTTATTAACTTACTTCCATTTGCCTTTATAAAAGAAAAAAGAAAAAAGATTCTCCCAATAATATTTGCAACACATCCACAACACATTTGCCTTTCCCCAAATGTCTAAGGGTCAATAAAACAAAATCCTAGGTACTTCTCTAACACTCATAATGATTATACAAATAATCCTGGAGAAAATATATTTTTCATCATTTCAAAGAATAGTATGCAAGGCTTTAGAAAGAGAACGAACATTGTCTTACCTGAATGTTCCTTTTCGGAGTACTGCGACTGCAGTCCATAGCTGGGTTTCTTCATCATCAGTTCCTTTTGACTGGGTGAAATTTAGATACATCTCTCCTCGCCCTGTGGCCACGCCCACTGCTCCCATAATGCACCAGTCTTTGAATGAAGGCGCGACCACTAATATAGTCCAAGAAAGGACCAACAGTTCTACAACAATAACAAGTCCAGACAACAGTAGTCCAATAATAGGAAAAAAGGAAAAAAACAAGGGAGGGGATGGACTGCAGTCGCAGTACTCCGAAAAGGAACATTCAGGTAAGACAATGTTCGTTTTCCAGAGTACTGCTCCTGCAGTCCATAGCTGGGATATACCCAAGCTCAGAAAAAACAAGGGTGGGAAACTAAAGGCCCCCGGAGTCCTGCCTCGCTAGCACACTCTGCAGGACACGACGGCCAAAGGAAGCCTCAGCCAAGGCAAATGAATCCACCCTATAATGTCTGATAAAAGGTGTCACCGAGGACCAGGTGGCAGCCCGGCAGATGTCAGAAACAGATGCCTGAGTGGCCCAAGCAGCTGACGTTGCCGCACTACGAGTAGAGTGAGGCAAAATCCCGGCTGGGACCTGCCTGGCCTGACGTTCATAAGCGGTGGAGATGCACGCCTTAATCCACCTGCCCACAGTCGATGGAGATATCTTCTGGCCCAAGGATCTTGGATGGAAGGATATCAAAAGGGCCTCCGTTTTCCTGAATGACTCAGTCCTGCGAATATAACGCCGGAGGGCCCTGCGCACGTCAAGGGTGTGCCAATCCTTCTCACGTTGGTGCTTGGGTGACGGACAGAAGTCAGGAAGGATTAATTCCTGAGCGCGATGAAAATAAGAGTTCACTTTCGGCAAAAAACCCGGGTCCAGGCGAAGAACAACCGTATTAGCGTGGAAAATACACAAGTCGTTCCGGATTGACAGAGCTGAAAGTTCGGATATCCGTCTGGCGGATGTGATCGCCAAGAGGAAGGCGACCTTATAAGACAAGTACTTAAGAGACACAGAGCCCAGCGGTTCGAAAGGGGGACTCATAAGCGCTTGAAGAACAAGGGAGAAGTCCCAGGTCGGGTATCGCCGAACCGGAGGTGGACGCAAGTTCATAGACCCATGCAAGAATTCTCTGAGTTGGGGATGGTGAGACAGAGACGAGTAAGGCGGACAGCGAACCACAGTGGACAAAGCAGCAGTCTGACGATGAAGGGTAGACGGTGACAAGCCCTTTTCCAGGCCAGACTGTAAGAAGCAGAGGATGTCCACGACCTGAGCCGACGTAGGGTCCACCAAGTTGTCAGCACACCAGGCGCAGAAAGCCCGCCACGAGGACTCGTATATGCGCGATGTCGAAGGTCTGCGAGACGCCTGTATAGTGGTTATGACAGAATCGGGGAGACGGTCCTTGCGCAGGATGACCCGCTCAAACGCCAAACGGCCAATTGGAGCCATCCTGGATCTGGGTGGAACACCGCTCCTTGGCATAGAGAGAGACGGCTTGGTGGGATCTCCCACGGCGGAAGTATGGACAGAGCCACCAGGTCGGCATACCACGGCCGACGAGGCCAACAGGGAGCCACCAGGAGAAATTCCACACGTTCTTCCAACAACTTTCGAATGACTTGGGGAATCAACGGAAGTGGGGAAAAGGCGTACAGGAGGCCGGGAGGCCAGCAGCACCGTAGGGCGTTGTGGTCCTCTGCCATCTGAGTTGGATATCGTGACACAAATCTGGGAAGCTGGGCGTTCGTCGGACTGGCGAAGAGGTCTACAACAGGCAGGCCGAAGATGGAGACAGCCTCCTGGAAAATCTCGGGATCCAGTTGCCATTCTGACTGGTCTATCAGTTGTCTGCTCAGCCAATCCGCTCTGACATTGTCCACACCCGAGATGTGATCGGCCTTCAGAGACAGAACTTGACCCTCGGCCCAAGAGAACAGTTTCTCTGCTTCCAGCATCAGGTCCCTCGACCTCGTGCCCCCTTCTTTGTTTATATGGGCCTTGGCGGAGATATTGTCCATGAGGACGAGAACGTGCTGGCCCCGCAGTAAGGGCTGAAAGTGACAAAGAGCCAGGCGAATCGCTCTCAACTCCAAGATGTTGATACTCAACGTTTGTTCCGAGGATGACCAGCGGCCCTGCACCATCTGATCGTTGAGGTGGGCTCCCCAGCCCAGGAGTCTGGCATCCGAGGTCAATGTCAGCCGATCCGGGAGCAGGAACTGTGTGCAGAGAAGAAGGTTGGGACTTGTCCACCAGTTGAGGGACATGGAAATTTGAGGGGGGAGCGAAACTTTGTGAAGAGAATCGCTGCGACCCGTGCGTTGAAATGGCAGGAGGAACCACTGCAACGGCCTCGTGTGTCTGCGCGCCCATGGCACTATCGAGAAGCACGAGACCATTTTCCCCAACAACTGGGATAGATGTAGAAGAGGAACAGTCCGCTTGGATTGAATGAGCCGAATCAGGTTGCGAATGCTTTCCACCCTGTCTGGGAACAGGGAGACTTGGCCCCGCGCGGAGTCGATCACCGCCCCCAAGTGTTGGAGAACGGTGGTCGGGTGTAGATGACTCTTTGGGAAATTGATCGAAAACCCGTGGGCCTGAAAGGAGCCGATGACATGGGCCAGGTCCCGAGATGTTTGGCTTCTGGAGGAGGACAGGACCAGAACGTCGTCCAGATAGCACAAAACCCTCACGGGTAACATCCGGAGAGCAGCCGCCACTACCGCCACCAGTTTTGTGAAGGTCCTTGGAGCAGATGACAAGCCGAAGGGCATTGCACAGTACTGATAATGGTCCTCCCCGAGTTGGAAGCGCAGGTACTGGCGATGGGCCGGGAGAACCGGCACGTGCAGATATGCCTCCTTGAGATCGACAGACTGGAGGAGGTCGTCCCGTCGCACTCCAGCGAGGATGGATCCCAGGGAGTGCATCTTGAACCTGCGGTAGCGGACCGACAGATTCA
The DNA here is from genome assembly GCF_059756535.1 of Pantherophis guttatus. NCBI lineage: Eukaryota > Metazoa > Chordata > Lepidosauria > Squamata > Colubridae > Pantherophis > Pantherophis guttatus. The sequence continues at coordinate 35,806,206 of NC_142068.1, read as the reverse complement.
GCTGCTTCAGATTTAAAATGGCCCTCCAACCCCCTGAATGCTTGGGGACCAAAAAGAGAGTCGAATAGAATCCCTTGCCATGCTGATCCAGTGGGACCGGTTCGATTGCACGGATAAGGAGCAGGTGGAGGACCTCCTTCCGCAAGAGAGCCGCCTTGTCGGGGGACAGGTGGGTCGGACAGCGGATGTAACGAACCGGAGGGCGGCCCAGAAACTCGATGGCCAAGCCTTGAGATACTGTCCGAAGAATCCAGGCATCCCTGGTTGAGCGTTCCCATTGGTGGCTGAAAAGTTGAAGCCGTCCGCCAATGGGATCCTGCAGACTGTAGTCATTTGCCTCGACGGGACTGGCGGAAACCGGCTCCACGGAAGGGGCGTCTAGAGCTGCTGGCTCTGGACCTGTCCCAAAAACGTTGTCTGTCCGATGATCGGTCGGACCCAAGAAAAAAGCTGCGCTATGAGTAGGGGCTCCCCGACCCCGACGAGGCCCGAAAGGGCTGACGTTGAGAATAGGGTGCGTAGCGCCGTTCCGGTCTGTGGTACGAAGTCGCGGGCATCACCTTTCTTTTATCTTTGTCTTCGACCAAGACAGGATCCAGGGCAGGACCAAAGAGGTTCGGGGCCTTGAAAGGGGCCGCCGCCAACTTCCACTTTGCTTTGGCGTCCGCTCTCCAATTTCTGAGCCAAAACAGTCTGCGAGATGTCACTGAGGAGGCCAAGGCCCTTGAAGCGAACTTGACCGAGTTTAACGAGGCATCCGCTGAATATTCTGTGGCGGCCACAATTTTATTGATATCTTGGTGAAGACGTGTGTCTTCCGGCGGTAGCTTCTCTTGAAGTTGCCTCAGCCAAAGCAACGTGGCTCTATTAAAGAACGACGTAGCAGTCGCTGTCCTAATTGTCCAAGCAAGGGATTGATGCTCCTTACGAAAGGAGAGTTCAGTCTTTCTGTCCTCTGATTTAAGAACGTCCAAGGCGTCTGAAGACAAGAGCGAAGACGAGGAAAGGTTTGCAATCGGAGGGTCAACCGCAGGTAAGGATAATAGAGAGTCCAATTCCAGAGCCCCACAATACAGCTTTTTGTCCAGGCTGGTAGGACCCATCAGAGAGCCCGGTTGAGACCAGGGGGACTGAAGCACATCAGCAAAAAGTTGAGGGCATGGGATAAAGTCTTTGCCCGGCTTGGACGAGGAAAACAGGACCTCATGAGGAGCTGAGGAAGTAGACGGTTCCGCAGACGGGACTCCCATATTGGTGACCTGCTTAGCTTTATGCAGCAGTGATTTAAACAACGAGGGCCGGAACAAGCCTGAAAAGGCAGGGGTGTCCGGTGGAAGGCCTTCATCCTCCGAGAATTCCAATTCCTCCGGAGACTCACCCTCTTGCTCAGAGTCATCAGACGAGATGCGAGCCAACCGGGAAGGAGACTTGGAACGAGCTTGAGCAGTTGAGTCAGAAGTACAAGGCTGAGCTGGGGGAGGTTGCTGAAGAACAGATTGGTGGAGTCCAGCCGCCAAGATAGAGGAAAGAGCAGTGGACAACGCCGCCTGTAAATCCACCTGGGGAGTCAACAGCTGACTGTCTGGACCCCGAAGTCCGGCAGCGGTCGGGGTAAAAGTTGCCTCTGCCCGACGGGAAGATGGAGCATGAGGAGCTGCAAGGCCCACGGTTGAAACGTCAGGTAAGGACCTGGAGGCCCTCTTAGCGCAAAAAAGACCGGCCTGAGCCTGAGCGGTGGAGGTGTCACGATCCTCGCCGAGATCAGGAGCGGCCTCAGGCGCCAAAGATGAGCTATGTTGTGGGGATAGCTGTTGGCTGGGGGCAAAGACAGAGGCTAAGGAGGCCTGTCTGGCCCTATCATACTGTCTCTCGAGCGCCTTGTGTCGGCGCTGGGCGTCCTTCTCCGCCGCTGATGAAGACCTGCGCTGGTGAGAATCAGTATGAGCGACCGTAGCCCTTCCACACGATTTTGATTTGTGTTTGGACGGGGCCCTTGGTGGGCTGGGCTCCCGCTCTGAGTCAGAAGACAAGTATGAATCTGCCATCTCAGGAATGTGAGCCAATATTTCTATATATATACAAATGTTTTTTTTTTAAGTCTTTATGATTTTGTTGATTTTTTTGATGTTTTTGATGTTTTGAATTTTTTTTTTTAAATATATATTATAAAAGGTATAACTATGAACTGCTATAACTTATATACAGAAACACCAGTAGCCCTGTATGACGGGCAACAAAAGGTGCAGTAGAAAAGGCCCAGGGAGCCCCCAAAGGCAAAGTCAATAAGGTGGTCTAGAGCAGGAAAAGCTAGCTCAAGGTCCCAGCAGCACAGGGACAGCAACGAGGTTGAGATGGCTAAACGAGAGGCTAAGCAATCAACGTGGGCGAGAGCTAAGCGAAAAGTCTGCCGCCAAGGAAAGGATCGGCCAGCAAAAAGATTGACAGAAAATGGCCGCCGGAATGCCGACCGCTCCAAAATGGCGCCCGCAGTGCTCGGGACCGCGTGGGCTGACAGCGGCTAGCTCAGGGCGTGCTCTGAAAGGAGTCCCAGCAACTCGCACCTCAGACCGGCAAAATACTTCAAAAGGCGCCGCCCAAAGGTCGGACACCTCGCTCTCTCACCACCAACAGATCGGGGCGGCATGGTGCTCCAGAGACTGACGATCGAAGGATCTCCTCAGCCAAGCACTCTCGGCAGAAAACTGAGGCCTTGCTAAGTGAATCTTTGGTCCAGCCAGCAAGCGCCGAGTAAACATCAGAGCCTGCAGGGCAAACCGTGCAAGACTCCGGAGCCGCTTCAACGAGAGCCGATCCACAAGAAAAGGTGTGGGGGTGATCACGGCAAACCGCAACACCCGTGCCCATACCAGCGGCTGTAATTAAGGGTAGGGGACCGCCCCGAAGGGTCGGAAGCCCCTGGCTGCGGTCTGACGGCCGTCAGAAGCCCCGAGGGAGAACGGACTGGCGCCCCAGACTCGATTCTTGCTCCTTGCAGTCTTCTTTAATACAGGCTCTCACCGAGATAAAAACTAAACAAAAATAAATGAAAACGTGAACGCTAGAAAGCTAAATTCCTGTAAAGTGAATACGAGGAGAGAAAAAACACACCAGTCTTCAGTGACTGAGTGAAAAGACTGGTGCATTATGGGAGCAGTGGGCGTGGCCACAGGGCGAGGAGAGATGTATCTAAATTTCACCCAGTCAAAAGGAACTGATGATGAAGAAACCCAGCTATGGACTGCAGGAGCAGTACTCTGGAAAATATATGTATGGATAAATCTAGTATTATAAAACAAGCACAACTTTCTGGGTTAATAAAGAGGAAGAATCTTAATGTGCCTTGATCCATTCTGAATATTGGGAAGAGAATGTTACTGGATTTTTATTTTTTTTATCCTGACTTTATTATTTTTATAAAAAAGTAAAGGTGGAAATCATACCTCATACTCCTTCCTCCTTCTATCTTCACCACAAGAACAACCCTGTGAGGAGAATTACACTGAGAGAGAATGACTGGACCGAAATCATTCAAACGGCTTTCATGCTTAAGCCGTGCTGGCTCTGTGGTTAGAGTGCAGTACTGCAGGCTTCTTCTGCTGACTGCCAGCTGACTGAAATTTGGCAGTTCAAATCTCACCATGCTCAAGGTTGATTCAGCCTTCCATCCTTCCGAGGTGTGTGAAATGAGGACCCAAATTGTTGGGGGCAATATGCTGACTCTGTAAACCACTTAGAGAGGGCTGTAAAGCACTGTAAAGCGGTATATAAGTCTAAGTGCCATTGCTATTGCTATTAAGGAGCTGATATGGCTAGGGTGGTTTAAAAAAAAGTTAGTTAAAAAAATAACCTGGTAATAAATATTTATAAATAATATATTTTTTCATTCTTGTGTTTTTTCTGCAGGGGTGGGTTCCATTTTATAAATAATAAGTAATAATAAACAATAAATGATTTATCTATCTACAGGTGTAGTGTTCTGCTCGATTAAAGGAAAAGGTCAGTCAGATGATTATCTGAGCAGCCAAAAATAAAAATAAAAATGGAGGAACAAAATGGAGAGAAAGAAAAAAAATAGAGAGAAAGAATATTAGTCTCTAAACCAGAGTTCTTCAAATTTGGCAAGTTACAGATATTAGACTTCAACTCCTAGAATTCTATCCTGGAAATTTTGGATGCAGACTACCCATCTTAAAGTTGCCAAGTATGAAAAACATCGTTCTAGGCAATAAAGAAGATACTTAGAGATATACAAAGTATATCTTTACATGTATTCAAATGTATTGGCTTCTCAACTCCAAAAGACTCCAAAGTAGGTATTTATGCTACCTAGTTGTATATTTATTGTCCTTAGAAAGCTGGTACATGGAAAACTCAATGCCAACAGAGACAATACGAGATCTATGTAGCCCTGTCCTCTTATGCCGGTTTTATTACTCTTGCAAGCTACACAAAGCAATATAAATTAAAAGATAAAGCTCTACTATAAAGAACTGAAATAGAGAAGAAAAAGATGTTGCACTGATTTGTATGGTATTCAGGCTAAATAAGGTATCATCACTTTTAATATTCTTTTACCTGCGCCTTTCACATGAAACCTTTGCTTTTTACTAAGTATATATACAGTAGATAACTGGCACCAGATATTTTAAATACGTTGTGCTTGCATAAAAAAATCATGCATAATTTCATTTCATTTCATTTTCATTTTTCATTTTATTAAATTTGTATACCGCCCTACTCCCAAAGGACTCAGGGCGGTGAACAGGCACGAAATAAAACACATAAATATAAAAGTTAAGACATGATTAAAACCCAATTAAATAATTTTTGCCTGAGACAATTTAAAACCCCCAATAATTTAAAACGAATTAAAATTTGAGTTTAAAAATTTAGAAGAAGGGGAAAAAATTAGGCCAGGCCGGCCTGCTGGAATAGGAGTGTCTTCACTCGGCTGGTGGGAGGCTGTTTGTGGTAGTAGGCGGTCCCGTAAGTAGCCGGGTCCTAAGCCATGGAGCGCTCTAAAGGTGGTAACCAAAACCTTGAAGCGCACCCGGAAGACCACCGGGAGCCAGTGCAGCTAGCGGAGAGGTGTCACACGGGAGCACCATGTTGCTCCCATAACCACCCGCACGGCCGCACTCTGCGCCAGTTGGAGCCTCCGGGTGCTCCTCAAGGGGAGCCCCATGTAGAGAGCATTACAATAGTCCAGGCGGGAGGTAACGAGGGCATGAGTGACTGTGTGTAGGGAGTCCCGATCCAGAAAGGGACACAACTGGCGAATCAGGCGAACCTGATCAAAAATCCTCCCAGTCACGGCCGTCAAGTGCTCTTCTAAAGACAGCCGTGAGTCCAGGAGGACGCCCAAGTTGCGAGCCCTCTCTGTGGGGGCCAGCGATTCGCCCCCAATAGTCAGCGATGGTGTCAACTGACTATATCGGGACGTCGGAAACCACAGCCACTCGGTCTTGGATGGGTTGAGCCTGAGCCTGTTAAATCTGCTAAAAACTGATTTACTTCTGACAAGTGAAGCCTGCTATTGTTCTGACAGCTCCAGAATACTCCATTACAGGGACAGCACTTCAAACATAACAACTATCAATTCCCCACCATCACTGCAAGTGATGTGAGTCCACACAGTACTTTTACAGTCTGTTCAGGATGTTAATCACTCCATATGTGCCAGTGAATTGACATATTTCATGGATGTCTCTTTTAACAAAACTGAAATCTTCATTATGTTTTACTATTTATCTTCAGTTCAGGAAAGATTTTCAAGAACTATTAGTCATTAAGCACCTTGGCTTGAAATGCTAAATAAATGGAATCTAGCTAGAAGGCTACTTAATCAAACAGTGGCACAGCACAATGTTGAACGCAAACACAGATTTTGAAAAGAAATCATCATATTTTCTCATCTCCTTCCACAAACCTCATCTTGGTTCCAGCTCTTGCTGAGTAAGGGACATAAACATAACTGTACAACCTATATAACATAGGTTAATTTAAAAGGGCATCCTTGGATACGCTCAGCCATGTCATCAAACATGTACCACAGCTTTCAAATATTTGCTGGTTTTCTTTACTTAAGCATGCTGGGTGAATGTCAAGTTGCAATTAACTTTTCAAAAGAAATGGTACAAATAAAATTTATTTGGTGGGCTACATCCAGGTGGTAATAGTGATAATTATGATATTAATTATCATTTTACCATCCAGGTGGTAATAGTTTATTATGATATTAAACTTCATTATATAGTATGCTAGAGTTATAATAGAATTAGTTATAATGAGTCTCCTATGGATAGAAAGGAAGAATATAAATCAAATGAATTGTTATGATTTAGTTATTAGGGCTAGGCTTATTTATTTGCTGACAACCCTTATACTTCATTCATTTATTCAGCTTGGTATACTTGACATAGGCTAACAGCTATTCACCGTCAGGCAGGACTACATATCGATAGTGGGGCTTAAACCTGGTTCCTTGTGAGACTTTTCCTCGACCAACCTGAAAAGATGAGTGAAGGTAGTGTGATTAGGAGCTGACTGATGTCGCCAAGCAGAAACGTATACTGCAAAGGTTAAGAAAGAACCACAACTCAGCAACCCATAGTTGCTGAGTTTGTGTAATAAACTGAATTATGATTCCTTTGGTTTGGTTTGGTTTGGTTTGGTTTACAGTGTGTATATAATTCCTGTTTGTCAATTTATAAATCCTATTCTATCTAGAATATTTCAGAAGCAGGAATAAAGTCATAGAGATTATTCTTAAGAAAAACTTGCCACCATACCTGCTGTACATTTAGATTGCAATTATTGCAAAGTACAAAAAAATAATCAAAACCAAAATTAAATATTAGATTTTTTTTCTAGTTGTGAGTAATCAGAACATAGTCTATGGGAAGTGGGGGAATTAATCCATTAAAATATAGTACATTAAAGTTAATTAAATGAGTATGAATAGGTACTTAGATAACGTAATCTAAAAAATTATTGCAAAAATGATCCTTGTCCAATTAAATTTGATTCATTTGCAACATTAACCCTAACCTTTGAAATAAAGTCCTTAACAATTCCAAAATACTTATTTAGATCACTGATAGTAATATAATTCCAAGACTACTTATGTACTTTCACCAAATTATTCATGCAATGAAATAAATAGTTGTGCTATGCAAAATACTGAAGCTGGAATATAGCAAAAGCATTTTTCTGAAATTACAATAATTGCATGAATTTCAATAGCTGTTCAGCTACAAAGAAATTTGGAGGATATGACTATCTTTCATTAGAAGCAATTAAAGTATGTCAAGGGCAAAAGAATATATTCTTCTTGGCCAAAACTAAACTTAAGATGGTAGTAGCAAAGAGAGATCATGTTTGGTACCATGGCTAATGTGGTGAGCTATAAACAAAGGACACTTCTAGTATGAAAGCCTGCTGGGTGACTTTGGAACAATCACTCTCTCTCAGTTCAGGGTTATTCCTGTGAGGAAAACAGAAGGTGAGAAAATTTATGCTATTTTGAGCTACCAAAATAAAGATGGAGGGGGGGTATCAAATAAATTAATATATTAGACAGACAATATGAGAGCTAGGTAGTTATCTAGGTAGCCAGATACTAGGAAGCAAAACATAGACTAAAATTTATCAGGTTTAGCTGGTATATTTGAAAAATCTTACATGTGCCAAAAGGCAGAGCTCTAATACGACAGATGAACTCTGGAACAAATGTTAAATGTTCAATCTTAAATTGGTTTAAATTTATCTTTTAGATTTGATGATATTAATACAAGCAGCATTGTTTAAAAAGCAAAAGTTGGAACAGTCATTCTAGTTTAGTTGTTTTCTTCCAGGACAGTTTGAGTTACCATTTGTAATGTCAGCAGTATTTTAAATCAATTACTGGAATCTGATCTCTCCAGACAGGATATATTTACAACAGTGTCTATAGCACTTTACAATAAACCAAAGAATGATTCATGCTATTTTCTTAGCCAAAGTCATCTGCAGTAATCTGGAGCCGTTGTGACAGCAAAACTAATACTATTCTGCAGAATTTGCTGCTTCACTCAGGGCTCTGACTAAGTTTATTTGTATTATAAATATGATAGTCGATATTAGAGTTCAAATGATAAAGAAGTTCATTTTACTTTCTTATGCATACTAAGTAGGGATGGTTTTGTAAAGAACAACTTTTCCTTATGTAGAACAGTGTGATGGCTTTTTTCTTTAAAAATATATTAAACAAGCATTTTCCTCAACCTGTTATAGACTCACTGACATTTTTATTGCTGCTACATTTATTAGATTGCTTCAGTGGTTGGCTGCAAATTTTTTAACAACCGGTTCTCTGCCCTAATCACTGGCTGGGTGGGCGTGGCTGGGTTGGTGTGGCCAACTCGATGTCACTTACGTTGAGGGGAGCTTCGCCTCGCCCATCCTCTCATGACCGTGGAGATGCTGCAACGGTCGTAAGTGCGAAAAACAGTCATAAGTCACTTTTTTCAGTGCCCTTGTAACTTTGAATGGTCACTAAATGAACTGTTGTAAATCAAGGATTACCTGTACAAAAATACAAAAAGCTTGCAAAAAGCTGCCCTAAATAACAATCATTAGATTAGAAATGGAGGAATACACACTGAAGATCAATAAGTCACAGCAGGCATGGGCCATTCTGTCTGAATACCTTCCTTTTCCTCAGCAATACCTGCGATCTGGAATTATGAATCAGGCAGGTTGCCAGAGCACATTGAGGAATTAAAATAGTTAAAATATAAGGATAACTATCAGCAGTCAAGTTACTCTTGCTCATAAAGTGAAACCCTTTAGCAGAGAGGTCATTTAAGCTCTCCAGAAAGCGGGTGGGCATATTTGGGCTACAAAATGTGGAGCTAAAGAGACAAATTAACAAATTAACATCTTGAGTGAGAGGTAATCCCATTCTGACTTTGTTCAGACTTTGCTGCAGGGAATTTTTGCCTATGAATATAGATAGTATCTCTTTATCTATTAAGTACTGACATCTTCTGTGGGCTATTAAAGAAGTGGGGGCTGCTTTCTCTCTCTAAGAAAACATGTTTCTCATTCAGGGAAATATATTCTTCCTTTTTAATATTTCTCAAAATATTTCATTCTTCTAGGAGAGGGGTGAATGTTAACTTTCTACAATTGGTGCTATGTTACTATGACATATTATCATGACAGAAAACTAAAACAAATTGGAAGGAGGATCCACTTATTATCAGTGACAATCATGTGCCTTGCCCACTCCGAAGCAATGCAAGAAACTCCTGTCCCAAAGGTGCTTTTTCAAGAGGCAACTGGACTTTCTGGAAACCAAGAAAGTCCATCTGCCTCTTGAAAAAGCACCTTTGGGACAACATGACCTGGATGACTGAAGAATCCCCATAGACAAGAGACTCCTGTGCTCAGTAAACTGACAAAGCAGTTTCCCACCTAGGAGAAGCAATCATTAGATCCATTTGCACCACTTAAAGATACCAGCTGGTCTCACTCACCTCACAAGATATCCTTAGGTAATCATTCAGATTTAAGGAAAGATTACATGCCCCCAGAAAGGCAGTAAAAAAATTAGACAGAATGCCAAGCTTCCATCCTGCTTCTCACCATTTCTTCTATGGCTATGCCAGCCCTTCTGTAAATAGCTGTTCAAGCCCACCCCCCAATAAAAGTACCACAAAAACTCTGGGGGGGAGGGGCAAACTCCTGAAAAGCTCAGCTATAGACAGAAAGTCTGGGCAGTTTCTGAAAACACTTAAAGCAGCAGGGCCGGCAATTAAGATAAGGATTAGGCTAGAAATACAGGCACACTAGAATCTTTCCTTCCTGTGTTCCTTGCAGGATTAACTTTGTAAAGTGGAAAAATATTTCTTTCAACAACCGGTTCTCTGAACTGCTCAGAAAATTAACATCAAATTTGATTGCGAACTGGTAGCAGCCAACCTCTGGATTGCTTCTCTTATGCAACAATGATAGAGATACTCTGTCTACTTTCTACCAACAGCCTCAATTGCTAAGCACTTATTATCTTTCTTCTTGCCCCTAAAATATCCTTTTTATTATTACTTTGATGTTTTGCATGTACATTGAGATCGTATGTACCGGGGACCAATTCCTTGCATATCTAATCACACTTGGCCAATAAAATGTTCTGTACATTCCTGTCCTAGCCTATCAAATTTTTAAAAAATCTGTACACTTTTATTTATAGTTATTTGCTAAAGGCAGTATCAGTAGCCAAAAGAGAACTAAAAAAGTAGCCATATTAAGACAAACCATATCCGAAATCCATTAACTATCCTCTAAACAGTTAGTAAGTATATAATCTTTAATTAAAAGAAAAATAGAAAGGAAAGGAATCAGTCCATAAAAAGCTCAAAGTTTATCCTGACACATGGCCTCCTATTAAAACAGATGTCATTCTGATATTCATGTATTATTCAGGAACTGCACAGGATTTATGAACTAAAGCTCTGCTGTCTCTTCTTGGTGCATTATCGACTCACCTTTGCAAATAACTCAGCATTTTGGTTACTATCAACCTGAGTTAGGTGGAAAAAGCCTTTTCTACTTCAATAACTTATTGAGTTTAAGGGATGTGGATGCACAAGTTATGCTGGCATCTCTTAACATAATGTTGTACTTACTGCTGTTAGAATTTCTAGAGAAAAATAGATATTTCATATGCTTTTGGGGAGTTTAAATCTTTTATCAATAACAAATAACCTACACTTATACCGTTTAATGTGCTTTTCTAAAAAAAGAAAAAGCCAATAAAAAGTGTTTTGATGACATATTTATCATAAGGTGCCTTATGTAACTTCTCTTTATGAGAAAATGTCAGCGGGAGAAACCAAATCTTATATTTTAGATGGAGTATATATCTCTTCCTATTAATACATATATGAAATATTAGAAATTGTAAAAAAAATGTGGTGTCTTCATACCAGACTACATTTTTTCCAAGGACTGTTTTAAAAAAGGAAGAAATAAACTGAAATTATTTCATTCTTGAATAACAGAAAACAGAGGAATACATGCTGTAAAAGCCAAGTCAATTTTGTTTGGTTTGGCTCTATCCCAATATAAGCCTTCGGCTTTTAAAAAAGAAGCAAAAACTATAGTATTCCTGCTTTCCCCGTATTTAAATATTTTGTAGAGATATCCAGCTAATTTTATGAATAATTCTGCCAAACTCAAACAAATTTCCAACTATTCCCATTAAAAGGTTTTTCACATATACACGTATATTCTCACAAGCAGTGTATCTGGGGAGAACAAAAAAGAGAAATCATAATTTGTGTAACTGAACAATATAGAGAGCTGTAAGTTTACAAGACAGCTGCTATGCATCTATTATTTGGAATTACGTAGTGTTTCAATGATCATGAGTTCTATTTCTTAATGAGCCAATTGCAGACTTATGCTGATTCCGCATCATAAAGCCTTTGTAAATCAATGTCTTTTAGCAAAAAGGAACAGTACTTTTAGCAAAGATTCTTGATTTTGCAATCCATGCGGAGTGTGTTAATGTAGCATAAAAATAGACTGATGCTGTAATATTAAGATAAGAACAAGAAAATATGCAACATAAGAATAAACTGGGATCACAGTTATTCTTCTGAATACATAAATATACAATTCAAGTTCACTACAGTATATATAGCTCCAATGCTTAGCATTAGTGTTACACTATTGTAAGAATATTGTCAGCTATATACAGTACAGTATCCAGATTTGTCTTCAAATAGTATCTAATGAGATATTATTTTAGATAAAAAGGGGGAAATATTCTGGAATTCATAGAGCACACATATAGCATTTCCTTAATGCAGTTGCATCTTTTTCGGAGATCATGTTAGTGCCAAAGATGCATTTGGTTTGAGATATTATATGCAGGTCCAATTCATGGAGTTCACCAAAATATTTTTTCTAATTCAAACAGTTCAGCACCTAAAAGCCCGCATTAAAACATTATTTCTGTTTTCTATCTCAAACCTAATGCAGCAATCAAGAATACTAACTTGAAGGAATTCACAGTTATTCCTTGAATAAATCAAAGAAATTTCAAAAGAATACTTAAAATAGAGACTTTACTCTATGTTTATTTGTTAACAAATGTAAGAACTATGAATTCAAGTTACAAGCTAAGGTGCTGAGACAGATATTTAACTGAATGATAAGATTATTAGTGAACTATTTCAAGGATTTGCTTAATAAAATAATTAAGATAGCAAGTAATTAGCCTGATGGTTAAGAAATTCTGTAAACCATTAGGTCCGTTCAGTTTCATCTATCTCACTTTAATAAATATGTTCCATAAGGAAAATTTTATTTCTCTGCTAATGATTTTCTCAAGTAAGATCTGGATGATGATACTTGGTAATATTGCGAACAGCACTAGCATCAAAACAGTACTTTTATTTTGGAGAAAAAATGCTTCTATTTGCACACATCAATATAGTTTGCTTCTTTTCAGGGTTTACTTATCTGCTTCCCAAAGACTTTTATGTCCTATTTCAATTTCTTTGAAACTTTTCCAATCTTTAGTGGCATTCTTTCAGGATGGATCTTATATTAGCACAAGGAGACATCAGTAAACAGTAAGCATTAAATTTATACAGGTAGTGCTCATTTAAAAATGATAACTAGAGACCAGAATTTCCATTGCTAACTGACAAAGCATGTCACATGACTATGCCACTTAGTGATGAATATATCAAAAATACTAAATATGTTAAGTAAATCATCATGGATTAAGTGAGGATGACATGTGGTCACTATATGTGCCGTCTTTAATGTTGACTTTGTTTATAGAAAACCACAAAAAAGTTTGCAAATGAGGATCACCTGACCACAGGCAATATAAATATTTTAATTTAATTTAATTTAATTTCCAATTTATATACCGCCCTTCTCCCTGAGGACTCAGGGCGGTGTACAGCCAAGATAAAAAACATAGGATACAAATATTAAAACATTTAAAAATATATATAAATTTTGGCCCGAAAGTTAAGAATCACAGACTAATTAAAAGAATTTAAAAATTTTAAAATTTTAAAAATTTCTTCTTAGGCCAACCCGGCTTGTTGAAAAAGATGGGTTTTCAGGGAACGACGGAAGGCATTGAGGTCCTGGATTCTTCTTATCTCCGGGGGCAACTGATTCCAGAGGGTGGGAGCCCCCACAGAGAAGGCCCTCCCCCTGGGGGCCACCAGCCTACATTGTTTGGCTGATGGCACCCTGAGGAGGCCCTCTCTGTGGGAGCGCACGGGTCGATGGGAGATCGTCGGTAGCAGCAGGCGGTCTCGAAGATAGCTAGGCCCTATGCCATGGAGCGCTTTAAAGGTGATAACCAACACCTTGAAGCGCACCCGGAAGACCACCGGGAGCCAGTGCAGCTCGCGCAGGAGCGGTGTTACATGGGAGCGCCAGGCTGCTCCCGTCACTACCCGCGCTGCTGCATTCTGGACCAGCTGGAGCCTCCGGGTGCTCTTCAAGGGGAGCCCCATGTAGAGAGCGTTGCAGTAGTCAAGGCGAGAGGTGACGAGGGCGTGAGTGACTGTGCACAGGGAATCCCGATCCAGAAAGGGCCGCAACTGGCGAATCAGGCGAACCTGATAAAAGGTCCCCCTGGTAACAGCCGTCAGATGTTCCTCCAAAGACAGCTGCCTATCCAGGAGGACTCCCAGATTGCGAGCCCTTTCAGTGGGGGCCAAAGACTCGCCCCCAATAGTCAGTGATGGAGTCAACTGACTATATCGGGGTGCCGGGAGCCACAGCCACTCAGTCTTGGAAGGGTTGAGCCTGAGCCTGTTCCTCCCCATCCAGATCCGCACAGCCTCCAGGCACTGGGACATCACTTCAAGGGCATCGTTGGGGTGGCCTGGGGTGGAAATGTACAGCTGGGTGTCATCAGCGTACTGGTGGTATCTCACCCCAAAGCCACGGATGATCTCGCCCAGCGGCTTCACATAAATGTTGAACAGAAGGGGCGAGAGGACCGATCCCTGCGGCACTCCACAAATGAGAGGCCTCGAGGTCGACCTCTGCCCCCCTGCCAACACAAACTGTGACCGGTCGGAGAGAAAGGAGGAGAACCACCGCAACACAGTGCCTCCCACCCCCAACTCTTCCAGCCGGTACAGCATGATACCATGGTCGATGGTATCAAAAGCCGCTGAGAGATCTAATAGGACCAGAACAGAGGAATAACCCCTGTCCCGAGCCCTCCAGAGATCATCCGCCAACGCGACCAATGCCGTTTCCGTGCTGTGCCCAGACCTGAAACCCGACTGGAACGGATCTAGATAGGATGTTTCCTCCAGGAATTGTGGAAACTGTTGCGCGACCACACTCTCAACAACCTTCGCAATGAAGCGAAGGTTGGAGACAGGACGATAGTTAGCCAATATTGCTGGGTCCAGGGACGGCTTCTTGAGGAGAGGCCTCACCACCGCCTCTTTCAGGGCAGCGGGGAAGTAACCCTCACTCAACGAAGCATTAATGACGCCCTGGAGCCAGCCTCGTGTAATCTCCCGGGAAGCCAGTACCAACCAGGAGGGACACGGGTCCAGTAAACATGTGGCCGCACTAAGTCTCCCCAAAATCCTGTCCACATCATCGGGAGTCACAGCATCAAACTCCTCCCAGATAACATTCTCAAGACTGTTCCTCGTCACCCTGCCCTGATCTACCCAGTCAGAGTCCAAATCCCCCCGGATCTGAGCGATTTTGTCATACAGGTATTGTCCGAAATCCTCCGCCCTGCCTTCTAAGGGATCCTCCCGCGCTCCCGGATGGAGCAGGGCGCGGGTCACCCTAAACAGGGCGGCCGGACGATTCCCTGATGACGCAATAGAGGCGGAAAAGTAGTTAGACTTTGCCGTCTTTATCGCCACTAGGTAGGTCTTAATATGCGACCTTACCAGTGTTCGATCAGATTCAGCGAGACTGGCCCTCCAACCGCTCTCCAGGCGTCTTTTCCGGCGCTTCATTTCCCTCAGCTCCTCAGTAAACCAAGGAGCCGCCCGGGATCGGCATCGGGTCAGAGGCCGCAAAGGCACAACTCGGTCCAAGGCCCCACCAGCCGCCCGATCCCAGGCGGCTACCAGGTCCTCGGCCGAGTCATGTGCTAGATCCTCAGGAAATGGCCCAAGCTCCGTCTGGAACCTATCAGGATCCATCAGGCGCCTGGGGCGGATCCATCTAGTTGGGTCCGCCTCCCTGCGGCGAGGGGTCGCGGTTCGAAGATCTAGGCGAAGGAGTGAGTGGTCAGTCCATGACAAGGGTTCCATGTCTATATCCCCTATAACAAGACCACTCAACCACTGGCCAGAGACAAAAATCAAATCCAGAGTGTGACCTCCCCTGTGAGTAGGGCCATGAACTAACTGGGTCAGGTCCATGGCCGTCATGGAAGCCATGAACTCCCGAGCCACCTCAGACGTTTCACCGACGGATGGCAAGTTGAAATCACCCATGACTAAAAGCCTGGGTGTATCTACTGCCACCGTGGCTATCACGTCGAGTAGCTCAGGTAGGGCTGTTGCCACGCGGCAGGGAGCCAGGTACGTAAGCAACAAGCCCATCTGAACCCCACGGCCCCACCTCACAAGGAGGGACTCACATCCGGCTATCTGAGGCACAGTGGTCTCCCTCGGATCCAGATCCTCGTTAATAATAACCGCCACCCCCCCGCCCCTCCCCTGGGCCCTCGGCTGATGGAATGCTCTGAAGCCTGGTGGGCACATTTCAACCAGAGGGACGCCACCCTCCGGGCCCAACCAGGTCTCCGTAATACCCGCCAGGTCCGCTCCTCCCTCTTGTATAAGATCGTGAATGAGGGGGGCCTTATTAACCACGGACCTGGCATTGCATAACATCAGCCGAAGGCCCAGATCCTGAGTGTCTAAGCCACCTAGTCTCCGAGAGGAGCCATGGGGACCGGGGCACGCAATTGCTCTCAAACAGCGAGTGCGAGCCCCCAACACATGATATGGTCCCCTGCTCCCGCCATATCTGCCCCTCCCATCTACCGTGCAGATGGTACAGACCTCATAGGTATCGTCCCCCATCCCTTTCCCAGTCCCTCGACCAACACCTCCCAAATCGTTACCCTGTGCCGGGCTCGGCTCTGACCCTGGTGGATTTCCCCCCCCATCCCCCAGAGTCTTCTTCCCAATTTCTCTAGAAAGATCATTACAAACCCCCCTCCCAGAACCCCTTAAAATCTTTAAAAAATTCCCTAAAAAACCCCACAAATTCTTCCTTGCTCCATGCCATCTCTCTGGACTCCAAAGTCCGTCATCGAGATAGGCCCTCGATAATGTGGAGGGCCAAACCTGCGAGAGGGGAGAATCTCGCAGGGCAAGGAGTTCCGACACCGAATACATATAATCATCAGGGGAGACAAAGTCCAAGGGAAGGGAGTACTGCTGATGTTACAGGCATAGGGAAAAATTCTAGTCCATGGTTAGGCCATCAAGCCCATTGTCCTCTCACGACAATGGCCAAGGAGGTGCATATCCTTCGACCCCGGAGGTTTCCAGGGCAGCCATGCTCTCACCTAGGCCACCTATGGAAACTCTGATGGAAATCCGGGTGTGGGGATAGCCATAGTCCGCCTCCCACTGGCCTTATGTCCATAGAACCAGTATCCCTCCTGGGATTAGTAGCATCCGGGAGACCAAGTATCCTGCTCAGAAGGAGGTTTAAGTTCGTAAATTCACATCGAAGAGATTTTACATGGCAGGGAGTTCAGACAGGCTAGATGTAAAAGGGGGAAAATTCGGAATAATTCAGCAGGCCAAAGTAGATGGGTAGTTGTAACCGTAGTAAGGCCCATAGGCCTAAATATGAGCACTGTTCGTAGTTACCATTTGTTCAACACCACAGTTAAGTTTGAATAGTTGCTGAATGAACAGTCCTTAAGTGAGGACTACTTACAGATCATAACATTGACTCAACCTTCCATCCTTCTGAGGTTGGAAAAATGAGGGCCCAGGTTGTATGAGCAATATCCTGATGTTGTAAACCATTCAGAGTGTTGTAAAGCACTATGGAGCGGTATATAAGTCTAAGTGCTATAACTGAGAAAAACCTATTTATGTGTTTTGATGTTGCATAATCAATAATAATTAAAATTATTTTTACTGAGTAAAATTAATTAAAATTGTAAAATAATTACAATTACAATACAATTAATAGATGCCTCATTTAACAGATTTATCATCTGTAGATAACAATTTTATTTTTATGCAAACTACACTAATAAAGGAACAGCCTGATTTAGCAGGAGCAGCTGATTGGCGGTTGGATCTGCCTCCTGGAATAACGCCTATCAGCTGTTCCAGGCTGCAGGAATCACTACTGCCCATCTCTGCCATCACTGCTGCCGCCTATTGCCGCCTCCGCCCATCCCATTTTTGGCCTCCGCCCGTCCCATTTTCGGCTTCCGTGCGCCCCATTTTTAGCCTGTTCCAGGTGCCACCACCACCTATCCCTGTCCCCTGGAATGCGGAGACAGTGATAGGCGGCAGTGGTGGCGATGGGCGGTGGCGATCACTGCAGTCTGGAACAGCTGACAGGCGATATTCCAGGAGGCAGATCCAACTGCCAATCAGCTGTTCCTGCTAAATCAGGCTGTGCTGAAGCTGACCAGGCTGTTTGCTGCAAGGAGGCAAATTGCTGGGACACAGAGGCAGATTCTTTTTTCTTGTTTTCCTCCCCAAAAGCTAGGTGCGTCTTATAGTCCATAGCATCTTATAGTCTGAAAAATACAGTAACTGAAATGGAAAAAAAATGAGAAATTTTGTTAAGGTTTTATTTTTAAAAACGATTATGAGCAGGTCTCTAAGCAGCAACTAATCTTCAAAGACTTTTCTATAGTGTGGCCCTGCAATATTTCAAACTCCTGTCTATTCCTTGGTTTTCAGTAACTTCTTATAGCAAATAAAAGATTTGTTCTTTGGAGAAAAACTGTCTCTGAATTAGGTAAATATTAGAATAACTGTTCCAATCAGTTTAAATATTTTAAGAACTGTTTTGTTACTTAACATTATGGTTTTCTTTCATTTATAATACAATTAGAGTCTTTTATATATATGAGTGGTGTGGTGGGATAGATGTAGAGTGTTTGCCTTGCAATCAGGAGGCTGTGAGTTCGATCGTAGGTAACCTAGGTCTTCGATCTGGGCAGAAAGAGAAAATATCTGCTTCAAACTCTGTGTAGGCATCAGGAAGAGCATCTGGCCAGTAAACACTCAGCTCCATTCAGTCATCCCAACTCCACCCCTATGCAAGGGATTACGAGGGTCTTTTTTAAAAATGGTCTTTTGTGTGTGTGTGTCCTAAATCTGTATTTTTGGCATGCAAGAATGCATCATAAACCAACTTCAGGATGCTTTTCTCACTATAAATGTGCCATTAGCGGAATTACTCATCTCCTTCAATTAATATAAGTATGCCCATAAGATACTGATCGAAGTGGGCAAACTTTCAGGAATATAGTTTCTCACTTTTAACACATAATTTAATTCTAATCTGCACTAACAATTTTTCAGATGTGTATGGAAACAAGTGAAGGCAGCTAAGAGAGACTAATTAATTCAGGAAGGAATCGACCTTTCTCACCATTTCAATTCAAGATTAAAGAGCGGGACAATCCCTGGGAAAACAGGAGCAGCTGTTTTATTTGCCCAATTCCAACTTTTACATTCTCCTATTTTCCACTGATGAAATATTGGAGAATGGTTTAAGGCAGGGTGGATTTGATTTAAATCGAGTTGATTTAAAGCACAATTTAAATCACTAGTAAATGATTATTTAAATCACTAGTAAAAAGGCTTGATTTAAATCAACTCGATTTAAATCATAATTTTTAAAGAGCAACTGTCATCTCTGCTACTCCTTTGACCCACTGTTGACTCACCGATAGCCCGTTGCAGAATATACAGCCTCATGCTATATAAGCTCCATTTCATGCTGAATAAACTAAATTATTTATGTATCTTAAATAGAAAACTATCTTATGATAGATTTTTACCCCAAAAGTTTTTTATTAAAATAAATTCGATTTAAATGAAAAAAATCCGATTTAAATATAAAAAATCCGATTTAAATCAAAAAAATCTGTTTTTTTTTTATTTTTTAAAAAAAATCATTGATTTTTATCCACCCTGGTTTAAGGATATATAATTAATTTAATGTCAAAGCATACGCTGCTAAGCAGAAGAACCTATATTATACTATACCTATCCACTTAGAGGATCAGAGATGTGAAGTCTTCAGACAGAAGTGTATGAAAGTGACTATCGCTTGACATTATATTGATCAGTGATCATATGCAATACTGCTCACCTACAAAATATTCAGACCTATCTAGGTTTATACAATATAACATATTTAATTAGTTATATTTTGAATTTATGTTTTAATATAAATTTAAAAGGTTATATTTTTAAATTTTCAAACAAGGCCAACAAATATACATCAATATTTAAACAAGCTTTCAAACATATATTTTGAAATGTGCATTGCTTGTGAAATATTTGAGTACCTATTCAAGCACTGATTCTTATCAATGGCTTTTTGCATGATTTTACTTTCTATTTAATTAGCACAAATAACCTGATGCATTTTTGCCAACAGTAGATTTAAATAGACTATATAGACATTCCTTCAATAGTATGCTGATGGTATCTACACTACTGGTAAACCTGAAAACTAGAATCAGAAGTCATGTTTTTGTTTGTTTGGTTGTTTCTATCCTGTGGCTAGATTATGAGAAACAAATTAGGCTTCTTAGCTCCAAACATCCAAAAAAATTCCATTATTATTGATTTTTATTTATTTAATTTATATAGCTATCAATCTCATTTGCATGTAACTTGGGATCTCCAGGTCCCAGGCTTGACAGTTTGTGCTGGTAGAGGAAGAATGATTGAGGATCTTATGTCAGTTTATGGCTCATTTACCCCACTGGTATTCAGTGATGTAAAGCCCTTTTCACTTTGCAAAGTACACTTATAACAGGAAGATGTATTAAATGCACAAAAACTACAAATAAAATTTGGTGGAGAAGTCTACTGTAGTATTTTATCTTTCTTCATACTGAACCAAACTTTCAAAAGCTACTCTGAATGAGAAATATAAAATGCTCACTGTTCCATAAAACACTTTATCATTGCTAAATATTCTCTATAGTGTACTTCTACAATTAATATTCTTAACAATATATTCCCATATATGATAACTTTTAATTAGAAATTATAACTCCAGAAAATAGTAAAAATTCTACTACTTTTACAGAATTAAAATAAAAGTAAAGGAGTCCCTGTGGATTTTATTCTGCTAGTACTCATCTCTGTTTCGAGACCACTGAACAGCAGTGTGGTTTGAAGATATTTGGCCAGTATGATGTCACAAGGCATTGTTACTTTTCCACCAAACTGGTACCTATTTATCTACTTGCATTTTGCATTCTTTCGAATTGCTAAGTAGGAGGAGTTAGGGCGAAAACAAGAGCTCACCCCATATTAACTGCTGAGCCTTCACATAGCCATGGATTAAAATTAAATTAATTTTAACATCTGAATTAAATTAATATCTGAAAATATATAAATTGCCTTAATAGAAGAAAAATACTGGATAGCAGATCAACTTTACACCTATAACTTTTTCATGCATCTTTATAAATTCATGTTACTTTACATAAATTCATGCATCTTTACAAATTCATGTTACAGTATTTCCAAAAATATTACACTGTTTTCTGAAATTTCTCTAATCCTCTCTCACACAGAGAGATATACAGTATGTATTTTTAAAAGCTAATCAGTTGAATGAATACTTCATTATTCCAGACATAAGCATGGAAATAATAAAAAGGTCAGTGAAAGCAGGTTGTATTATTTAGGTCTTGTCCAGCACATTGTGCAGACACATCTGCTGTTACAAGTAAACATTGATGGTAGCTATAAAGAACATTAACTTGTCTATTCCTACATAAAACTACCAATTACGAAGCTATTTTTACAAGGCATGTAAGAGTGGAAAGCTTTTAATGTGGAATAGAGGATCCATGAATATTTTTGACATTGGGCAGAAGACATAATGGAAAAGCTCTCAGCTGTAACGGTTACATTTTATCTAATGTCATGTTTACATTTATATTTGTATGAAAAGAAATTAAATAGCTTCAAGTATTTATTATGAAAAAAACTGCACTTAAAAGTATTTCTATAATACCTCTACCCTTCAGAGGTTCTGTAACATAAACCCATTGTTAGAAAATCAACCTAAAAGCACTTTCCTGATTTACATTTTTAGAATAACTTTTGGAAACAGGATTTGTTACTGTTTTACCATAGGTGCAAACTATGACCATCTTTGTTTTCTAGTTCTCATTACTGCGCAATATCCAATATTCTACCTTATATGTGTATATACACATAGACAGATAAATCTCTAAATTTAAAAAAATGTGTCACAAATATCAAATAAGCTGATTGGGCTGAAGGAACTATCCAACCTAGTATCTTACATTATTCAAACCACTATGGCATGAAGCAGATAAAAATCTCTATAATATATAGTATTTGAAGCCAAGCTACCCCTGAACCTGGGAGGTTCTATTTATCTATTTGGAATAAATTGCTATTAATCCAATATAAACCTAGTGCAGTGCTCTCTAAACTAGAAGTCTACCTATCTAGTTGCAAGAAATTCCTTAATTGCATTATATACTATACTATATACTTTATTTATTTATTTATTTATTTATTTATTTATTTATTTATTTATTTATTTATTATTTATTTATTTATTTATTTATTTATTTTGAACCAGGTTCCATTGTTTGTTCAATGACAAAAACTCTGTCAATTATGCTTTCAGTAAAGTTTGTCTCTTACCCAATTTTTAATATAGAACTGAAACTGATCACCTGCTTAGTTATTGTGGATCAATTAATGTTATATGAAAGCTGGAAAGACAAAGAACGAGAAGCCCTAGAACCGAGAAAAAGGAAGTTGAAAGACTTGTGGTTCACAAAAGATCAGCAAAAAGCAGCTAAAAATCTGAAGCCACGGACTGCATATTGAATGCTCTTTTTCTGTAGTTGTTTGATTCTGTAATAACATAACTAAGTCAAATTTTAATTTCATCCAAGCATGCTTATTTTCAGAAAGAGGATTATTGTAAAGGGCTAGGGTACAACTACGTGATGGAATAAATATCATTTTAAATTTAAACAAAGGAAAATGAATAAAGGAAAGGATTATATATTTTTCCAATTATTTTATCCCTGCAGTATTATGACAAAAGAAACATACAAGTAATCCTTGATTTATGACCACCATTGAGTCCATTTCTGTTGTTAAGTGAGACATTTGTTCAGTGAGTTTTGCCTCAGTTGTTAAGTGAATCACTGTAGTTGATAAGTTAGTAACCTGGTTGTTAAGTGAATCTGACTTTCCCATTACTTGTCAGAAGGTTACAAAAGGTGACCACATGACCCTGGGACACAGCAAAGGTCATAAATATGAACCGGTTGCCAAGCATCTGAATTTTGATCACATGATAATGGGGATGCTGCAAAAGTCATAATTCTGAGATATGTTCATAAGTCACATTTTTCAGTGCTGTTGTAACTTTGAGCAGTCACTAAACGAACTACTGTAAGTTGAGAACTATCTTTAAAAAAAAGAGTAGAACAGAAAGTATGCAGGTAATGTGGCCTTCCTTTCACAATATATAAGTGTCCCAATCCTTCTTTTCAATATTCTATATTGAATGGAGTATTCTATATTCTATATTCTATATATTATAGCTCCTTATTCTTTCCTTTACCCTCACCAGTATTACTTGCTATTCAGCAGACTGTCTGGGTGAATCAGTGAGTCACTTAATTCATTGTGTCTTTTTCACTGTTAAGAGGAAACCAGGCATTATGTTTTCACTTTCAAAGAGGTACAGTATAATTCCCTTAAACATTTGTGACAGCAAATGTATGTGTAGAATGTTGATCCTAGAGTCACTTGCAACAGTATTTAACAGATCACAAGTCATTCAAAGAGTTTTAAAATAGTCTATTAGCTTTTTCTTTTTTATCATTATTTTACCTCATGTTCACCCGTAAAATACAAAATATTAATTAGGGATGCACTTACATGTTTAGAACTTTAAATGGCCTTTTGAGCCTGAAACAAAAATAATGTTTCTTGAAAATTTTATTCTGAAGTTGGAACAAAACTTGGTTATTTCAGTCTAGCGTAGAAACAAAGTTGGTTGTTCTAAGTAGTGGACGTTCTGAGTTTATAGGAAGCAAATCTGAAATCAGCTGTTCAAGTTTGAAAGTGAATGTTTAAAGTGTTCTGATTACAAAGTAAAAAAGTCCTTGTTTGAAGGCAGGATCAAAACCTTCCAGCTGTTTTGAATTTTCTTCTGATGTAACACAGCCAACTGTGTTTGACATCAGCCTTGAAACAATGCATATGGTTCTTCCAAAATGATGTACCACTCTGTTTGAAAATCATTTAAGAAAGGATCTCCTAACCATGTTTACTAGTTCATTTGAATGTAATCCAAAATACCCCCTTCAACTTGCTTGCCATATCAAAAGTATTTTTTGATATTTTCTCAAAATATCAATTTGAATAAATATGTACCTACACAATTCCCTGAATTGCATACGCAAGGTAATAATCTATAATTAAATATATTTATTAGGGTTAAGAAGACTCCATGGAAAATAATTCTAAGCTACATGCTTGGGGGAACTGATAGAGTACATTTTTTCCCAACCCAATTACAAGTTTACAAAAGCTATAAAAGCATTCACCCAATATATTGCGTTCTGCTCTGTGCATTTTTTCAGTATACATTTGAGTTTGCTGAATGAAGTCATACAGAGGGAGAGGACAACTGATTTCCTTTTTTGCAGAATTCTTAGCCAGGAATGTGAAAAAAATATAACATGAACTGAAAAAAAAACACAAGTGAATAAGTGTATACACTTTTATAAGTGTATAAAAATTGTGTTACAAGATATGGTAGTTATTATATAAATATATTACTAACAAATATAGAGTATAGAGTATCATGAAGCCAGAGAACAGAAAAAAAAATGCAGATAATTTTTTTAATGACACTTCTCCCTTAATAAGAAATTTCAATATCCAATTAGTTTAGTCAGATTTCATTTGTAAGTAATGTTTACAATGTCTTCTTAGCAAAGCCGCCTATCACATATAGTGAACAAAAAATGCACATCACACCTAAAAAAATGAAATTATCTTCTTCTTCCCATATATTAATCTAATCTTTACAACTGTGATCTGCAATTGAGTTCAGTCTAGTGGTGGGTTGCCCCCGGTTTCCACTGGTTCTATAGAACCGGTAGTAAAACCGGCATGAGGCTCCGCCCACCGACCCCGACATCATCACAATGTTTCTGTGCATCTGCAGAAGCTTCTGCACATGTGAACGCACGTGCGAGTGAAGCGAGCACATACGCGCAGCCCTGTTGCGAACTGGTAGTAAAGGTAAGTAGAACCCACCTGTGGGTGGGACAGTAAAAACACACAAAGACAAAAATAAAATATACCAAAAAACCATGGATTTTGCTTACCAGAACACAACTAAAATCAATTGATAAGACTTGTTTCCCTAAGGATATTTTTTGGGTGATGTCAGTATTATTAAATAGGATGGGGAGATATGGAATATCGATTATGATACTACCGAAGTCTAGAAAAAAGGCATACATTTCTTTCTTCGGGATCAACTTGGTTTTGTTTCTGAAACCATAGCACTGATTTCTCCTAACATTATACAAGAATAAAAACTTAATCTTGGAAAAGCTTGATCGTTGATTTAATATCACCATAATTATCTGACCCGCTTCCAACTAAACCTCCCAATTGTTTTTGATGGCTTAGCTAATTGTCACTTATTCAATTAACCATGGTTAAGGAAATCTGCAATGTGTGAATATAGTCATAAGCTCCATGCTCAATATAACTGCATGCGTGACTGCTTTACTTTTTGCATATTTGAACTGAATATACAAAGTGATTCTACATGCTCATTCATTAAGAGCCTTGGTAGTACAGTGGTTTAAAGCACCCTGTTATTAACACAGCTGCCTGCAATTACTGTAGGTTCAAATCTTACCAGGCTCAAGGTTGACTCAGCCTTCCATCCTTTCTAAGGTACGTTAAATGAGGACCCAGTTTGTGGGGGCAATAAGCTGACTTTGTATAAATATACAAAAGTATGAAGGCTATTGCTTAACGCATGGTAAGCCGCCCTGAGTCTCCGGAGAAGGGCGGCATATAAATCAAAAATAAATAAATAAATAATAATAATAAAAAAACCAAGTACACTTAATACGTCAACAGCCCTGATAATCACAAGAACTATATAAGGGCCTCCGGGGGGGAGGCCGTTTTCACCTTCCCCAGGCTCCTAGAAAGCCTCTGGAGCCTGGGAAGAGCGAAAAACGGGCCTACCGGGCCCACTGTGCCATCACGTGCCAAAAGCGAGGGGAGTGCGGGGGTGCATGTGTGCATGTACAGGGGCAGGCCGCATTGAATTATGGGTGTGGGTACGCACATGCGCGACCCCCCGTATGACCCCCGCTTTTGGCATGTGACGGCAAAAAGGTTAGCTATCACTGCTCCATACCATCATTGCTACAAGTTTCAATAGTTAACAATAAATAATTTATACATAGATGTAAATAATCAAATGTTAGAGAAACATTCATCTTACAGATCTCACTTACATTTTACTTTCCCTTCCCACTGAAGTAAACATGAAAGAAAAATGCATGTCTAATAACTAGATATAACAGTCAAAAGGAAAATTAGTTTTAAACATCAGAGCAGCAAGGATGCTGACCTCCAATGAAGAATTTACAAAGGATGCTCTGACAAGCTGCTGCAAACATGTAAATGTGCTACTAATTTTCTGTCTAGGAAGACAATGATTTTATCCATTAATTTGGTAGGCTGTCTGAGCAACAGAAAGCAGATTATCAGAATCTGCATTTGCATTTTTCAGCAACTAATTGGGACTTAATAGGCATTCAAAGGTCAGTATGGTCATCAGTAAATTACTAAAATGATTATTTCTGTCTTACACTGAAATGTCCTTTTGCTTTTAAATGACTTTTTTTTCCTGAGAGCACCATGAAAATTTTATTGGGCAAACTAATAAAAAGCATCACATCATGCATTCATTTTTCTTTCAGTTAAACCACACTTCATGCTCACGCTAAAGTGAGGTAACATTCAATATAGATTTTTGAACAAAAGATCTTTTTAACATTTATATGTTAGTATGTTTTATTAACCTAGGTAAAATGTTAATATATATTTCTAGCCCATGCACAATAATAAATTCAATATGAACTATACAAATATACAAAAAGAATTACAGGTAGACCTCACTTAACTATGATAATTGGACTGGCAACTGTTGCTAAGCGACATGATCATAAAGCACAACATCATGTGACCTCATTGATTTATGACGGCAGTTGTGGCAGTCCCAGTTGCTGTCCTTAGATTATTCTGCCTTGTGATGCAGATTAGCAAAAAACTAGCAAAAAAATACCTTCACTAGAAGGTATGTCTACTTCATGACAGCCACATTCTCAAGATTCTAAATACAGGTAGTCCTCAACTTACAGCAGTTCATTTAGTAACTGTTCAAAGTTACACCTGCTTTTTTCAGTAGCACTGAAAAAAGCAACTTATGACAATTTTTCAACTACAATTGAGCCTAAGGAAGACTGTAATTTTAAAATGTATTTTTTTTTTCTTGTTTTAAAGATTTCTTTTCCTAAATAAACCAGAAAACACAAAAATCTGGTTGTTACATCACGTAAGTGTGAAAGTTTTGCATGAATGAACTGGGAACATGCTTTGCTTGTAAAACTAATTGTATTCTTTTATCTCTGAATGCAACATTGCTTGGGGTCCCAAAGGTTCTTTTTCAAGAGGCAACTGGCTTTTCTTATTTTTCTTTGAAGACGTTTCGCCTCTCATCCAAGAAGCTTCTTTAGCTCTGAAGAAGTTTCTTGGATGAGAAGCGAAACATGTTCAAATAAAAATCAGAGCTGAAGAAACTTCTTGGATGAGAAGTGAAACATCTTCAAAGAAAAACAAGAAAGTCCAGTTGCCTCTTGAAAAAGCACCTTTGGGACAACTATGACCTGGATGACTGAGAATCTCCATAGACTGCTTGGGATCATTTCCATTTTTATTAGTCAACTTCTATCAGTTCCCAGTGAAATGACAACCATTTTTCAAATCAAAATATTTACTTATTTGCATCCCACCTTTATTATTCTTACAAATAACTCGAAGTGCCAAACATATCTAACACACCTTCCTCCTCCTATTTCCCCCCCAACAGCAACCCTGTGAAGTGGGTTGGACTAAGAGAGAGTCTGGCCTAAAGTTACCCCGCTGGTTTCATGGCTAAAGTGAGTCTTGAACTCAGAGCCTCCTGCTTTCTATCCTGTTGCCTTAACCATTAGACCAAGATGGCTCTCAAACATATATTATCCCCTTTCAATTCAATTATTTATAAAATGTTTGTTTTTTCCTTCTTACTTTTCTACCAATTACCATTTTTCATGTAAAAATACAATAACTGTGTACTGCCTAAAATTAAACTCATGAAACTCCTAATGGTAAAAGATAAGATGGAAGTGCTAAAAATGGTAAAGTTCTAGCTTTCCAGCTTATGAAAAAATCTTTTCATTTTATGATCTTAGATAACTTAATGACACTGCTGTTTCAGATTAAACCAACTATGTATTTTAATTTTTAATGCTTTAATGTTTATACTATTGTTAACTGCTCTTATTTTTCTAAATTTTGTTCACTGCCCAGAGTCATTATGTGAGATGGATTAGCCATATAAAACAAATAAATACATAAATAAATAAAGTTGAGGTTATTTACTAAACTAATTACCTCAAGTTCTTCCAAAAAATCCACAGATAAAATTCAGTATGACATTTAAAATAAAAGAACAAAGCATATCCTGCAGAAATTATGATGTTTTCCCTAGTTAAAATAAATGTTTCTTTATTAAAAAGTTAAATCGTATTTCTTTCTATAATAATAGTTTTCAGCTTAATCTCTGTTCAAACATGGTGCCATTTAGCGGCATTCAGCCCCAACAAGCAAGGTATATTTGGAAAGCCCTGGTTTTCCTTCTTGCACATCTGCGTGTGCAAATGGCCATTAAGCAGAGCTGGTTGCTGAGTACCCAGAATGCAATCATATCAGTTGGGGGGGTGGAATTAACCATCAGAACTTTAATCGGGATTGTAAATACTTTGGGAAGGGATTTTGTTCTAAGCCGGTAATAATTTATTATTATATAGGCACACACACAGAAGGCACGGCAGCAGTGACCAGCATGAATTGCCTATTAGTTTTATCCAGTGTTTCTCAACCTCAACAACATTAAGATATCTGGACTTCAAATTCCAGAATTCCCCAGGCAACATGTGTACTGTACAAACTCTTGAGAAGTACTGATTTTAATTAATTTGAAATCTTTCATCATTTAAGCAAATAGCTTAATAGCTGAATGGTCGTCAAAATGGATTTGTAACTCTCAATTGTACGAAGAAATTATTTCAGAAATGTATGTTAGCATTGGAAAGCTCAAAAGCTACAAAGGAACACACTGGATTTAGTTCCATTTATACAAATGGGGGGGGGGGGAACTTTCTCGAAAATAAAACATATGTTGTTATTCCCATAGGTGCCAAAATGACAAATGAGACTTTGAATCTATGGTAATTGTGGGACCTTACTGTTGTTGTCTTTCTTTCAGGGCTTCCTCCCTCTTTGTCCCATAGCAACATATCTGTATTTGCTCTTCCTCTTTCTTTTCTTTCTTCAGTTGCAACAGATCTGCCACTTGCATGATTATACACGTCTTTCTCATGGCAGCTGATCTGAGCTACTGATGGACCCTACTTATGCCAAATGGCTCATGCCAGTTTCTGTACAAGTCTTTCAAAATCAATGGCCTCCTGGTCACACTGCTTATGCTTATGCTGCTCACAGGTCACTCACAATGACTGCATCATGTTTGTGTAGAACTTTTTTATTCAAGGATCAAAAAAAAAAAAAAAGAGCATTACCAATTACTATATTGCAGCAAACCTTGAAAGTTATGTGGGTTTTGTAGGCACTTTTACCGGTGCCACAGACCGCTAATACTTCACTCTGCTGTGAGTGATTAAAAAGAAACACTAACACGCAGTGATACAACTGAGAGGCTCCTCAATTGAGATTACAAAAGAACTGTGCCTAATGGAGAAAACAGCATGAGTCACATCATGTAAATGGAACACCTCTCTGCTTTTCCAGCTCAGCAAGCAGCTCTGAAGACCAACTGCTATGAGAAAGCCCCATTGAGATTCCCAATTGAGCAGACCCAATGAGATCCAGTAGAAGCATGCAAGGAGAAAGTGAAGGCAGTATACATATATTGCAGGCATTTAACTTTTACGAAACCCACCCTCACAAAAACCTGTCTACCATTTTTGTGACTGTAAAGAAAAAAATAACGTAAGGAAAAACCACAGATGGAAGACAATCTTTATGCATATATTTAGAAGTGGTTCTCAAAAACTTCCTGTATTACTCAGTCTAGTTAAATTTGAATCCCAAAGGCAGATGTAATTTTGCAAAGCCATTTACTCTGGAATACCAATGGGATTTGTATTAGTTTTTCACAATCAACATTTAATACTGCAGAATTCTTTAAAGAAACAATTTTTTTTAAAAAACTGTATTCATTCTATTTTGGGCCTTCAGATCAGCTGTATACACATAATAAAAAGAAAAAAGCATTCCTTTTAGAACTAGGTTCTATTTTCCTGCCACTCAAAGTTGCAGCTATCAACACAACGATGAGCCCTAGAGATACTTTGACAGATGGATATAGAACAGCAGGTGTACTTTTGCCTCGTCAGTCCATTTAACATGGAGACAATGTCAGCTTGGCAATGTAACAAGTATCTTTACATATTCTGAAAAGAAGAAAAATGTTAATGAAACACTTACGATCAAGCCCGTTGACATATCTCATTGTTATTTCACAGTGCCCCCATACCGCACTGACTATAGGATACAGTTTTTTCCCTTTTAAGCCCCTGAAGGCCACTCCAAGATACTGTCCATCCACGATGAAGCTAAGGGTTCCTTCATCCATATCCAAAACCACCAACAAGGAGTCTGGAAGTACAAAAGACTCATCTGGTTCCAAAAACACAGGATAGGTCACTCCAGGCTGGTTTTTGCAGTTGTGGTAAAGTTTGTTCCGTCCAAGGTCCCAGCCCCATGATTCATTATTGCTACCAACCAATGATGTATATCCTACAGAATGCAAAGGGGCTTCTGCTGTTGAGACCCCAACTACAGCATGTGTTCCTCGTTGCCTAGTGGGCCAGTGAATCTGCCAGACATGGAGTCCCCTTGTGTAGCCAACTTTTCCCCTGATGCAATCTGTGCTTTGAGCAACTGGGTGTCTATGAAAGGTTAGTCTGTCATCTTCCTTCACAAATATATTTAAGGATCGATCTTCGTTGTTCCAAGCATGTTTGTATTGGACCTCCAAGTGGGCTGGGGGCATATCCAGCAACATATCCAATCGTGCAGGCTTGCAGAAATCTGGTCCCCTCAGTTCTCGTTTAACTGGTCTATATGGGGGATCCCGAACATCCACAGACTTTATGCTCCCTGAGATTTTTTGGCCCATCGCTCAGCTGCAGATTGCTTGGTTGCAGGGAGTGAAGGGTAAATGTGGGCCCAGTGTCAAGTCATGAAAGCACTTTCAAGCTGAGCCAATGACTCACTATGCAGCAACTTGATTTACTTCTTTCTGGACTCTTTCAGAGCCAATGTTTTCTGAAAACACACTTCTGAAATAAAGCAGAAAGTCACCGGTTAAAAAGTAGCCAAATTATAAACCACATAATTATTCTTTCAAAAGAAAAACAGAGAGGAAAAAAGTAGAAGGGGGATTTGTGCCAAGTTGCTTTAAAATTAAGACCTAACTATTCTCAGCTTCGTGGCCTTTGTACTTCAGTACTCGTTAACCAGACTGTCAGCTGGATATATTGAGTCTACAGTTTAAGAGCACAGACAGTCATTTCCTTTTTTCCACAACAGACAGAGACATTCCACACCTTTTGCCCTTCCACCCAAAGTCTAGTCAAGAGGGATGTGACACTGTACAAACAGCTTGCCCCTGTTATCAGGTATGTATGAGACTGTGTCCATTTTCACTTCTAATTCTTTATTTTACCTTAAAGACATTCTTTATGCAAACTCTTGCTTTTATCTCTTTCTCTTATTAAATCTACCTTTTGTCCCAAGGAGATGCAGACATACGATAGCAAAAAAATCAGATGAAACCACTGTGCCTCCTATAAAAACATGTAAGGCTTAACATCTTAACAATTAATATAGCTTTCGAAAGAAGGGCGGTAGTACTTTATGTAGGTGTTTTTTGATTAGCCAGTCCTATGAATTGTTTGATTTTAAAATTAGAAGCAAAACTACTAAGAAGAAAAGGAAGGAAGGAAGGAAGGAAGGAAGGAAGGAAGGAAGGAAGGAAGGAAGGAAGGAAGGGAAAGACACTATGGATGACTGCAGCTGAAAACCATTTACATATAGTTGCCAAGAAAACATGTAGTGATCAGTAGCTGAAATCAGCTCAAGGGAGTCTTTATCTTTCTATAAGACTGGAAGCTTACAAAATAGAATAAATATTTTATTCCATAAAAGTAGATGGATTTTATTCCATAGAAGATTGTACAGTACGTTGTAGGAAATACCATCTGACTAAGAACCTCTGAACAATATTATGGAACCCATATGTTCAAAGTTGTCGTAGTATATTAGGCTAATCTCAAATGAAGAATGGTTTAATCTTACAATCAATATTTTAAGATAATTTGCCTTGCTAAAGAAAGTTGGCAAATGAAAAGAGATAATTGTTAATTATCCTGTCTTTAGTAACCATTGATGGTTCAAATTGTATGTCTTAAATAGGCTATTTTTAAAACTGATTCCAAAAACTAACTGCCATAGCATTTGTGGCTGGTTTTTTTTTTTTTTTTTTTTATTAAGTTGGAGTCCAAATCTTTATATTCTAGGCCAACTTATTTGGTTGGTATGGTCAAGAATGATAGTAGTTGGGATTCAAAATATCTAGATGATGTTATACAAAGTGAGGTAATTTAGGATTATTTTCCAAAAACCTGACAAAATGTGATCAGTGATTTTGAAGTGAGCAGCATCTACTGTATTTTTTTCCTTTCTACTCAATTCTCAGAGATTGCTTGGACAAGTTCCTGCAGTTTTCTTGGCAAGTTTTTTCAAAAGTGGTTTGCCACTGCTTCCTTCCTAGACCTATCTGCAATGTCTGCAGCTGAGATCATGAAGAATTCCCCTACATTACATGACAAACTGCTATTTTTAAGATTTCACATCTGTCCTGTGGAAAAGGTCACTTTTAATTAAGCTATGTCCCATCCGAAGGCCTATCTCTTTGCTAAAATGTTCTCTAATATTTTTGCTTAGCTCTTAACGAATTGGTGTAAGAAAAAAATAAGTTGTTCAAAATATTATAGGTGAAAAAATATTTTTCTGGTTTCACATGTATACCCTACATAATGGAGAAAAATGGTCGGGATAACAGCTCTGTTTGCACATAGCAAAGAGTAATCAAAATTGAAGCA
Organism: Pantherophis guttatus; assembly: GCF_059756535.1. Taxonomy (NCBI): domain Eukaryota; kingdom Metazoa; phylum Chordata; class Lepidosauria; order Squamata; family Colubridae; genus Pantherophis; species Pantherophis guttatus. The sequence continues at coordinate 35,773,394 of NC_142068.1, read as the reverse complement.
GGAAAGAGAGTGTTAGTTTCATTTCCCAGTGTTTTTCATTGAACTGCCAAGATATTAAATAGAGCATTGTCAGTACCAATAGTGAAAGTGGAACCTTGGAAAAATTAAGTTGGGCAGACAGTATTCCACTATTGAAAATGCATGCTATATTATATCACAAGAACATCAGACAGAATACATTGAAAGCAAGTGAGATTATCATTTTAATTGTGAAGAAAGATCTGACTATGAAAGTAGTGACAAAACTAAAGAGTATATGATGAATCCATATTAAACAAGTCAATAATATAGTTCTGTCCTCATTTGCATAGTTGTCCAGGCAGTTTCTGAGAACTGGACACGAATAAATGGAAGAAAAAATAAATTTAAAAAAACAGTCATGTGTTCACATTTTGGGCATTTGACAACCTGTGCACATTTACAAGAGGTTGCAGTGTCCCATGGTGACATGTTGGCAATTTGCAATTTTTTTGCCAGTTCTCAGATTTGCTTAATAACCGTGTAATTTGCTTTGCAACTTAGATGACCTGCAAAAATGGTTGTAAAATTAAATAATTTCACTTAGTGCCTCAAATTAAAACAATGATTTACAAACAAAATTCCAAGTTCCATTTTGGCTGTAAATCTAGGATTATTCCTACTGTATTTACAGTATACGCTTCCCAATATTCTGTAATCTAACTCTCTTTTCTTTCAGAAAAGAAAAACTTCTGGAACTTAAGAAATTAGCGCATGTACTGTTGAAAGGGTCTGGACGAGGTAAACTAGAACCTGCAATATTTTAATTGGGGGGAGTAATTTGCTGCACTGTGCTTAGGTCAAGTCTTGTCTCATGTTCTTTTTCTAATCAGTCAAGTGACCTCTCTTAATGCATACATATGCATGTATTAATACATATGGATATGAAGGTATTTTATATATAATCTTATTAATCTGTTATCATTTTAAATTTGCTTCAATCTTTTTTTATATAAAAGTTTTTCTTAAAAAAAAATCTAATGGATGGTTGTCATCTTGTGATCTGCTCAGAGCACTGCATTTCCATTTACAAATTTAACAACTAGTTTCCCAGGACCTAAACAACTTTTGCAGTTTATTTCCTTTACCAGGAATGATTGCATTTTAATATTTAAAGCTTGGGGGATGCAAGTGGTTATGCCAGTAGAAACTACCCTGGAAGACAAAATGGTAGCAATAGAAATTACCAACCTGCTATTGCAAAGCAGGAAGCATTGCCTGAACGCAGAAAACTCCTGGAATTGCAGTTTTAAGGCTTCCTATTTTTACTCCATCAGATTTAGACATTCATTACAACACACCTTTGCACTAGCATACAAACTGATTATTGTTTCAGTCTCAGAAGCTTCTAAAACAGGGGGCGTTACATGCAGGCCACGCCCACCCCAGCTTCAGGAAGAAGAAAACTGTCGCGATATGTCACGCAATGTGACACTGCGAGTTTGACGCCTGTGGTCTAAAACAATTGATTTCAAAATAAATTATTAATACATGTATCATGTAGTCACTTGTGGCATGATATCAGATCAAAGAGAAAAGAGAAAAAATAAGTGTATACAATCAGGATTGACTTAACTATACTGTATAGGCCTATTTTAGTTGATCATACTTATTTTTAAAATAAACATGCTTTCATTCAGCAGAACATCTGATGAATGTTAAAAAAGTTAAACCAAGTTTAAAAAGGTAAAATACCTAAGTTTTTTACAAGCTCATTTTTTAAAAATATGGAAAAGCTAGATTAATCCATATAGAACAACAAAAGCATCCACTAAAAGCTGAGTAGAAAGCAAGGTTGCTAGAGAGATTAAACAAATAAGCAAAGACAAAACCTTCAGGGTTTTATATGTTCTATCTGAATATCTGTTTTCATTGAAGAAACTGGCACACACATGTAAGCAAGACACAAAATGAATTAATAGTTCTACCAATTCTATTCTGAAAACAGTCTTATATAAGTCATTAAGAAGCACTTGCAGGAGCCTAGACAGGTATTTGTAGCACACCAATGAAATACACTACTAAAATATTTTAGGAGCTGCACATTAGGATTGAAGACATCTGGAATTCCAGATGCAGATTGTGAGGTAGGGAAAAATAATTTTTGTGCTTCAAAGAAGTAAACCCTTTACCTAAGATTTATCAGCATATTTTTTAAAATAATCCAGTTAATTAACTGCAAGAATAGAAAATGCTGGAAGGTATATATAATAATTTTAATTAGGCTAGGACAATAGTATATGCACCTTAGTTAAGAGTGATCTTGACATCACTGTTGTGATGTCACTGTTGTCAGTGTACCTACTTATCAGCACAAGCCAAGTAAAAGCAGCATAAAAATAAACATAAAAATCTTTATATTTACATCTTCATTGTCTAATCCTTTACACCATTGTACAATAGTTCCTAAATATTACAAGAAAATTGGACCCAATACTAAATGTGTGAATGTACATACTCACAATGTTCGCTGATATCTGTAAAAACAAGACAAATATCAACATTATGGATACTTTTCATCTTAACATAAGAATTGATCTTTGGTATAATCTACTTTTCTTTACTTGGTATAATTTACTTTTCTTTATAAGGCATTTTTTTAAAAAACTTTTTATATATCTTCATTGTTTTATGTCTTGCTTAATTTATCAGCTAATTTGAAAACATAATTTCATTGTTTAGAATCATAATTTTGCATGATCTTTCAGAAATGTATAAAGTACTTAAAGCAATGTAAAAGATCATCATTTACATTCAATCTGGGAAAGCCTAATAATTTAATTATAGGAACAGATGAATAAAAATAGGTATATAAATCCTTGCTATTTTATTGTATTTCAGAATGGTTCTTTGCTCTCCCTGGAGCATTAGTACCTGTATCATAAAGAATACTCTGGGAATACAGAATAGTTCATTCTAGCTGAGAATCACATTTGTTTAATTACTTGCAATTCAAGTTTCAAATATCAGAGCAAGTATAATTTCTTCAAGATCTTACCTTTAGGGACAATAACAAGAAAAAAGTATACAAGAAAAAAGTATACAAAAAAGAGTGACCAATATATTTGCATTACAGAGACATTCTGTAACACTAGGTAGAACTATCAATTTAAAAAGATTACAGGATACTCCCTTGGGGAAAGACCTTGCAGGCTAAATTTTAAGGAAGTATTCAGCTAAGTACTCACAATGAGGTTTGATTGGTTTGCCAATGACAAAAGGCAGACACCCCACTGAGAACAAGCATTCTTTACTTTCAAACTTCTACTATTATCTGTTGATTATGCAACAATTCTTTCAACAAAGCAATGGCTAAAAAGACTTTGGTGGTAAAGGAAACTGGCAGAGTGAGTATCTCTTTATGCTATGTAGTGACACTGTTGGTGAATTTCAATTATAGGAACATGAATAGAACCTGACTGAATTCTATATATCAGCTGTTGTTTGGGGATTTTCAGCTTAGTATAATCTTTCTTAAAAGTTTCAAACCCTTGAATACTTTCCTAAAGCATTACTGTTTCGAAGAAAACTCTAACAAACACAACATTAGGAATTATAATTACAGATCATAGTATCTCTGATTCCATTCTGATTGTCCTGTAGAAAAAAACAAACCAATTTATAATCAAGCTAGTTTAAAACTCTAAATGCTATAAGCCACAGTTATATATATACCCAAACTAATGTTGCCACTATGTGATAAAATATAGAACAGAAAAGCGAAAACTCTAATAACTACAACTTATAGAGTTCCCGCAGACCTAAAAGGGCATAGTATGAGGTATAATTCAGTAATATGTTACCCATCCCTGACTTACAGAATGATAAAATAATCCAAAGACACAATAATCTTATGCGTATTTACTCTTACAGAATTTACTGTGTCACAATACCAAATTTCAACAAGTAATTCAGTGGGACTGGAATGTTTAACCTTTGAGGCCAAACCAGAAGAGGCATAGAATTCATCTTCAATTGGGAGCTGCAATTAAATTGACTATACAGAAACTCTTAACAGTATTAACTCTTAACAGTATCCTTTTCTGGCTATAGCTTTCTTCTTACTTGTTACGTATAGAACATAAAGTCATATTCTGCATAATCTTTTAATAAAGTAGAAATAAAATACCAAGAATACCAAGAGTACTGGTGAATAGGAAATTGGGGAATTCTGGTTCAGCTAATTTTGGACGTGATTGCAAGCCTCTAACTGTGTAAGCTCTGAGGGGTCAAAACAAGCAAGATAGTAAAACACAGCATCATGATGGGAGCTATGACTTGTTTATGTGTTCAAAAGAAGCGGGGTTTCCACTACCTACAGGGAAGAAATAAAGCAAGATGAGCCATTGCTCATTGTGTTGCAAACTTGGCTTACTTTATAGCCTATCATGATGTTAAAAGGTAAAGGTTCCCCTCGCACATATGTGCTAGTCATTCCTGACTCTAGGGGACAGTGCTCATCTCCGTTCCAAAGCCGAAGAGCCAGCACTGTCCGAAGACGTCTCCATGGTCATGTGGCCGGCATGACTAAATGCCAAAGGCACATGGAACGCTGTTACTTTCCCACCAAAGGTGGTCCCTATTTTTCTACTTGCATTTTTTACGTGCTTTCGAACTGCTAGGTTGGCAGAAGCTGGGACAAGTAACGGGAGCTCACCCCGTTACGTGGCACTAGAGATTCGAACCGCTGAACTGCCAATCTTTCAATCGACAAACTCAGCGTCTTAGCTACTGAGCCACCGTGTTTTATGTATTTTTATTTTTTTATGTATTTTTATTTTTTGTTGCATATACATAAAAGACAATGCTTGTACTGCAAGAGCCATTCTGACAAAACTACTTGATTTTTGATGCTTCTATTTATTTATTTTTATATAGTTATACATCATATTTTTAATAATACCCATTTCCCCTAAGTGACTCTATTAACAGATCTGAACAGTTTAAGTGGATTTGCAGTTGGCACAATTAGGAATACACTGTAAAAAGTACCCGGCTGCTATACAATGTAAAATTCTAGGATCTTATGAATCCAGTACCAAACGATCTGAACAGCTTGCTGAATGCACTCATATTTACTTTTAAAGCATTAAATGGCTTAAGATCTGACTATTTAGAAGGCTGCCTCTCCCATAATTTTGTTTGATGGGAGCTAAATCTAAATGAGAGAATAGAATCACCAAATGAAACAGCTGAATGGGCTATCTAGACCACTAAACTCAATCTGTGCAGGAATATAAAGATACTTGAAATAACTGTCTTGCTTTTATTTTAGCATATTACTTAGCGTGCAGAGAATGGCCTTCTCTTGTATTGCTCCCACACTGTGGAATGCACATTTTCTGGAACTGTTTTTGTCTATCACCATCTTGGTGTTTAGAAAATACATAGATACCTGGTTCTGCTTTACTTAATTTTAGTATCCAATTTAATGTATGTTTTATTGTCAAATACTTGTTTGAGTAAAAAAGCAACAGTATAAACCGAATAAGGAAAACTAAATAAGTGAAGAAACTATAATTTGCAATAAAGCAACACATCAAACACAGTTTTTAGTGCAAGGAAATGAAACTCTTCAGATAAAACATGCTGGATGAAAACTAAATTTACAAGTTTGACAGGCAAAGGTCTTTCTTTCACCATCTTTGAGAGCAGTGTTGGAAGTTACAACCCACCCTTCTCCTAGAAAAATGAAATATTTTAGGATATACTAAAAAGACAGAATATTTCCCCCTAAGAGGGAGGCAGAAACTCATTCCCCCCACCTTTGTCAATGGGCCATTAAGGCCTCAGCATTTCATACGCAACACAAAGGACTCATCTAGCAACAGAAACTCCCCACATGGCACCTGGGAAGATTAAATCAGCCAGCAAGGCTAGCTATGACCTCTGACAGCAACCAATCAGGATACTCTTCCTGTGCCCCAGGAAGTTCAAAGCCAGAGAGAGTATAAAACCTAGGGACTCTCAGCATCTCTTCCCTTTTCTGCTCAGGTACTCAAACCATGTGATCCTGTCCACCACTAAACCATCTTTCCAAGCAGTCTCCATGTTTCCACTGTCTTTTTCCCCACTTGGAACTGATCCCAGAAGGACATTTCTTCCAACAGCAGGAAGCAAATTTAGAGGGATTTTTGTGTATGTGAAATTTATTTATATTCTCCCCTATCTCCAAGTAGTTCTGAATGGTATTTGTTGTTAGTTGCGAAGTCGTGTCCAACCCATTGCAACAACTTTCCACCAGGCCTTCCTGTCCTCTACCATCCCCCGGAGACCATTTAAGCTCACACTGACTGCTTCAGTGACTTCATCTAGCCACCTCATTCTCTGCTGTCCCCTTCTTCTTTTGCCCTCAATCGTTCCCAGCATTTGAGTGAGCGGCGGGTACACGTGTCCACTGCTTGCACAAATGGAGCTGCACGTGTGCATGCACACTTGCCCGCCACTCGCACTGAACCATTCCCTCCCCCTGCCAGTCCACAAAGCCAGAAAGATTGCAGAACTCTGGCCTAGATGACAGCCAACACCCATTCTAACTTTTTCATTCTATGAACATTTTTTAAAAATGACATTTTAAAATAGATTCCAGGAAAAAAATTCTGTATCTACTATATCTGGGCTGCAAAAGTCTGAATGATCACTAGATAGCAGCAAAAAGTGATATATTTCTGCATCTTTTTGTTGTCATCATCTCATAGTCACCAATATTTTTTGGAGCCCTCATACATAGCCTTACAATTTTTCTTGATAGCTCTATGAAATGCTTCTATAATTTAAGAATAAAATGTGCGGAAATGATATCCATCAAACTTTCAATTTCATACATAATGGTTTTATTTCTTCATGAAAGAAATAGAGATAGATATCACTTGATGATCTGGAACATTTAAATACCTGACCATGCTACAGATTTCTATTAGAAGTTATAACCTTTTAGCCAAATGCTGTAAGAAAAGATTTGAGAAAGCAAAAACAAATTGCAATGAGATGAATTTCAATCTGTGTATTAACAATCAAATCTTACCAGCCTTTTCGAACTCTACAAATATTTAGTATTTGCTCCAAAGTGAGCCTATTCTCTGCTTTCAGTTAAAATTGTGCAAGAAACACAATCTGTCAAAAAGTACAAGATTTAACTGCCAGAGTTTAACATAATGAAGAGTCTCCTTCTGCATAAAGTTTTGCAAAACATGGATATGTTGCTTAGTGCAATTTCCAAAAGATATGGAACTGCCCCCATGAAATAGATGCTTTGTTTTACTTTGTGAGAAAGGAGGGCAAGAAGAGATTTCCAGCTTCTGAATAAATATTAAGTTGCAATCTGCTTTGACAGACCAGTCCAAAAAAACATTAGTACCAAATTAGATTGATTCAAGCTTTCTAAGTTAGAAAGGGCTTTCCAATTCCATTTTGATTGCTAAAGATCAGCCTGTGATAAAGGTAGAAATCTATATATATAAAAGCAAAAACCACTCACACATCGTCACAAAACCTCCAAAACCATAAAGCCTACAAACTTGAAATTTGGCACGTACAGTATGTTCCTCTTGGCTTCTAGGTGCTTGCTAAGAAAGAAAGGGCTGGGAGTTTAGACATTCTACCCCCCTTCCCCACCTGAAAAACAGTCTGATGCTAAGGAGTTAGACTGAGGGAGAGAAGGAGATAAGATAGGATCAATGGGGCCAGCCTAAGGGAGAGAAGGCTATAGGAGAGGATCAATGGGGCCAGCCTGAGGGAAAGAAGGGGATAAGATAGGAGAGGCCTCTGTGGGACCAGCCTGAGGGAGAGAAGGGAGAGGAGAGGCTGATCATAACTACTCATTAATTTGTGACGCTTTATCAAGCCCGATTACATAGTTTCATAGCGGAGCACAGGTATCCAGCTAGTTTAGAAATAAGCAGTGATTAGATTAACTAAAATAATTAGATTAAATTAAATTAATTAGATTTAATTCCACTAATTGAATCTAAGATTCCTATTTGGATTGGTTATAAAAGAAAGATGTACTTCAAGTGCAGTGTCATTTCTTGATTTTTCTTCCAGGCAATGTTCTAGAATTCATTGAGCTGGCAACTGATCCCCATCACAGATTGTTAGTTCTTTTACAGCACTGAGGTCTCTGGGCTTCATAGTGCTCTCAATTCTTAATTATTCAGGTGCCTGAATAGAGTTCTCAAAATAGACATTATATTCTGTATTAAATTCCATCTGGTTTAGGGGAGGAAAAAACCTCACTATCTAGTCAGAAACTACTGCATTAATAGGAACAAAAAGGAAGCCTATTATCACAGAAAAAAGAAACAGAATTGACACATTAGAAGAACAGGGGTATAAGGTTCAGGCTAGATATAGGAGAACTTTCTGATATTAAGAGCTGTTTGGCATGTACCATGGACAGACCACCACATGAAGTGATGAATTCTACTTCGATGAAGGCCTTCAGAAAGGGGATAAGTAGGCATCTATTGTAGATATACTAGTGGATCCTGAAAGGAGTAGAAAGTTGGATTAGATGGTGTTGAAGATCTCTTCAAACGCTATGATTGTTATTACTTATTAACAACAGATCACTCCCTAAATCAGGCAAAACAATCCAGTTACAATGTAAATGGGTTCATGATTAGCACTAAACCATGATTACTTGAATAATTAGTGGCTTAATCAATAGACGATACAAAGTCATCAACTGGGTCTATAAACTACAAAGACTGAATTCACACACCATGCCAAGATCTCATGTTTTGGTTGGTGTTTTTTTTTTTTTAACTTTAATAAATTTGGTTACCACCCATATCACTGCAAGGCAAGTACTCTTGGATACACACACACACGCACAAAGATGTATATGTATGTATAACATGCTTAATATCATAAGCTCAGTCTACTATTTTGGGGTGTTTGTTATTGTTTTATTTAAAATAAATATATTTTTCAGAAAAGTTAATACCAATAAGTGGACCGGGAATGACTAATGCTCAATTTAATCGAATTATAAGTTTTCATGAAATATATTTAAGAAAATCATGGCTTAATATTTCCGTGCTGAGGATGACAGGAGTGTAGTCCATACCTGGAGACCACCGTACTGGGGAAGGTTGTGTTAACTATTAAAAGACACTGATTAGGTTTGTACATTTATTTCAACCCCATCCTAGAAACATGGGATATGCCCAGGAATAACAAAGACAATTCTCAGTTTTGGACTGTGACAACCCTATTTCGCCTGCCAATTGTAACTAGTCAGTCAGGGATATAAGTGGAGTAAATATGAAATAAGTTATTTGTGAGAACTGAACATGGGAACAGAATTGCTGAATGAATAGGAAAATAAATTCCTGTTCCTCAAGACATCAACATCCAGCAGATGGAACACCAGTAAACAGGAGATGAAAGACTGAGTGTGACAAACATTTCACTTCAAAGAGAGTTAGACAGTAACCTACACACAGAACTGGAACAAGCAGTATCTAGGGAGGAAGGGAGACAGGAATAGTTGTCTGCTTTGGTACACGGAAAATCCATTATGCTAAGCTTACCTTACCACAAGAAGTCTGGAGACTTAATGAGTATTGCCACAAAGCAGCAGGAGACAGTTTTCACTCAGCAGGCATTGTGCGCAGGAGGCTATTTATTTTGGAAGCTAACAAGGATCTACAACAAAAACTTTTCCTTGGAAGTCTAAAATATTTCCTTTCCCCCCACCCATCTAACCATTAACCATGATCAGTGGACCAGCTAAGGGAGATCTCATCTATGTCAGTTTCTTTGAAAGTATTGTGGCTAATAACTTATGTGTCCCATTGGTTTTACTGGAACTGAAATGGCTAACACAGTTTAACTGCACTGCAGTTACTTCAAGCCTATCTTTACTGGTTGAATTATACACCTATGTGACATAGGTAAGGGCATTCCTTTCAACGCTGCTAGTTATTTACAAACCAGGCATATACCAAATATATAAAAGATATTCTTTCATGATCATTTTCTTTACCATTCTATACAAATAGTTCCTGGTAGGGTCATTGCTTGTTAAAATGACAAAATAATGAGATTCAATAGGACCACTGCCTTAAACAGTGGACTCTCAGTCTAATCTATTGTTTCCCACAAAGAGTTACTATAGAAATGTGGTGTTTCATTTCACAGCTTCCAATGCATACTCTGTACTTCTTCCTCAGCAGTGTCTTGAGAAAGTCAGAGTGTCTCAGATGCATTAATAAATTAAGCTTCAGTGCCCTTGCCAGAAAGGAAAGTATTACTTTTCTCCTAAGTGCAAGTGATGAAACTGAGCAGAGGGGTTGTGCTGGGTCAAATAACAAGACACAAATAGAAGAATGGCTTCCATTCTTGAATTTGAGATCTTAGGAAGCTCTCTTCATCCATGCTACCTCTACAGTTATTGATGCTGGCACCTATATATACTGACCCCTAATATATAATTCCATTCCTCTATTTATAAAATTAAATTAAAATCTCAAGAGAGACAGGACTTTTCAGCATCCACAATGCAACAGGATATAACAAAGGTTAAACGGCCAGAAGCTGAAAGGCATTGGCTGAGTGCTGCCTCTTCCCAACTCTACAAACACATTCCTTGAATGAATTATTTCACAATGGAATAGTTTCTATCACCCAGGACAGGACAAGGAGTACTGCTGAAAGGACTGGGAAGAGAAGGGACAAAGTTAATTGGTCTAATCACTTTAAGCAAACCTATGATTAAAGCAATAATTGATAACCTTTGAACACAGAACTTCTGGTGCATATAAAATTCATATACCCCCCTCCTTTTTTTAGAATGAGTTATTTGTACTTAAAAATCCAGTAACTTCGCAGGAGTATTAAGAAATCAGCTGTTCTGGGAAGCATCTTTGGCACAAAAATGCAATGCTTATTGTAGACTTTACATTACTTTTTACAAGGCTCAGCACATACCTCACAGTGTTTCATCAAGGAAGCTTTGATCACAGGAAATTATTCTTGCCTCTCTTAGAACAAGTGAGCCTGGTAAATTACCGTAAACCTCGTCTCGGCTCCGTTTATAACATCCTGGCAAAATATAATGGTTTCAGACACCGCATGTAACCTACCGCATGCTCATTTGTTCTCGGATAATCAGCCACTTATTCCTCATACAAACAAGCCAAGCTTAGCCACACTTTAAATCTGTATCTACAAAAGACCGGTGAAGTTCTACACACAGTTTCCTTTTTAACAACAGCTGTTTAATCACCAAGCCAAGCATTGTTTTGCTTCAACGTTATATTTTTTGAGACACAATTAAATGTTGACGTCCTATAGCCGGCTGAGTAAACCATTCCCGATTAGCCGTCACTTTTTCCAGACACTTACCATAAAAACAATGAAGCATCTCGCCGTCAACCCCGCGTGTCTTGGATTTATAGCGTGTACAAGTGCCTCGTTCTTTTTTTTAACGTATAACATACAAATCCAGAGAGAAAGACAAGCCACTTGGGAGCAGAATCAGCAGCAGAGAATCTTGGGGACGTTTACAAGACTATTTCCCTTCAACAGTGAAAAAAAAAACGTCCACACCCCGTTATTGCTTACCCCAACTGCTGGTTTTGATACGCTATTCCCGCTCCGAAGGCAAAAAAAAAAACTCCGAAAAGTTGAAGCTGAACGCCGGGGAGGAACCACACCACGATGGGGGTGATGGGAAGTGGGGGAGCTGGCACCAAAACTCGGCAGAAATAGCCCGTCCGCTTCCCTCCACTCCCGGCCCGGCGCCGGTTTCTGGACTTCGCGTGGTCCACGCGTCTGCAGCAGACAATCGAGGCGAGCCGCACCGACAGGAAACTCCCCGCTGTAAACTCTCGGCAGAAGGAAAAGTGGCCTCTGGGCAGCCTGCCCTTTGCCGCCCCGGCTGCCTCGCCGTTGTTTCTTCAAAGATTCCTCCAGCTTTTATGCCTCGGCTTTCTTTTCTCTCTTTCTCTGCCCAGCTTCTCCCCCGCCCCTTTCTTGCTCTCCCCTTTTATGACACAGACAGCCCAGATGGGAAGAGCCTGCAGCTAAAGCCAGTCCAGCACCCCATCCTGAAAGCTGATCTTGCTGATCTCATCACCGAGGGCTACTAATCCAATGACCGGAGAATTAACAACAGATGGTGACGCCCCTTCTCTTTCCCAACCCCCCCCCCGCCTCCTCGCATCGCCACTTAGCCTACAAGCTAAGGCAAAGAGTGGGGTGAGGGGTGGAGAAGCCCGCCCGCGATCGAACGAGGGAGCGTGCGCGAACGCCCACCCAAACACGGAGTGCGAGTCCACCGGCAGACCGCAGAAGGGCAGCAGAACTGGTCTCACGGTGGCCCAGATTGCATTTCCTGTCTGTGTGTACACACTTCTCTGCCAGAGTTTACACAAGCGGGAGCTGCATTATTTAACCCCTTGTGAATAAATGGTGTCTCACAATCAAAAGAAAGAAGTTTCTTTAATGTCTGTGACTTTGAGAATTTCTCGAATTTTTGAGCGGGGGGGCGGGAGAGTGTGTGCTGTTTTGGCTTCCATAAGATGCTACCTCTTTTTCGGAATTGTCCTACTCAAGCATCCTGGTTTTTTTTGTTTTGAATCAATTGTTATGGGATAGCTTTGTTCCAACTAATGCTACCATACCACCCTTCTTTAAAAAAAAAAAAAAAAGAACAACTCTAAATCTCTTGCAGAAAATGAGAATTCGGCCAATAAATTTGTTTTCATTTGAATCCTATTGTTGTTTTGGTTCTTCTGCAGTTTAAATGTCTTCCAGTGAAATAATACCTAGTTCTCATATAAAGTTCCCACATTTTATCAGTGTATGCACCATTCTAACTAAAATATAACTTTTTTCAACCCAACAAACACCTTCCTTGTTAGGGAGATGGTCAGAACAATGAATTAAGAACACTTAAGAAATAAATCATCAGTCTAGGATTCATGCCCTCCAGCAACTGGTTTGAAGATGCCTACACCTTGCTATAATGCTATCATGATTTAAAACCACTGATAAATCTTACTTTCTTGATCTTTTAAAAAAAGTGGCGGTACCAAAGTTGCTGCTACTGTAACTTTTACAAATAATTGGGCTGTTCCAGTTTTTTGATTTACTGCAATTAATCAACTGATTATCTTGAATTGATTTTAAATATTAGTGTCCATCCTTCCACCCTTCTGTCGATCCATTGGAAAATATTCTGAAAACTGAAAGTCTTTTATTTTATTTAAATGTTTTTGCATGGTTCATGAATTGACAGTTCTATTTTGGTATTGAGAAGCTGTGGGTCTATTCTATCACTATTAACATTTTTAGTTCTGAAATGGTCAATAGTAGAGATTTCTAAAAGGCCTTTCATCCATTTTGAATTAACTCTTCCAACCCTCTCGCTTCCATTACTTTTGAAGATATTTTTATTTCTATGTCGGTCTTTGATAATATGTTTCTGCTCAAATGGATTTAAAAAGTGCAGCAGGTAAAAAAGCAAGCTTCAGAGTCAATCCTTTGAAAAATTCTTAAGAACTGTTTGAAAGAAACTTGGATGCTTTAAAATATATGAGAAGCCACAATAGCTAAATGGAGTTTCACCCTTATTTCATTTTTCAAGGTGGTCTGTGGCTGTAAGAGGCATTTCCAAAACCAAGGAAACTTTGCCCTATTTAGTGCCCCAGAATATTTAGGCTAGCCATTCATATGTATGATTGGAAAATGCTGCTCGTATATGAGTAGGAAAATGTTCTTTATCTACTTGTAACATAATTGGGAATATAGCACAGTTTAGACGAACTCCTAATGGAAAGATATAGCATGATTCTGTGTGCATTTCACATATACCTTGCATAGTTCTTTTGATGGAGGCCAATCTAATTATCTACTATACTGAAAAATCAGGAATCCAACCCATAGTACTTTTTAAACTACCAAATGTTAGTAAAGGCATTAGCTGATAGCTTTTTATTTTCTAAAAAAATAAATGCCTTTACTAAAAATAAAATTCCTTTAGTAAAAATCTGAAAAAATACTACCAGTTTCCTCATCTTTTAGCTATTGTAGGCTAAAATGGATATTTTCCTATAATGTCTACTAGTGATAGATAGATGGGCAGGATTATGTGCATCTGTCTTTGACAATATAAAAAATAATAGGACTTGAAAATACCACTATAGGAAGAGATACAGTCTACATATTTACTCTATCTCATAGAATTAATGAACAAATCCTGAACTGCACTCAAAACAAGCTAAGGAGACCAGCCTGTGTTCAAGATACTATCTGCACAGTAATATAAAACAAGCTTGTATTATTAATTCCTTATATACTACTTATTCCTGAATGTATGGAAGCAAGAATAGGGCTCCACCACATCTTGGAGGTGAACCAAATCTAGTACCTACATATTTGGAATAGCATTTAAAAGACTTTCTATTTTAAATGTGACACCAGCAAACACAGTTCCCTTCAGCAAATTCATATAACTCTGGATATGACTGTTCTGCCAGATTTCATATCAAAGCCATGATTCCAATGGAAGAGAATAGCCATGATACTTGCTATGCTTTTATATAAAATAAGACAATAAATAAAGTTCAGTAACAAAAATATATTGTTATTTTCTTAAAAGGTAGAATATGTTTTAAATTGATTCTATGACAAACCAACAAACTCTTTAATCTGAAAATATAAACAAACCAAAAGCAACAATTCAGTTGAATCAGCTATTAACTATACTTGTATCCAATATTTCTTCTAGATTCAAGCAATAGCAACAGGACTTAGAATTATATACCTTTCCATAGTGCTTTACTGCACTCTGAGCAGTTTATACAGTCAGCATATTGCCCTCAACAATCTGAGTCCTCATTTTACCGATCTCTAAAGGATAGAATGCTGAATCAACTTTGAGCCAGCCAGGACTGAACTCCTGGCTGTGGGCAGAGTCAGCCACCAATACTGCATTTTAAGCACTTCACCACCACAGTAGTGAAAATCACTGCCCACTCAAGGTAGCATTCATAGCAATCTCAATCAGTCTCCTAACCAGGCACAGACCTTAAGGAAATTTGCTGGACCTTTAGGTCCTTAAGTCGCTTAAAGTCAGCACTTGTAGCATTTTTTATTGTTACAGCACAGTACTAGCATCTGATTTTACAGATTGTATCATGATTCAGTTCACTGAGGCCTTTGGATCTGTGTCACCTTTCTAATGTATAACATGTTGGGTTTTTTTTACTGAAACTGAAATAAATATTTTGCATAACTTACTGCAGATGCTGATAAAATGGAAAGTTTCCAGCAGTGTTTCTAAAGGTTGTGGATGCTTCCTGCCTTGGAAGGAAGAGGTTGTGGATGCTTCCTGCCTTGGATGGAAGAGGAGGATGATTGACTTTGCCCTTGCTATTAATGGCACTCCTATATGCTGATAATGTGCTC
Organism: Pantherophis guttatus; assembly: GCF_059756535.1. Taxonomy (NCBI): domain Eukaryota; kingdom Metazoa; phylum Chordata; class Lepidosauria; order Squamata; family Colubridae; genus Pantherophis; species Pantherophis guttatus. Next base: position 35,757,956 of record NC_142068.1, on the reverse strand, counting down.
AGCTATAGTTTCAATTTGCAATCTTCCTATTCATGCCTGCCTTCTTTTCATTTTTCTTGGTTTTCTTTGTATATGAGTGCAGGAGCTATTCTAATACTTGCCACAAGGAAGAAAGTACCGTAAATGCAAAAATAGTTTCATCCCTTTCTCAGGCTATAGAGGTGAAATCTTCTCCCAAGTTAGATAACTTACTAAGCTTGCGGTGAGAAAGATCTGGTACCATATCAGTACATTAGTAGTAGATAATAACAGATGCTTATAAATGTGATTTTTTTCCCCCCAAGTACCTTTTATTTGGAAGCACTACTTAGTTCCTATATCAAGGCCTGCTAATTTAAAGAAGTAAATAATAAGAAGCCCTCATCTGAGTCTCAAAATAGCACATCATTATCTACAAAAAGTGGCAAAAACATTCATTGAAATTTATTCTCAACATGTTAAAAATAACCGTCATCTGTTTTCTGTTACTTCATAATATATGATGGTTTATACTTACAGGAAGAACTTGTTATACTTCAGCACATGTAGTATATTAATATGCTTGCATAATTACCCTTAAAGTAGGATCTCAACTTCATAATTTCAATTCCTTAAACCTGATCTTACCTACAATTTTTTTCCCAGCCTTGTTCTTATGTGATTGTAATAAATGAAACTAGTGCGGTAGGAAACAGCATTTCCAGGCCAGAAAATGTCATTATGTCAATATATATCAGGTGTTAGACATTTCAAGCCTGTTTTGAGAATGTCTATACAAAAGGGCAGGAAGAAGTACAGAATAACCTCACAGCATAGATTTATATAATATATGTGCTCATTTTATGAGGCAGATTTTCTATGTTTAATTTTTGTCTGCAAAATCTTAGTTCCATCTGTGAGACTACTGCTCAGTAACAAGCCGCTGAATAAAGTGTTAATATCTGGAGAGCTGAGTTTCAGAGGTACACTTGTGATGCTAGAAAGTAATAGACTATATACAATAGTGATTAATATGCAGTTCAACTGTGTTATTATCAGTTCCTCTGCTGCCCAGAGCTACAGAGAAAAGGAAAGCACTGTCATTTCCGGAATTCATGGCTACAGGAATTTGCTGATTTTAGTAGCTAGGAGTGCTTTTTATTTCCAATTGCAACTCCAGACAAGACTGATATAATGTGTAAGTCGATCTACTCCTTAAAGGCATTCTGGAAACTTCAAGTAGCGCAAAATTCAACCATCAGAATGCTTGCAGAGGATTGGCTACTTGGTTATATCAATTTTGCAACTTGGAACTGTTTTCTGTTCATTTCATGCCCAGTTTAAAGTGAACCTTCACTGTCTGGGACCAAGGGACTACTTGGGCTCTTACGGATTTGTCTATTTCCTATATTCAAGTTGCACGTATCAGCCACTAGGCCTTTGTTATTGGAAATGCAATGGACAACAAATGGTATTGAACGAAAGCAAATATTTTTAAAACACAGATAAGAGCCATGGTGGTGCAGTGGTTAGAATACAGTTTTGCAGGCTATTTCTGCTGACTGCTGACTGCCAACTGCCAGCAGTTCAATCCTTACCTGCCTCAGCCTTCCATCCTTCCGAGGCCAATAAAATGAGGACCCAGATTGCTGGGGACAATAACCTGACTCTATAAACCACTAAGTGCTATTGCTATAAATATTCAATCACAAATATCCAATTATTCATGAAACTTGTGTCTTCACATGTTTTAATATAGTTGAATGAATGTTTGAAAGTTTTTTCATTTTTACCAAAAATAAAATTTCAATTTCAGTGTTTCTGTCTGTTGTAAAAAACAGATATAAAATATGTTTAATTGTAAGTATGTTACATACTTTTAAACTTCTGTTTTTTATTTTATGTAGGCCTGTAAAGATGTCATTTTTGGTTTTTTATTCCATACTAAAAGAAATGTAAATTTCATTTATAATTTTTTGATCTCTATTTCACCTTGGCATCATGATGTAGGTCACAGAGAAACTCCTATACATAAATGTTTAAATATGTTTTCTTTCTCCTGTCCTTTTTCTAATTAGATAGCTTTTTAAAAAATCATATTATTTCTGACAAGAGATCAGAAGAATATTTTTAGTCTTGATTCAATTCTTTTATTTTAATAGAAATAGCTATTAAAAGAAATATGACTATAATAATATTATATTATTATTATATAATAATATAAACAGTTAAAGTGTTTCCTGCACAATTACCAATTTGATATTAAGGTATTTTTCAAAGGACTTTGCAGAGTGCACATTTTTTTAAAAAATTTTTCTATGAACTTATTAAAATTTTTAAATGGGAAGATTAAAAACCAACATAAACTAAAAAGTAAAGACAAAAAGACATAAAGAAAAAGAAAAAAGTTTAAGATAAAAGTTGAAAAATAGAAAAAAGATATAAGAAGTGGCTTCAAATATTTTTCATAACAGTTATAAGTATATATATATATATATATATATATATATATATATATATATATATATATATAAGTATATATATATAAGTATATAAGTATATATATATGCATATTCTTTCTAGCCAGGTTTTTACCTACGTAAACTAAGTTGTTCTACAGCCCTGGTTCTGTGAAATCTCATTCACAAGTTTCTGGGCCTTTTTTCTGCTGACAAACTGCAACTCTGTGTTGTTCTCTGGGAGACTCAGATAGCTATTTCTGCCTATTAAGGCGTCATCAGTGAGCCACACCCACTTCTCAGATATCCTCCCTGTAAAGGTACAATGTGTCTTTTTTCCTTTTTCGTAGGCTTTTATGTGCGTATTCTTTCTAGCCAGGTTTTACCTACGTAAACTAAGTTGTTCTACAGCCCTTGATATATATATATATATATATATATATATATACACACACACATCATATTATTATTTATCTATCCTTTCCAATCATTAAAAATCTCAAAGTACACATCATAAAGCATGGGCAGATATATACAAATGTATGTATTCATATTCAATATTACAATATAATTTAGATAAAATATGATCAGATTACTATTTCTTTTAAGTGTTCTTACTACGCTACTTACTGTTTTCTGAACCATCCATAAGAGTACCTCAACATACACAGAACACATTAGAATAATTGGATATGGATGTAATGATTTCATAAATCTCTGAAGTAATTGCTTTCTCAAAATAAAACCACACATATTTAGAAAATGGAATGACTATTAAATGCCCTTTTCTAAGTTTTCCTTTATAACAATTATCTCTCCATCATACTAGCTGGTCCATAAATACCAGATACAATAATTCTTTCATTAGCATTTTAAATACACTGCAGCCTTTATTCCTTCATTAAAATGTATTTATTTCATTAAACATAATGTTTTGCACTACATAAGCAGCAACATTTGTGTTAGTAACAATTCAACTTTCTAAGTTCTGACATTCAGAGTCCATTACACCTAGAATCAAAATGAAGACATTGTCCCTTATATCCTGCTATACATTTATTTAGTTATTTATCTTTAATTTTGTAGAATTCAGGTAAAGTATAAACTTAAATTGTAGTATACAATTTAATAACAATAATTTTAATACTTCCAATACTCAAAATAGCATTAAAGTAGCAGATGATTTACAGCAACAGCTCCCAACCTTTTTGAAACCAGAAACCAGTTTTGGGGTTGTGGGGGGATAGTTTTGCATGCTACCTATATCCCACACATGAAAGCTTCACTTGCTTGCATGGCCTGGTTCCCAACAGGCCGCAAACCAGTATCGGTCCATGCCACGGACTGAGACTTGAGGACCCCTGATTTGAAGTCAATACATTCAGTAAAATCCGTAAAATGCTGTAAAATATTATTAGCTATACAGTTAGGACAAGAAAAATATCTGATGGCTCTAATAGGCTCAAAAACTAAAAGTTGTCTCTCTTTTCAATAGTCAAGAATAGGACATAAGACTTCATAATAATCTGAAAGCATCATACAAATTATGCCATTAAGCTGAATATAATAACTCATTTGAAAATGTGCACTGCACTTCAGTATAAATTAAGCATACTCGAATTTAGAGTGAGAGCACTCATCCTTACATTTTGTACTCTAAGTGGTAGCTAGACATTTTATTGTTCACTAAAACTAGACTAGATCTAACTCTTAATATCAAATTACATGAAAGAGCATGCTCTCTGGTTTTCTTTTCTACAATTTTTTCTTGAATTTCTAATTTAACCCACAGCTTCCATTTATATTTGAAAGTCAGATACACAATTTAAGATATTTCACTTGTATTCATTCTGCTGTCCATGAGCTCTTATGAAATTTGTTTCTTGCAAATGTGTTTCCAATTAAAAATACACAAAGAAAACATACACATCCATATTTATATATATTTGAAATAGCAAAAAAAAAAGGCTGATTAGTTTGTTCAGTTTTGCTATGCTGGTCTGTATTTCACTGAAATATTGCCATATTTCAATTATTTTGTTCATGTATTTTATTATGGGTACTTAATGTAATGTTATATTCAATTTTATTCAATTTAATGATTTTTATTTAATAAGCCTTTGACATTTTTCACCTAGTCACTCTATCAAGATTTCAACAAACAGAAATATCTGAGGCAATTTACCTATCTAGTTTTAAATCATATAAGTGGCAATTAGTATAAAAGTCCCAAAAATAGGGAATAATGTCTTACACAGTTTGAATACAAAAAACTATGTAGCTGCAGACAACCATCTGGGGCCAGGAACACAAAAAGACTGCAAGTCAGGGTGAATATATAAAGAAACCTTAGAGATTTGGATGTGTGTACAACACAAAGATTCCCCATTGTCTTTTGTTGTGTGTGAAGGCCTTTTTCCATAAAAAGAATACAGGAGCACCTAATCAATGCTACACATCAGGGAGGCAGTCTTCAGATGGCAGCCATCAGTTCTCGCTAGGACAGATGGTGAACAAAAGTGAAAAATAAACAATACATGTGGGCCAACTAAGTAAGCCATTCTATCCATGAATGAAACCTTTGTCTTTGGAATTCTGATAACATACATCTGAAACATAATTTGTGGGATAAGAGTCTTCAAATCCAAGAAGTCAATACTTCATAAGATAATGTCAGCGGACCTATTTATTTTAGATTACTCATCTATAAACTCACTCAATCTTTTCATAACCAACTTGGAAAGAAAGTTTCTTAATGTTTAAAACACATTGGAAGCTAACTCCATTTTGTAATCTCTGGTTTTCTTCCCTATAGTTGTACATACAAGAATTTCACATAAATGCTGATCAAAATTTTAATAGTTGCATACAAAGTTATACACAAAATTTAGGCATCCCAATCAAATTGTATTGTCAGTAAACCACTTGTGAACAGAAATTGACACATTTGCCTGTTAAAGTTAAATGTACCATCTTTCTTAAAATTCAGATGTACAATTAATACTTATGTTCAGTTTGTTTTAGATAAAAAAACAAACAATTAGTATAGCAAGTGCAAAAGTTTGGACAGTATTCAGTACTCTATAACCGTGATGGCAAACCTATGGCACACGAGTCAGAGGTGGCATGCAGCGCCCTCTCCGTGGGCACGCGAATTATCACCCCAGTTCAGCTCTTCCGCGCATGCACGCGCGCCTCCCACCGGCCAGCTGGTCTTCGGGTCTCTGCCATGCATGTGTGGGGGCGGGACATGTGCGGGGGCACACATGCATGCGTGGGGGTGGGCCATGTGCAAGGGGCGTGCGCATATGCACGGGGCATGCAAGGGGGCTGCGTATACATTGCATTTTGGGGGTTAGGGCATGCAAATGCATTTGCGCTTGCTTTGGGCAGTTGGTACGGAAAAAGTTAGCCATCACTGCTCTATAACATCTCTTTTTTCCCCCCTTTGATGCTTTAGATTCAATAGTAATGGAGATTCTCAATCATCCAGATCATGGTTGTCCCAAAGGTGCTTTTTCCAAAAGACAAGTGGACTTTCTTGTTTTTTTCTTTGACAACATTTCACTTCTCATCCAAGAAAGCAAGAAAGTCCAGTTGCCTTTTGGGAAAAGCAACTTTAGAATCAGGGTTAATTCCTGGTAACTACCTGAACAAGTCTTTGCATTTTCTTGATAATATTTTAGAAGTGGTTTGCCATTGTTTATTTCCTAGGGTGGACAGAGAATGACTGGTCCAAGGTACCCAGCTGGCTTTGAGCTTAAAGTGGAAATTGAACTCAAGGTCTCCTGTTTCTAACCTGTTAACTTAATAAAAACGTCAACTTCATCCTGCAAACAGCTAAGAGAACTTTTATTCTTCCTTTTGGAAATTTTTATCATTCTGTTTTGCTGACATCTTCTAGTTCAGAAACATTTCTTGGACTGCATCTTGAAGAACATAAACTGAAGATACTGGATAGACTACCATACCACTATATTTCAAAGCAGAACCATTGACCATGTTCTTCACCTGGCTTTTTGGCAGATGAGGGTCAACAAAACTTGAAGCCCAAACACTTCATGTCATGTTATAAATGAGGTTTCCTAGCATGCTGCTGCGAAGCAAACCAGGAATCTGCATAAAAACAAATCCTAACTTCAGATTATGATTTATGAGTGGCACTGATTATTGCATTGCTGCTTTCATTTATGATATGCCCCTAACTTTTTAAATCCATTTCTAAAATAGTCTTTCAACTTTCCACCACATTGTAAAACCAATGTTCAAATTAAAAAGTATTTTCCAAATGCTATTCTCCACCTAATATCACACACACACACACACACACACACACACACACACACACACACACACATATGCTCAAACCCCCTGAAGGCAAGTAGTCTATTGTCTGATTTTGTCTACTATAGAAGGAAACTGAAACATGAATATACATTACCTCTTTAGCCCATCTGCCTTCACAAATGCAAAAACAGGCTTCACAAGAGCAGCATCTGCTTTCATTAAAGATAAGAAGATTGAAGAGGGCAGAGCTCCCATCTACATGGTCTGTATATCCTGTGGTCCTGCTTTATAGAGAAAGCAAAAGGAACAATGTATGTCCTGGAGTAACTTGATATCTGATAGGGATCCTTTAAAGAAGACGATTTAAGATGCAAAGATTTGCAAGTTAACTCTGGCACTAGAATATTATGAGGACTACTCTCACACACACACGTCATCAATCTGAGTTGGCATTTCTACTGTTTACATAATGATATGATCTCTCATAAAGATAGTCTCCACATCATATAAAATTAAGTGCTAGTGGGTTGTGACTCAGCATAGAAGGTGGGCCCTTGTCAGTCTTTCAAGTAGACAAGGTCAAGAAACAGGAGTTACTAGGAGTTTTGAAATAGACTTTAATGCCGTTAATGTAACAGAAATTGAAAACCTGTCATCTCTGACTTCAACTTACACATAAAACAGTCAAGGAAAGTTATTTTGAGGGTTTTCCCCCCTCAAACTTTCTACTAGCCCAGTCCTTAAATATACATTTCTGTAATTTTATAATGGTTCAATATTTAACTCCTGTATTCCTGGGTGAAATTCACATTACTTCACAGCTCTTGCTATGCCTACTTCTCCTAGTAGGAATATTATGGGATCTTTTTAAGCTCTTACATAGGGGAAGAAGTAGTCATGCCAGCTCTATCAATTTGTACTGTTCTTCCAAATAATTCCTGAAGCATATAGAATCCTCCAACGTAATTATCTGAAAGGCTCTAAATGCAGTTTAGCAGAATCTACCTGCTTTCTGCACAACCTCTATTTATTAATTCTTGCATTTATTTAATTTATTTATTTATTTATTTAATTAATTAATTAATTTTATTAATTATTTAATTTATTTAATTTATTAAATCTATATTACTTCTGCCATTATTTAGATTTTTTATCCCACCTTTATTACTTTTACAAATATCTCAAGATGGCAAACATATCTAATACTTGTTCTTCTTCCTATTTTCCCCACAACAACAACACAACTGCGAAGACAGTTGAACTGAGAGAGAGCGACTAGCCCACTATCACCCAGCCAGCTTTTATGTCTGGGGACTTCTTCTCACCATCACCCACTCAACCTCAAAGTTGGTTGTCCTGTTATTTAGGTATACATTTCGGGTTTGCCATATAGATCCATCACAATTTTGGTCATGCCAGTTTATAGAAATTTTGTCAGAGTCCATGTGAATTCAGGTAGCTAAAACATAACAATTGCTCTTCAGATAGGATACTGATGTGTAAACAAGGCATATATAGTTTATTTCTATACAATATAGGATTTTTGGCATTATCTGAGAAGAACAACTACCGAAAGTAATATTAGGGAACATATTTAAAGATGTCCAACAGATTTGTTCAATATATGAGAGGCTAAAAGCAGCTTTGTGCCATATATTAATAACTGGGATAATTTGTGGACCTGATTTCTTAGGGAAATTTCTTTTTTTAAAAACCAAAGTGAATAAATCCAACTTTTAATGCAATTGGCATTGATTACAACATTTGCTATTAAGAAAATCAATTGACTCATTTATTCCAAGCTCAAAGGAAGAAAAGCTGACGAAGTATTTACTGTACTTTGCTTTACAGTTTAGTTCTAGCTATCATTTGTGTGGGTGGGAGACCAGGTTTAATGGCAGAAGACTCAAATATTGTGATCAAAGTGAACAGAAAACAAACATCTTTTGGTAAGTTGGAAAAGCTGAGATATAATAGAAAACCTAGAAAATAATGAAATCCCTTAGAGTTATCTGAACTCTGAAGAATCTGTTACAATCCGATGAGCAATCATCTCCTATCTTAGGGGTGTCAAACTTAATTTCATTGAGGGCCGCATCAGGGTTGTGTTTGACCTCAGGGGGCTGGGGTGGGCATGGCCAAGGTGGGCATGGCCAGCATGACATCACTAGTGTCAGGGGTGCCTGTGGGGGCCCGAGCGCTCTGCCAGTGAAAATGGGCTCCCAAGATCAGTTTTCAGCTGCCACGGCTTCCTGAAACCCTCTGCCAGTAAAAACGGAACTCGGGAAGGCTCAGTCATTGCTGTCAGACAGGAGCAAAGAACTAAAACTAGGATCAGAAAATCAAAAGCTAAGCATAAAAATATTATTATTATTCTAATACCTTTTATAGCCATTTTTCTCTATAAGATCAACTCGATGGTCTGATTGGACAAGAGTAGTCCCAACTTTGACAACACTTTATTGCTCTAGAATAAGACTAAGTAAATGTAGTGCCAAGTTTCTTTTTGGAATCTTGAAACCTCTTCAACTCTAGTTGCTAATATCTATGGTGGTGCTTCTTGCTATTTTAAAACAGGAAATGCATTAAAACTTTAGCATTAAGTCCAAGTATTGGTTCACTTAAAGAATTAAATTAAGAAAAATAAAACTCTCAAAAATAAATCATATTTAAGCCTGCCTACCTGTTTCATATCCATCTGTTCTACATCAATTCAAATGCTATGGACTCTACTAGCCTCTATGTTCAGTTCAGTACTTGCAAACAAAAAAGTTGTCAGTCTCTGTCCTAGAAGATGCTCCAAAAAGAAGTGTTTGAGCTTTGCAACCCAGTGCTACATATATAAGAGTTCTTGATCTTAGGCCTTTCAAGAATGACTGATGGTAAATGCAGTTAAATGCCAGGTGCATTAGCTTGTGGGGAGGTGGATGCCAGTAAATATATTCATTTTAAAACATTTAATAAACATTTCAAAAACTGAACTTTTTGTCTTCTGATATGCAATTCTTCCAAGGTTAATAAAATTATCTTTTGAAGAACCTAGAATCTGAACTACTCCAGATTTCTTTTTCTTTTCTCAATTGTATGTTTTTTCAAGCTTTGATATGATCTCCTTATACATTTGCAGGTCCAGGATAACTGTTTCAGATAATAGATAAGCCTTTTCCCACAGAAAATGATAAACAGTACTTGGAAGACTTTAAAGAGTGAATTTCAGTCTGGTTTTTTTATAAACAATATATTCCTAGACATTTAATGAGTTTGGTCTGACTGTAAGCAATATAAGGATGACATAATATTTGGCTCTTTTACTTCAAACAGTTAAATCAAATTAACATCCCACATAAATCAATTAATTACATTGCCTGTAAATGTTCCAGTAATGAGAGTTATCAGGTAACAATTACAGCTAGATAATAAAATACATGAGACCAAATTTCATAGAAGAAACTGGATTTTCCTTATAAAACAAATGTTAACATAGCAAGAAAGAACATTGTAGCAGGGAAAGAACCTTCCAGAAATGTGGCAAATGTTATAATGATATTGTTAACTCAGAAGTCAAATGAAGACAATAATTAATAATCTTCTATATCCACAATTTCAGCTACATAGAAATTGCTTAAAGAAGGAGGTTTGTGTTTTGTGTATGCGGTCAGACAGACTAGACAGCATTTTATCTGATTCTTGTATTTGGGATGGGGGAGGAGAAGGGAAATTGAAAGACAATCTCTATGAGTACGTATCTGAATTTGCAAATTAATCAATTAAGCTAAAATTAGCAAAGGTATTGAAATCTTGAATCTTGAAAAGTATTATAAAAAATATTTTCAAAATCTTGCACTATGTAAGTTACTTTTGGGGAAAAAATATCTGTCCATCCTTCTTTAGGAATTATAATAGTGTAGGCCTACATACATTTTTTTTAAAAAATGGAAAACTACATATATTACACATACTCACTGAGAATATAAAATTACAGCACCAGAAACAATTGGATAGAAATTATGATTGTAAGCATTAGGTTTACTAATACCTTTCTGCTCCATCCAAGATTTTTATGTTTGAAGAACTTGTATTTTCTAATTAAAAAGCTGGCATGGTGCAGAGCAAAGAGCTAATCTTCAGCACTTTTATAAAATTAAAATGGTATAGTAGTAGCCCAGTGCATTGATTGAAATAATATTGCTCTTCCCAGAAAAATAAGATAAACTAGAAAGATAAAATAGCAGGAAGTAATCTCATGAATTTGCCCTTTGGTAAATGAATATCCCCATTTACTACACAATTAACCAAACCGGGCTTAGATCACAAAATGTTCCATATTTTCAGTAAATACTTATTATTTTCTGGTACAATTTATCAGTACCATTAGTTTATTTTTTATTCAGGTATTTGTTTACTTATTTACTAAAATGTGTAGTCACCTATTCCAAGACTCTGAAAACATTACAATATAAATGATTTTTGAAATGTTATCTCATGCATGCATCTGCTTTGGTAGAAACATACTAGTATGTAATTTTATTTTGAAGTTTTTGCTCTGTTACAAAATGTACATAATTAAAACGTTTGGGGATCCAGGTAATTCATTAAAAGCAGTGATTTTTTTGAATAAGGCCCTACAATAATCATTTTTTAAAATTATTTTATTAAAGTATTGCAATTGTAATTACAATAGTAAAAGCTAATAGAAACTAAAACAAAGAAAGAAAAGTAGAATAAAAAGAATAAAAAGTGCAAAATAAATAAAAGAAAGAATATAGTAAAGGAAAAATAAAAGTACTATATAACAATGATTTTCAATCTTCATCATAATAAGTATAAACAATGTTAGTAATTTTTTGGCATCCTCTTTTACAACCAATAATCTTTTCATTGCATGCCTCATCTTTTATCTATAAACAAATTCATACATCATTGTCATTTCAGTCCTGGAGTTGCTAGAAATAACATCTATTTAAGCTTGATCAAATAAATCAACTTTACATTCCTTTATTTTACTTCTAACAATCTTAATCTTTACTTCCTTCAAGTAATGTTGTAGACATTCCTCCATAGATTAACCATTTTGTGAAAGGGATTACAAGCTATTCTCAACATTTCAAATGTTCCCAGTGGTCTAAAAATGCTTGTGTACTTCTGTAATATAATGCAAACTCTAACTAGAAATTTTGATTGAATACTTTTGAAAACACTGGGAAAAAACAACATTCTTTCATGATGATTCTGGGATTGTTTTATTTGTGTTTCCTAATGTTAATATGGAAATGTTTAATTTCTAGAATTCTTGTTGCAAAACACTGGAAACCTGAATATCATGAAATTTAAATTGTTTTGATTGAAACAAAGGGTTTGGAAAAGGATAAATTGACTCAAATTTGTTCATTTATTAGCCAGATTAATAACATTCTTCCTAATTATTTTTATTTGCATTGCCAGTCCATTATAATATGATACCGTATTTTTCGGAGTATAAGACGCACCGGACTATAAGACGTACCTACCTTTTTTGGTAAGGAAAACAAGAAAAAGAAATCTGCCTCTGCCTCCCAGCAATTTTGCCTCGTTGCAGCAAACAGCAAACTGCCTGCTTTACTTTCATTTTCGTTTTCAGCATAGCTTGATTATCACAAGAAAAAAAAATCTGCTCCAGCAATTTACCTCCTTGCAGCGAGCAGCAGAGGCCCACGCAAAACAGCTGAGAGCAAAACAGCTGAGAGTCGGGAGGCTGATCCAATCAGCTTGTGCTAATTAGGCTGTGCTGAAGCTGAAACAAGCTGTTTCTTCTTGATGCTTGTTGCAAGGAGGTAAACTGCTGGGAGGCAGAGGCCAAAGGGTGGGGGCCAGTGGGTGGGCGGGGCTACATTCAGTGTATAAGATACACCTAAATTTTCACCCCCTTTTTTGGGGGGGAAAGGTGCGTCTTATACTCTGAAAAATACGGTATATTCCATCCACAAACATCTGTTTGAGTCTTTTCTTATTTAGTAATAACTCCTAAAATTCTAATCCATAGCAGTCATTCTACAAAAGAACGCCTCACTTAAGTTTATTAGTATTTTTACCATATGAAATAAACAAGACTGACTGATTTGCTTTTAGCCTTCTGGATCACTTCCTTCACAAATTATGACAAAGTAGACTTTTCACAAGGACAGCACTGCTCTGCTATTTGTTAAAGCAGCCTCCTTTTGCTTTAGCAGTCACATGAATTGGCTTAGTGTAACTGAGCAAGAATGACATCCATAAAAACTATAAAGACACACTGTCACCTGCAAATTACATTAAAAGGATTGGGGGGGGGTGTTCTAGGGATCATAGTTTCAAACGAAATGTTATGCAGATAGAAAGTTACATTTGTCTACCCTGCGTCACTTTTTAATTCTGTATTTGGCAAATAATTTATTTACAAATTAAATATACTATCTTATTTACTTTCTAAAACAAGCCTTTGCAAAACACTTTTGGGGAATATGCAGTTTGGCCTGGTGGTTAAGACATCAGGCTAGAAACTGGGAGACTGTGAGATCCAGTCCTGTCTTGGGCACAATACAAGCTGGGTCATCTTGGACAATCATTTTCTCAGAGCCCTACAAAGGAGGCAACGGCAAGCCACTTCTGAAAAACCTTGCCAAGAAAAATGCAGGGACTCATACAGGCAGTCTCTGAGAATCAGTCAAAAGGGAGGGCGGGGAATCTATGTAGTCCTATCCCGTCCTTTTTGTCTCATACGTAAATCTCTGATCTGCAGTGCCCTCAACACTATCTCCAGGATAAAGGCACTGAACACAGAAGGATTTCTTTCAAATAAACCAATATAGGATTACAGTCTTGTGCATAGTATTTTAAACTAGCTATACCCCATAATTATCATAAACTTTCTTGAGCATTTGAAAATACCTAGGATTTTTCAAACACTTAAGTAATCCTGAAAATTATGGAAAAGTAATTCAATTACTCTATATGTACTGTATGTTATTCTTTGGATATCAAAATATTTGGAAAAAGATTGAAATCTGCTTGCTAAAATACAGGAAATTCTTTGTCAAAATGCTGCCAATTTCTATTTCTTTAGATTTTTTTGTATAAGGTATATTTCAATTCATAAGAGAGTCTCCTTTGAGTCAATTCCTGGTGAATTCATGGAAGCAGCCAACTATTTCCAATCATATTTTTAACACACATGCTTGAACTATAGGAAATATAGTGCAAGCATGTGTGTTAAAAATATGATTGTAAGCAAGAGACCTTAACTCTACAACAGCAAGAGAGAATTAGGGTTGACGGCATAGACTCCTGTATTGTTTTATGCTACTGGTTGTAATATGTAATACACAACATTGCCCAATCATCTATGAGCCCTTTCCAGTAATCTGTCCATAAGTCGCTTTTGTTTCTTCTTTTTAATGATATTAATAATACTTGTAAAGTATTTATTATTGTTGTAGTTTATCCTGAGTATCTCATCGTTCTTCTTCCTGTTTCTTTCTTTGTTTTGCAAAGTTGCCAACTCAGGTCTCCTTGGTTGTAAGGAACCTGAGAGTCCCCATCAATGATAGACAGTCTTCAATGGTTTTCACAATAAAATTGTAAAATCTGAACATTTAATTTAATCAGAGTTCATATAACCTGTCAGTTCCTTATTATCAAGATGGCCAAATAAGTGGTTCCTAAGCTGGTTGCATTGTACTTGAACTATTGTACAGCTTTTAGGTTCAGTTATTCAATACTTTATTCTAGCCTTAGGTTAGTGTCCAGAATGCTGCTCTTCAGACTATTATGAATCACTAACTATTTTTATTCCCAATTATTACTTTGGCTGAATAGCTGTGAAATAAACGGATAAAAATTTGCTGGTGTTGAAACATAGTACCCTGTTATGGCTGTTATCAGCTATTTGAAAGTGTTACTGGTGACTGATGAGTTAGGGCATTTGATCTGATTAGCATGTCAGCACAGATTAGTTTTTCTGCATATTAGAATAATTATGTGACAATTCAAAGCCTTGGAATCAATTTTCACATAAACTATATTGCTTCCCAAACCTGGGTAAAAGTGGTTTTTCTTTGGATAATGACACAAAAATCCATTACCCAATCACAATGTGGACATTTAAATTGACTTAAAAGTATTTTACTTATATTGAGTGAAAAGATTGTCTGATAAGCGGTTTTTGGTAATTTTTGGTAATGAAGAAAAATATTTGGGAAGCACTGAGTTAAAGATATACACTACAGATGCTTCTTTTTCTTTATTACTATGAACCAATTAACATTTTTTTCTTTTTGCTTATTAATATATAGATGCTGATGCAATTATAGATATAGATGCAATTAAGAAAAGAACCTCTCTTTAGATTATCATGCTAATCAGATATCCAACAAGGAAAAAATGTAGCTGGTTTATCCAGCCAAGAGCGAGGTGGCGGAGTGGTTAGAGTGCAGTACTGCAGCTACTTCAGCTGACTGCTAATTCAGCAGATCAGCGGATCAAATCTCACCAGGTCAAAGTTGACTCAGCCTTCCATCCTTCTGAGGTGGGTAAAATGAGGACCCAGACTGTTGGGGGCAATATGCTATTTAGTATACTGTCTTTGGTATAAGCCGCCCAGAGTCCTCGGAGAGTGGGCGGCATAGAAATAAGAAAAACAAACAAACAAACAAACAAACAAATAAATAAATAAATAAATAAATCCATAATATTGTGACCATGTTTCGGGTCTTATTAACATTTTTCATTTATTAACAGACCCTATTTCTGAATATCAAAAGATATTTCCTGAATATACAGCATCTAATAGTCACATGGACAGTCAAGAAACCTATATAAGGCAAACACCTATACAGTGTGCAAGACATTAAGTTGATATATTATGTTGATTAAATTGTTCAAAATTTAGGAAAGATGAATTGGGTTTCAAAATTTAGGGTACGTTGTATAGAACAAAACTATAAGTAGAAGGTACATTTTTCTTGAAATCCTCTACAGGTACTAGTCCTCCACTTATGACTACAATTGAGTCCCAAATCTCTATTGCTAAGTGAGATAGCTTTTAAGTGAGTTTTGCTCCACTTTACAATTTTTCTTGCTACAGTTGTTAAGTGAACACTGCAGTTGTTATGTTAGTAACATGGTTGTTAAGTGAATTTGGCCTCCCCATTGACTTTGCTTATCAGAAGATCACAAAAGGTAATCATATAACTCCATGACACTGCAACTGTCATAAATATATGTCAGTTGCTAAGCATCTGAATTTTGATCATGTTTGAAAAACAGTCATGTCATTTTTTTCCAGTGTAATTTCGAACAGTCAGTAAACGAACTGTTGTAAATTGAGAACTACCTGTAGACCTAAATTACATATTATACTTACCAATTATATTTGTACATTTTATATACTGATGTAAAATGTCAGTAAGTAATGTATTCAGGTATATATTGTAATGTATTAGCACAAGGCTAAGCAAAAGGTTAAAGGGGTGTGACTGCAATTTTCCCCTTGATAAATATTAAAGTACAACAAATAGAAAAGTAGCACAGCTACATTTGAATTTTAGTGGTTGTTCCAGAAGCCATTGGACTGGAAGCCATTTAGTATTTAGCCTCCTTGTTTCCTAATCAGAAGATACATAATAATCCCTCTAGGCAAGTATTGCCTGCCACATTTTATTATTGAAATATTGAAAGGCAGATAGGTATTCCATGGAAGACACAGTGCTCTATCTGGAATCAGTTCAAAGGCTTTTCTAATGATTTGACTCAAAGTTATATCAATTCAGTTTAATGGCAGCTTATTCTTGTTAATCTTAATGTAACGCTCTGTTCAGGAAATATAACCATGCACAAGGTCTTATAATACTACAAATATTGGTGACACTGACATATCAAGGAGACAGGTGAATCTGGCAACCGAATATATTAAAACATTACAATAGAATATATTAAAATATTACAATGATTCTTGGCTGTCAAGAGCTAGCATGTCAAGAAATTTATAAGTCAAAGAACTTCAAGTTGTTTCATGTGAAAGAACTTACTCTCAGATTGAACTTTTGTTAGATATTTATATTTAACAATTTTTGATCAACTTAATCTTCTTAGCCCATCTTGTACTAATCATGTTCTTTATTTTCTAGATCCCAACATTCACTATAAGTTGTCTTTATGATCAGCCCATAGATAATAATCCTATGATCCCAAAAATGTCTTGCAAGCTAGAATCCTAGATCAAAACCTGAAACCAAATTTTGCTATTAGCAATGGAGTCTGTCCAGCAAAATTAGCATCAAAATAACATACACTGTGGTCTACTTTTCCTATCTCAACACACTGCTTTATTAATTCTTGGAATGGATAGGAGAAAAATACCTGCAATTAGTGATTATTTGTATTCTAAATGCCAATAGCATTTTAAATACAGGCAGCATTTTACAATATAACAGAGAAGAGCATTTGTATTTCAGAAGAAATGATTAACAAAATCAAACAAGCAACTCTCTAAATTCTAAAAATGGCTCTGGGAAATTCATATATGAAAGTAGTTTGCTACAGTTATGTACATTTTCACTAAAGTGGCTTAATTTTATGTCTAACTAAAAATCTCTGGCTTGTCCTTGCATAAGACATTTGGAATCACAATTCTTTGAAAAACCTGGCATACCAACATTGTTTCACAGAAAGGGTTATCAGAACCTGTATTTCCTTCACTAAATTTTATAGACTATCCAAGACGTGGATAGCTTGAGCAAAGAATTCCTTCATGCTTGAAAGACAGATCTTTTTTCTTTGCATCATTACTTTCTCCTCAAATTTGTTGGGAGTGGCTCATGTCCCTTCAAAAGGCAATTTTTGTTGCTGACTTAAACAGCCTAGTGGTGTTAAGTGACATATGTCAGACCTTGGAAGCCATAATCTTCTGATTGAGAAATGATTTTCAGCATCTCTTTAGGAACCATCTCAAAAAAACTAGTTGTTTCTATGTGTTTGTCCTTCCTTCCTTCCTTTCTCTCTCCTTGTTCTCATTCTGTATTTGACTCTCTCTCTAGACTTTCTCTGAGGCATTTAGAGATGCTATAGATCTTTTACCTTAACAAACCATAGATAAGGTTATTTTCTTTGAGTATTAGAGAGATGCTTTTACTATTATATACATCTGTTTATACCTTAGGCTATTGCTGTATAAAGTAAGCAAATTTTGTCTTCATATTAATTAATCTGGGTTGTAATTTTAGCAGCATAATTTTGCTTATTTCTACCCACACATTCTCTCAAAATTTTTGGTAGTTTTAAAATGTGTTTGCTCTTTCAGTTTATTCTCTTAACAATTCTAAATTCTTGAAAGTGATTTTTTCCTCCTGCAATTAAGGTGTCTGGTAAATAGAAAAATAACTGCATTCCCCTATTCTCCCCTATTGCAAAACAGCTAAGTCAGTCTTTTTGCCTGACAGCTCTTGCCTAGTAATATTGTATGTATTTAAACTGTCATTAAGAAACAGTCTTCTTAGTGGAAGAACTATAATTAAAAATCTGTTCATTGTAAAGTTGCTCAAGAAGAACATCAGGCTGTACACACATCAATGTAAAATGATTAGACCTAAGGGTGTATATAAACTTTGGATATAATTTCCTTATCTATGTTCTAGAATGGTGTTTTTTAAGCTTTGCAACTTTATGATGTGTGGAGTTCAACCCAGAATTTACAGCCATTCTAGAACTAGGACTCAGGATTCTAGAAAAGCCTTCTCCTCCAACATACACTAGAATATTTTCAGGTTGGATGGTTTTGGCATACACTGCATTACTGTAGTATATGCAGAATGCAGCCAGCCTAAAATACCTTTGGGCAAAACTGGAGGAAAAGTCTTCAATATCAGTCCAAAGTGGATTGAAGCAGTATGAATTCCCCTGAGAAGGTGAACCAGTCTGCTTATTTACTTTGGCAATGAAAATCACATTATCTCCATGTTGTAAATCCATTATCAGTTCAAGTTTAAATCACCTTGCACAGGCCTAATCATTACTATAACAGTGATGGAATGCTTCGGGAACATTAGGACAAGATAAAAATAGCAAGGACAGAGAATTAATACTTTATATAGAATATAATCTATAAACAATTTTAATATTATATTTCCCAGTCAATTCTTCATAAAATAACATTTATTAAGTTTTGTTGTTATAATCATCTACACCCTTTCATATTTTGGATCTCAAGCGAGAATAACACATTTATATGCTTTGTTGGTTCTGAACAAGCAATGAGATAAAAACTGATTAAAACAATCTCTATATCAAAGTTGTGAATTCAATTATGAAGCAACTCTTTATATTTTTTTTCTGGTCACTGAATCTATAGAAAAGACTGTATAACACAAAGGTATAGAAACATGCCTTCAATTGTGTGTGTGTGTGTGTGTGTGTGTGTGTGTGTGTGTGTGTTGTGCTTTTTGGGAGAAAAAGTGTCAGGAATGACTTGCAACCTTCCCTGTCAGCTCCTATATTGACTTTGCTTTTGGGAAGCTGGTTGCAAATAGCAATCACATGACCACAGGACTCTGCAACCATCATAAGTACAAGCCAATTGCCAGTACTCAAATGATCACACAGATGCAAGAATGCTGTAACATCCAGAACTTTAAGGACCAGTCACAAAAATCCCTTGTTCACATGACTGTAACTTTAAATAGTCACTGAAAGAACCATCTAACTTGAGGACTATCTACACAAGTCAGGGATTGCCATATCTGTAAGATATTCCCCACTTCACAGGAGAGTAGTTGATCGTGCAACCAAATTTTCAACATCCTGAAGAACTGCCGTCACAAACCAATAGTATGAACATTGATTACAGTCCGCTTCATATCGTACTTATGAAGGTTCTACAGACCTTTAGTGAATGGAATCAATTATGGATTTGGTAATAACATCTTCCATGTCTATACTAGTACAATTATTTAAGCTCGCTGAAGAAAAACATTTAATAATTCAGAAGAAAGGGAGAGACACTGACCCAGTAACAAGCTAAGGTAGTTGAAGGTTTTTAAAAGTGCTTTATGCTGTCATGCTATCCACAAAGGCTTTTAAAAGACACCTATCAAACTAATTTACTTGTACACTACAAGGACTGTATTATTGGCTTATATATTTTTATCATACAATGTGTTAGCTATATTTTTAAAGATAAGGCTTTGGATTTTTGTTATATGTTCATACAAACCTGGGGGGAGGGAAGAGAAACAGAGAGAACACAGAGTGGGGAGGGATGGAGGGAGGGGGGAGAGGGGGGATGGAGAGGGGGAGAGAGAGAGAATATTTATTTATTTATGTAAAAGATTTATATGGCCACCCATCTTAAGCAACTCTGAATGGCTCTCAATAACCATAAAACCCATAAATAAAGCAATAATAAAAAAACAGTAAAATGATAAAACAATAAAGAAAAAAAAACTAATAATTGTCCCTCTTGGGATAACCCACAGCAAGCTCAGCTACCCAATTTTATTATGATCTTTCATTTGATTATATTTCCTAAAACAGTCATTTCAGATATTCCGTTACTTTGTTATAAATATAATTTCAAAAAAATCCTCAATGCTTGTTTTTAAAAACGATGTATAACACAATTTAAATTAACTGTCAGAGCACATGCAAAATTATTTTATTATGACATTTCAGGCAAACCATTTTTTCTTCTTCTTTTTTCACAATGCAGAGCATAATTTGTCCTTAATCTCTATATCAACCTTACCAAAAGAAAGCAGACTAGATTTAGGAAACCAACAGACTTTATTACTAAGATCTTAAAAAATGTTTTGTTTTCTTTTTTGCCAAAAGTGCATACAGCAGGCTTAAGAGCCATTCCTTTTTCATACAAAGGCAACATAGGCAAAAAGGTATGATAACATGCATGCTTTTTTGATATTGCTATAAAAAGAGAATTAACTTATTCAAGTACAGTAAGGCACTACTTAGGATTCTTTAGATAAATCCAGGGACACTTAAGAGTCTACATGGTTCTCTCTTACATTAAATCCATCATGGTAGCCTAGTTTGATACATAATAGTCTGGGGACAATAAGAGGATGCGGTTAGTGATAAAGTGGTGGGTTTGGAAGGGAGAATTTGGAGAATGGGAATATTGTCTATTTTAAAGGAGACACTACAATAATTGTTTTAACTCCAATTGGCAGGAAACTATACCACCCATTTTCTGCAATTCTATTTAAGTAGATACCAAGAGCCACAAAAAATAGCTTAAATAAATAATTTATTTAGAAATATACAAAGTTCCCTCAAGTCTGCATTATCTCATCCAATAATGTCAACAAGAGTCACATGTTGACTCTTTAGAATCTCAGAGAAAACATGTGTTACATAAACCCTGTTAATTAGGGATATCAGTGATACCTAGAATCTTTAATAATAAACTATGGTTTTCCAGACTATCATTCATGCCCATGTCTATTATATTCCTAAAATTAATAGGGACCATTTCATGAAAATAAAATAACTTACAATAATTCAAGTAATTTGCATTCATGTGTTTAGAAATGCTATTAAAACAATTATTTTTTTTCTCTACAGATGGCATTAAAATTGGGATCAGTGGATTACAAAAGCAGCAATTATTCCATTGTTTATAAATATTCAAAAATAGCAGCCGTTACTCTGTTAATGGATATGAAATTGCAAATGTTTTGAACCATTCCAAATAATAATTGACAGGGGTCACTTCAGAGAGTTATCATAGGCATCAGTTAAGTGTCAACAGATCACCAGAAAATGTACCTGTAGACTCTTTTTATCACAATGTTTGCAAATTCATAGAAATTGCCTTATTCAAGCCCATTATTATTATTATTATTCTATCTCAGTAATATCTATGCAGGTTGGCACATCCCTGCAAAGTTTCAGCCTGATATCTCCCATCCTGGCTGGAGATGTCAGCAACCTTGTCACATTCAAAATGAGTACTGACTTATGGCCCCAGACAAATGAGGACCAACTGCAAGTTTTGGTGTATTCGGGTCTTTTCCCGTGTAAGATTGATAGTATCTTGGTGATGTTTCGACGAGGTCCCACTCGTCATCTTCAGGCTGGTGTCTTCAGCTTTGTGCTTGTGCAAGGAAAGCGTGATCGGAGCTGCCGTCTATCTATAAATACTGGTGGGGAGGTGTGGGGTGCTGGCTTTGTTGCTGTGAGCGGGTTGGTTGCCTGTGTTGTTACATCTTGATCTTGATGGAGTTGAAGTTTGCAGATTAGTCAGCTGTTTCGTAACATCCTGTGTGGGTGAGGTCCTTGATGAGGATGGACCCAAGATAACACATGACATCACCACCAATCATCCTCATCAGATTCAAACCCAAACCCATCCCATAGACGAAATACAACCACCATCCAGAAGCCAGACCACGGCGGAATCACCAGCTGCTGCACCCCCCTCCGATCCCCACACAAAGTAAACTGACACACGCCATGAACACATGGCAAGACCTCAAACTTGGAGCCAAACCAAAGCCCGGGATGTGACATCACAGCCATCTGCTCAGGACATTACATCAAAAAACTCAGGATATCACAACACTAGAACTCAGGATGTTAACACACAGCCCATTACCCAGGTCATTAAAACACAAAAGACTAATGGGCACACATCAAGGACCTCACCCACACAGGATGTTACGAAACACCTGACTAATCGGCAAACATCAACTCCATCAACCTATCAAGATGTAACAACACAGGCAACCAACCCGCTCACAGCAACAAAGCCAGCACCCCACACTTCCCCACCAGTATTTGTAGAGAGACGGCAGCTCCGATCACGCTTTCCTCGCACAAGCACGAAGCTGAAGACACCAGCCTGAAGATGACGAGTGGGACCTCGTCGAAACGTCGCCAAGATACTATCAATCTTACACGGGAAAAGACCCAAAACTTGCGCATATATATCTGAGGTTTAACTCATGTTTATGAATGAAATGTTCTAATTAAAACTATTTCTGGTGCCTTCGTTATATAATAAACCTTCCAGATAGAGGCCACAGTTCAACAGCAGAACACATGTTTTGTCTGCACAAGGTCAAAGATTCAATCTACAAATCTGCATCTAAAGGGATTTGGTAGAAATATGTTCTCTAAAACCAAGCAAGAAGCTGTTCTCAATAAAAGCAAACTATACCAGGCAAACAAACACTGCATTATATACATCCCACTAACATTTATCTGATCTTTTCCTACAGAATTTGACCTGATTCCACAAATATTTGAGACCAGAACTCATACTTTGCTCAACATTTGGTTTTTCCTTACTGAGAAGATTATCTCATTATATACATACATATGCATTTCATTTTTCCAAATAGATTTTGAAGTGTTCATGTACTAATCTCATGCAGGATGATTTCTATTACTCATACAGTCATCTTTATATATTTCAACCAATTTATTAGTAAAATTTACTTGCACAATAAATATGCTGTCAATCATTCAAATATCAAAGTGTTTATGATATGGGAGAAAGTATAAAGGAAAGGTGTTTTTCCCATCTCCATCTCTCTGAATAATTAGAATCTGGAATCGGTCAATGAAGATGAAGGACAAAATAAATACTAAGTCAAAATATTATCTTGAGAACTATCAAAATATAAATGTGAGAACTATCAATCTACCTTAAAAGCAGAAAAACTCAAGCAGGTGCTTATGTACTATTTCTATATATAGATGCTTTTTGGAGACCTATGGTTGTCCAATTTGAAAAAAGAATGCTTGATAGACAAGATTTTGATCTGATTCAACCTGATTCTTACATTTTTGTATAATGTCCTTAATTTCCACCCATTCCCAGTTACAGCTCTTCAAATGGACTTGGATATTCCACATAATAAAATGTTGATATGGGTAATTGAATAGAAATGGTTCTTGTATCATTTATCGTATTTTTCAGAGTATAAGACACACTTCCCCCCCCAAAAGAGGGTGAAAATTTGGGTGTGTTTTATACACCTAATGTAGCCCCTGCCCACCTGCTGTCCCCCACCCTTTGGCCTCTGCCTCCCAGCAATTTACCTCCTTGCAGTAAACAGCAAACAGCCCATTTCAGCTTCAGCACAACCTGATTAGCACAAGCAGTTGATTGTCGGCTGGATCGGCCTCCCAACCCTCAGCTGTTTCAGGCTGCAGGGATTGACATTGCCTATTGCTGTTTGCTGCAAGCAGGCAAATTGCTGAGAGACAGATTTTTTTTTTTGCTTGTGCTAATCAGGCTGTACAGAAAATGAAAATGAAACTAAAGCAGGCTATTTGCTGTTTGCTGCAACAAGGCAAATTGCTGGGAGGCAGAGGCAGATATTTTTTTCTTGTTTTCCTCCCCCAAAAAAGGTAGGTGTGTCTTATAGTCCAGAGCGTCTTATACTCCACAAATATGGTATGTCATATATTCTAGGTTTGGTATTATCTTGTTCAGATAGTATGTATGAAACAGAATATCTTCAATCAGCATATAAACTGGTTTATACTGTATGCTATACTATAACGAAAGAAAATCTATGTATGCTGCTAAGACTAGGATCCACAAGATACCTTTCAGAGTTGTTAAGAATTCATTCTCATTTAATTTCCAAGAAAAAAAAACCATTGACCTCAGAGGATAATTTAAAAGGCTGGGTGTAACCTTTTTTCTTAAGAATCTTCAAATTCTTAATTATTTTCATTGATTGAAGATTACAAAACGCACTGACGTAATCTTTTAGCCAGAGGTGGTACACCTGGAACTTTTGGATTTGTTTCAGTAGGCATGACATAGATTGGATAAGAACTCCATTTTCCTAAATATAGTAAATTATTAGATGCTCAACATACTTATTTCCTGCTAAAATCATTGAAAAAGTGCACTACCAGCTTTTAGCCATTTGTTATTGACATTTGACAGTGATCTTAGAAGAAGATTGTAAGCTGCCCTGAGTCTCCGGAGAAGGGTGGCATATAAATCAAATTTAAAAAAAAAAAAGTGTTCGCCCAAAAGAGATTACATGTGACTTACTTCGCAAAATATTACCCAGCTCCCATGAACACATGTTATCATGTGTTATTGTTAGTTGTGAAATCATGTCCATCGCGACCTCATGGACAATGTTCCTCCAGGCTTTCCTTTCCTCTACCATCCTCCGGAGTCCATTTAAGCTCATGCCTACTGCTTCAGTGACTCCATCCAGCCACCTCGTTCTCTGTCGTCCCCCGTTCTTCTTTTTCCCTCAATATTTCCCAGCATTAGGCATTTCTCCAGTGACTCCTTCCTTCTCATTAGGTGGCCAAAGTATTTGAGTTTCATCTTCAGGACCTGGCCTTCTAAAGAGCAGTCAGGGTTGATCTCCTCTAGGACTGACCGGTTTGATTACCTTGCAGTCCAAGGGACTCACAAGAGTCTTCTCCAGCATCATAGTTCAAAGGCCTCAATTCTTTGGCGCTCAGCCTTTCTTATGGTCCAATTTTCACAGCCATACATTGCAACTGAGAAAACCATAGCCTTGACTATACACACTTTTGTTCGCAGGATGTTTTTTAGTATGCTGTCTAGATTTGCCATAGATTTCCTCCTCAGGAGCAAGCATCTTAATTTCTTGGCTGGAGTCCCCATCTGCGGTGATCTTGGAGCCCAGGAAAATAAAATCTGTCACTACCTCCATTTCTTCTCCATCTATTTGCCAGGAATTGAGACGGCTGGATGCCATGATCTTAACTCAACTATATTGAGTTTCAAGCCAACTTTTGCACTCTCCTTCTTCACCTACATCAAGAGGCTCTTTTGTTCCTCTTCGCTTTCTGCCATTAAAGTGTATCATCTGCATATATGATATGCAGATATCATAACACGCATTTATTCCCTGTCATTATGTTTTTCATTAATTTGCCTACTTTTAAATCAATTCTCTCTGTGATTTCTCTTTACTGTTAGATCTGACAAACATAGCTTTTAACTCAAACATAGGATAGAAAAAAGTGACGGTAATCCTGTAATGTTTTAACTTTTGTTAGAGAGGAGATGATCAAGTACTTAAAGCTTATAGATTTATGCAATGGTAGAAAACAGGCTCCTCTGGCTTTATCTGTTTTCCTTCTGAAACAAATAATTTGCGGGAGATGATTTTTCAAAATTCACCTAGAAGCCAATTGCACGAGCAGAAGGAGTTGAAATATATAGCACAACTTAGCAATACACAATAAGGAAACAAAATTTTACCTTGAAGACAAACAAACACAAACACATTTAAAAAAACCTCCAGGATTGTGGAAAGGTTGCATGTTAAGACAAGGTTGCATGTTAAATGGATCTACTATAAAACAAAGAATCTACTATAAAGCATTTGCTATAAAGCAAAGGAAAAAGTGATGGTTGGATAATACAGTGTCAGGTCTCAAGAACCGAGAAAGATGCATGGAATTACTTCTGAGCAGTTTCCTTTATTCTCACCTGTAGACAGAAATCTTGCCAAATTAAAGTAATTATTTGCACCACTATAGATGTACTTTAGGAATTGTTGTAACTCTCTTTCTCCCAACAAAAGCACCCAACCACTGTTGCTTCTTTGCCCTCTGGAATGCAGCCCTTCCAAACTACATTCCACCACATCCAGATAAAAGTATGCATCCTGGTCATCTATAGATGTAAATAATAATAGCCTTTATTGTCATTGTACATCATGTATACAACAAAATTAGTTTAGCCTCTACTGGTGCAATCCATAACAGAAAATACAAGACAACATGAATAGTACAGAGAATAATCCTTATACAAGTAATTGGAGTGGGAGGGAAACTAGTCATACGTTTCCATATGTACGTGGAGTGATTGCAATTATGTTGCAATGGAATCGGACAACCCAAGGGTAGAAGCTGTTTTTAAACCTATTTGTCTGGCTGACTATACTTCGAAGTCTTCTGCCGATGGTAAAAGTGAAGAGAGACACTGCCAGTTTGTGAATCATCCCTAAGTATCTTCCTTACTCTGCTGAAACAGCAAGATCAGTCATCCAGTGGTGTTAGGGGGCAACCATTTGTTTCTTGTGCCAAATTGATCAGTGAATTATGTCCCTTCTAAAGCCCAGTACTTTTCAACATTTCATAAATGATCTAATTGAGAGGATAGAAGGGGAACTCATCAAATTTGCCAATGACACCAAGCTAGGGGGAATAGCTAACCCTTTAGAAGCTAGACTCAAGCTTTAGAAGGATCTTGACAGACTTGAACACTGGGCCCTATCCAACAAAATAGAAACATTCATTAGTAAGAAAAGTAAGGTCCTACATATAGGCAAGAAAAACCAAATGCAAAGTTACAGAATAGATGGGAACCTTGCTCTACACTAGCAACTGTGAGAGGAATCTAGGTATCTTGGTAGATCACCACTTAAGTATGAGTCAGCAGTGTGCTGCAGTTACCAAAAGAACTAATGCAGTCCTAGGATGCATTAACAGAGGGATAGTTTCATGATCATGTGAAGTATTAGTACTGATTTATACTGCACTAGGGAGGTCATGTTTGAAATACTGCATTAAGTTCTGGTCACCATAATACAAAAAGGATATTGATACCCTAGAAAGAGTATAGAGAAGAGCAACAAAAATGATAAGAGGCCCGGCGTCTAAACCATATGGTGAATTCATGAGGGAACTAGGTATGTCTAATGAAATGAAGGACTTGGGAAGATGATATCATTCTTCTAATATTTAAGGAGCTGTCACAGAGAAGAGGTTAGTTAACTTATTCTCCAAACACCAGAGGCAGAACAAGATGAGTGGGAAATCATTAAAGAGAGATCTAACCTAGAACTAAGGAGAAATTTCTTGATAGTGAGAACAATTAATCAGTGAAACAGCTTACCTCTAGAAATCATGGATGCTCCATCACTGGAGGTTTTCAAGAATAGACTGGGCAGCCATTTGTCCAGAATGGTATAGGACTTCCTGTTTGAGCAAGGACTTGGACTAGAAGATCTGCAAAGTCCTTTCCATTCTATTATTTTATTTTATGTTCATCAATATCAAACTGAAATGATACAATAGTTGGTGCAGTGGAAGTCCAACATAGATGTCATCCTATCATTCTTCTTTGGAATGGTAAAATATTTTAAAAAGTCTAGTCCCCTGAATAAGTGCTCTGAATAGCCCCTTTTTGGTAGATGGGAGGGAAATCTCAACAAAAATCTGGATATGCTTTAGAAATAATGAGATAATGATAGAATTATCTCAGAACACAACATTTAAACCTGCAAAAAATGATACAAACTTGTTTTAGTAGCCCAACACACCTTGAAACTCAGCCATATGATTCCCAAATATGGGGAACCTCAGTCAAAAATATCTTGAGATTAGTGCTTTGGCTTTACTGTGGGAAGTGTCAATAACAAGAGAGAATCCCAGTGTGACAAACAATTTGCTTTATCTGTTTGTAAGACTGACAGCCTTTGAGATATGAACCAGGCCATCGGTAGAGCAGAATGGACAATATGTGATTGCTACAGCCCCGCCTTTTCAACAATCCTATTCAATCTGATTCACCAATCTTAATAGCACATAATTTTTCTTAATTCAAGAAAGGTGGATATTGGAATAAGATTGTGAATCTCTATAAAGATTCGCAAGGCAGTGCTAAATTAAAAGCATAGAAACTGCTTTGATACAATACAACTGTCTTCAGAAAGACTGAAAACATTGAAACATTGGAACTGACAAAATCACATCACCTTGGATTAACCAGTATATCAGATATTTTACGGCTTGGGAAGGGAGCTGGATGTCAGACCAAAGAATGTGTCATTCAACTATTTCTTTTGCTACAGAAACAGAGACCTTTTGAAGGATGACTTGGCATCTGGTTCTCCACCCAAGCATTGGACGAGTCTTAAAGAAGGTATCAATTTCAGAGCTATCAGAGACATTATCACTAAATTGACAAATCTAATCACAAGACTCACTAGAGACTGGATAGGATTCAGTGGTGCTTATTATTCTGATAAAAAAGAAGCGGATAAATAAAAGAGGTAGTATCTGTCTTAAGAAAGATTTGTCTCAAACTCTTTTTTTGAAAATCAACTCTATGCAAAGAGCAGCTGGTGAAGACTGGACAGTATGATTCAGAGTATTCCTCAATGCTGGAATCAGTGATGATGAAGTTGTAGAAGTTTGTTGTGGACAGAAATCTGAGTTTGCTGTAATTATAATCTGGAAAGTGATAGGGCTTTTATCTTTTTTGTTTTGTTTTATCTTGGTTGAATTAGACGAAATCATCTCCTTGGTATTGTCTGTTTGCAGATGATTCAAATGATCTCTCAAAGGGAGAGATAATTGTTGAGTCATAACAGAAGAACACAAGGAGGCTAAAACAGCTTCAGTCTTGTACCGTAAAAACCTATTCTTAGAGAATGGCTCACAAATGATAACACTGATTGCAACAAACCTATTTAAACACAGTCCATACAGTTCTGGCTGTGTAGCCTTCAATGGGGGGGGGGGATGGCATAATTAATGCCCATCCAAAGTAAAATTCTATTCCAACAATGCTAGCAGTTTAAATTATTGTTACTGGTTTTTAGAAAATCATAGTTCACTTTTAATAACAAAACATACTACAGTTTTCTTATCAGCCTGACATACACAAACTTAAGATGATCCTCTTCATGTGAATCATTATTAAGTCATTCTGATGATTTAATATCTTAGTTTTAATAGACATTAATGGGAAAGAACAGTGTGGAGCACTGTGTCTTTACAAGAAATCCTATCTGTAAATCTGTAATGATTAAATAATAGTTATGGAGATTTTCAGCAATGGTCCACCCTTACCTATAATCTCTGCTTGGATATATATAATAAAGATAGGGTAGTCATCCATGATTGTCAAAAGATTTATGTATTCTCCTCCTACTTCTTGAGCTAGTGGTATAGCACAATAAATTAAACTGGGAACACTCTAATCTAATGAAAGCTCTCTCTGGGTCACTCAGGAACAGCCAGTATTAATTTTTCATGGTAGCTCTGTGGTTTAGTTGTCAATCACAGCAGATGAGAATGCTTTTTGTAGTCCTTTCCAACTGAAGGCAAGAAATACTACTGAAAGTTCTGTCATTCCATGCTTTAAGAAAAGGTTGTGTTCTGGAATTGGGCTCATTTTAATTCTCTTGCCAATCTTACTTCTTGAATGCTGTAGCTTGATATAAATTCTATAGTGGTGATTGCCTAGAGAATTGAAATATTTATCCAATGATCATTTGGTAATCAATTTTCATTTGAATATTTTTGTATTCCTTCCACATCTCTCCCTTTTTACAGCATATGGTCTTCCTTTTACTTATTTCACACAGCTTAAAGAATGGACTGAAAGAAATTGATTTTCAATACCTACCAGACTGGAAATCACACCAGCACCAGCTAACAAACTTGTTCCACGGCAACACTTAGAAGGTTAATCCTCTAAAATAAAGTTGAACTTGCTGCTGAGTCAATATGAATATATAGTACTGCAAACTGTTTTTAAAAAATGAGACAATTTTAATCCATATCTCCTGTCCTGTTTTAATGTAAGTAAAGTGTTTGGATTCAATTACCACAGCTGGATAATATTAAAATTTAATCAACATTGGGGCGGGTTTCAAAACTCGTCGCTACTGGTTTGCTCGTCGGCACGCTTGTGCATGCAACACTTCTGCACATGCGCAGAAGCTTCTGCCCATGCGCAGAAACATCTGGGCGGGTGGGTGGAGCCTCCTGCCTCCACCGCTACCAGGTCACCTGATCTGGGGTGAACTGGTAGCAACCCACCACTGATCTACATGTATCTTAAATATACAGAGATTTAGCATTCTGACAAAAATTAAATTCTTCATATAGCAAACATTGTGTATTCTATATACCCTGTGCAATGCCTTTAACTGCTTGATTATAATGCCAGCTACACTGAATGTTTACAGTGTTTCTATTTCTTAAAGGTAAATTATCTAAAAAAAATATTAACATAATAAATAACCCGATCCCATGGACTATAATGTTAAGACATTCCCATTCCTCATATAGCAGTTTTTGTGGCTCCCCCAGTTCCTATACAAATTAGATAGGAAACACATAGTGATCATTTCTCCACGTTCAAATAGTAATGAGAAAGACTATAGGCATTTATGCATAATTACAATTTACGTCTGCATTGGTCAATGGGCATTCTGTGTTTTTAGTAAACATCTGAATTGCAATCTGAGCTCACAAAATTCCAAGCATTATATCAGTAGATTACTTTTGTTGGAGAATACATTAGTCAGTCAATAGTCTTTCCTTAGCAACTAGTTGCAGGAATAGTTTTCATGACAGAAGTAGAACATTTCTACTATCATAAACTTGGATAAGAAAAGACTGTGAGACTTTAAAACACCATAAGATTATTGTGCTATTTTAGCTGCAATAGACTAGTCCTGCTAGCCCTCAGGAAACAGTAGTGAAAAGATGAAGAAAAAAAATTATCCATAAATATCTTTCAGGTGATATTGATTGTCTGGGTATTACTCTGACTCTCTTGCCAAAAGAGAAACATTGACTGACTGAGGCATTGCCAGAATGGCTATTTTAACTTGGCTTGTTCATCCAAGCTAGATAAGTGAACAGATGTAAAGGAACCAAGAAAATTATAACATATTAAATACTTAGATTTAAGAAGATGAGATTCGTTGGATTTAGAGACTCATGTTACACCTCTAAATTCAATACCCAGTTTTAGACTGTGGATAGTCAGTTTGGATGAGTCAGACCATATTGTTGAAGTAAAAATTTATGCCAGGACGAAGTGAATCCAAGTGATGCTTTTCTCCAAGCAGCACAGTTGCAAAATCCATTACTGGCTTTTTTTTCAGGCTGCCATAGTCTGTGAACCTGGCACAGAAGAAGCTGTCAACTATATGCTGAGATGTGAAGAAAAACTCCTGTAGAAAGTTAACCAACACATTTCTTGATAATTGAAAACTTCAGATAATTTTGCGTTATTTTTAATGTCTCCCAAAGTGTCTCTGCTACATTTTCCTCTTTATAGTGCCAAATAAGAAGTACTCATTTATCCCAATTCAGTGGATAAGTGACCAGAACTAAAATCTTACAGTTTGAACAGTAATGGATGCTACTCTAATAACTTTTAAATGAACATAACAAAGACTTTAAATTAAAAATACTTGAAAGAGAAAAAGAAGCCTACATGTTGCCTTTCTACATTCACTGAAATTTCATGAGACATAAAAATAGGATATTTTAGTCATGAAATTATGGTATCGATCTACAATTTTCAATAGTTGTATTATACATAATTGTAAGATCTTGACTAAAATACCTAGGTATGAAAGATTAATGTGACATACTGATTTATAATACATTCATTCTAGTTCAAAACCAATAGCACCTTTATGTTGTTATGAAGAGTTTAAATGGTCTGGTTTAAATTTATTATTAACTCTCTACAAACTATGATTTATAAATAAAAGGCCAATCTGAGGAACAAATGTTTTATCCAATTTAAATCCCTACTGT
This sequence comes from Pantherophis guttatus, assembly GCF_059756535.1. NCBI lineage: Eukaryota > Metazoa > Chordata > Lepidosauria > Squamata > Colubridae > Pantherophis > Pantherophis guttatus. The sequence continues at coordinate 35,725,695 of NC_142068.1, read as the reverse complement.
CTTTTGTTTAGAATTCATCCTGATCTAAAGTACTGACCTATTAGACATAGTTCCAAAACTTGAAAATGCAATTAGTATTGATTAATATAAAAAGGGGATGCATAAAACATTAATGGTGGAGAAAGGTGGGGAGAGGAGAATAGGTTTTCCCCAAAGAGGATTCCAGGATTCAACCTCTGTTTCAAATCTCTAGGCCATAAATCTATTTCAAAGTCTGCTGAGACAAATATCATCTCCAAAAAGTGTTTCTAATCATAATAGAAGTTGAATGATCTAACTCTACTGAACAGAACTAAACAATAAGATACAGTGAGAGAATCCTGACAGAAATTGTAGTACACTGAGACCTGCCTTCCAAATGCCATAGCAAATCTAAGTCTGTGCTTGTGTTCATGTACAGCTGGAATTAAATACTGTGACGAGCAGTTAAAGGGACTGGGTATGTTTACACTGCTAGAGAAGGCAGTGGAGATATGACAGATATTTTCAGGTACATACAGATTTGTGATATATAGAAAGGAACAGACTTATTCTCTGCTGACCTTGCTGGCAAGGTCAGTACCAGGAAAACCCCAGGGAAACAGATTCAGGTTAGATGTTAAAAGGAATTTTCTGATGGCAAGAGCTGTCAACTAGTTTCCTCATGAAGTGTTATGTCCTCCTTTACCTAAAGGTCTTAAAATGAAGCATGGATAACCATCTATCCAAAATGCTTTAGTAGATTCTTTAATGAGAGTCTATGATTATCAATCTTACTGAAAGCTTTATCTGAAAGCCTTGACTGGTCAAAGCATAAGGGGCAACAGTGGTGAATATATGTTGTCTGCTTGTGAAACAAAGAAGAAAGGGAAGAGCATGCAACAATGGAGCTGTTACTAGTTGTCCAAATGTTAGTTGATTAATAGCAGCTTTATCTCATGGGACTTCATCTGAGTTTGTTTTGTCCAATCAAAACTTTTTGAGAGCTTCAGGGCACTTGTTGTGGTTTTCCATGGCCCTTCTAGCTTGGATTGGGCTAATCTGGATAGCTGTCTAATCACAAACATAATGGTAGTGCCTCAAATTGACAAATAACATCTCTAAAAATTTGATATAGATATTACAGAATGTTAGGGGGAGCACTACATTTTGTAGAATTCCACATTTGAATAAACAGAGATTAATTTAATCCACCGATAATCAAAACACAACAAATTATCTATACATCTATTTATCTTTATCAAGTGAAGGGAGAGTGAAACCTCTCACTTCATCATGCTTGGCATTTTTACTCTTTTTGTTTTATTGATAGTATTGTAATTTATTTGATGGTTCTGAGCTGCCAGAGTCATTGATAATTGGCAGCGTACAAGTTTAAATAATAATAATAATAATAATACATTGGATAGGAAGACCAGATAAATGACAATGAATCATGCCCTTCTCCCACGCAGTAATGTTGACAGACTCTACTTACTAAAGAAAATAGGTGGGCATGGAATGTTGGAAGTACACCAGACAGTTGAAGAAGAAAAAGGACATTGGAAGAATATCTGAAGGACAGTGAAGAAGATGCACTGAAACTAGTTCACTATGAAGGCTTAATGAATACCAAAGATACCAAACTGACCTATAGGAAAGACCAGTGAAGAAAAGAAAACAAATATAACATGACCACTTCACCAAAAAAAAAACCAAAAAAAAACCTAGCAGGCAAAGCAGACAACAACAAGACCTGGCAATGGCTACAAGCAGGAAAAATATAGAAAGAGACTGAGAGCTAATTCTGGTTTCAAAAGACCAAGCTTTAAGAACAATGCATATAAAGAAGCTGAACAAGCAGCGACCACTTGTAGTAACAATTGTGCATTAGGAATATCTGTGAAAAATAACGATTGCCTGAAAATGAAAACTGGCAAACTAGGCAAAATAGTAGGAAATAAAGACGCTAAAGTGCTCTAACACTTTTAGAATTCAAACACACAAGTAGTTGTCACACAACATCCTTAACACAGACTTAACAACTATTGATAAGAAAAACAAAAAACAAAAAAGTCTGAAGTGTGGACGTTACAATGCCCGCAAACAGCAGAATAATAATTAAAAAAAAGAACTGGAGAAAAGTACAAAATATAAAGACCTGCAAATAGTAATAGAATGACTGTGGCAAAAGCAAAGGTAATGGGAAAAAGTGCTTTGGGTGCAATTTCAAAACATCTGGAGAATGCTTGAACACCATCAGCATTGACAAAAAATCCACTATCAGTCAATTGCAAAAAACAGCTTTGCTTACATCCTGAGACAATATCTTTAATATTATAAAGCAATAACACCTACTTATCCCAAGTACTTGGGAAAAACTCAATTGGTGGATTAAAATGCCAAATCCAGTCTAAAAATCTGGATAATTGTGTCACCACATAATAATATCTGTCAGGTCAATTCCTCAATCATTCTATAGCTAGAACTAAGAACTAAGAACCAGAGAAAGAGAACAAAGGCATAGATCAGTCAAATAGAGTTCTTATTTTATTGGCAAAAACTGGTTTAGAGCCACAGCAATATGCTCACCCTTTTACTTGTAGATATCTTTTCTTTAAAGGGTTTATTTTCAGCTTTTTGCATGCATCATTCACTGCCCAGAAGCAATAAGCACTCTCCTCACATATTTATGCAATACATTTTTTTTCACTTCTGGAAAAATTGTTTTAGATTCAGTGCTAGACCATTACAGTGAAAAGTTATTAATCCTCCGTGTATGGTAAACCATACACCAATTTGAATAAATTGTGCTTTTAATAGCACATATTAGGCAGGAAAACTGTAAACTGAAAAATAACTTGTTCCATGTTCCCAGTTTCCATTTAAGATCCTTCATGGTTCCCAGACAGAAGAAAGGAATGTGTTTTATGACTTCCTTTCCTGCTATTCATTACTCTATTTGTTTCTTCTTTTTTCTGTAACAATATCCTGTCATCTCTTCTCTAAACAGAGCCCATTTTCTCTCTTCTCATCGCCAAATATAAAAACTCTTAATGTGACACGCAGTTTTCTGCAACTGCATGAGGACAGAGTAAACATCACAATAAAGTTACTTGCATTTGATATTAAATGCAGCAACAATAAAGGTTAATTTGAAGGTGCTGGCAACTTTATTTAATTGCATTTTAAAAGTAAATATACCTCCTGGTCCAGTATTTATGACAATATAGAAATAATCTGTCACTGTCTTCTTCCAAAATGGCTTGAAGTCAGCCACAGACATGTGAATCCACTTTGGGCAATTTTGCCTATTCTTTTTCCTAGTATAATATGAAGTCTGCAAAAAATATTTTGCTTGGCAAATTGCAAATTCATTAAATGAATGAGTAGTATGAAATAACTATTTTAGTTGGAATTTATAAGAATGCTAAGGCTACCATAATAGGTAAGGTTTATAAACATTTCTTCCCTCAACTGCTAAGTTAATTGGCCATTAATATGGTTTTGGAAGTTCTGGGTCAGTTGTTGCTATTTAATCCCAGGTCTTCCTGTAATTAATCATTTATATTACATAATCTTACTGTGGGCAAAAGACCAAACTGGTTGCATCACTAAGATCAGTTTGGATGGGGCAGAGGGGAAGGATATATCTTCCTTAAAAATGTGTTCAACTAGGTGTTGAACCTAAAATCCATCAGACTAGAATAGGAAAAGCAAGGTAGCTATTATCATGAACAAGACAAAGAGACACTAATCACAGGGCTGGTATTCACTTACCTTCACTACCGGTTCGCAAATGTGAGTGCGCCTTCTGCGCATGCGCAAGCATCAAAACATAACTGGGACGTGATTATGTCTGGGCGGATGGGTGGAGCCACCCGCAGCCATCACTACCGGTTCACCTGAACCAGATAGGACCAGCTGAATACCACCACTGACTAATCACAGATAAAAGGATGTGAGGCCTAACTTTGAAGTTGGACTTTGAGATCTGCTGCTATTGTATTACTTCCCTTCCAAATGCTGTGTCTCTGACTGAATTGCTATGTCTCAAGCTGACTATGTTGGAGGGCTTCAACTTTTCTTGACAATACAATATAGATTAGCCGGGAAGAATGGCCACTATGTAAACCATGGGTCTGTCCTATACCAATTCCCAGTCACATGAGAAGCTACATATTAGATCTGTGTTTCATCTTGGAGCTGACATGATCAGAAAATAAGGAGATTAATACTTATTTTATTTGTTTGTTTGTTGCATTTCTATGCCGCCCAACTCCCTAGGTACTCTGGGCGGCTTATAGCAAAAAAAACAATGTGAACAATATCCCGTAATTTTTTAAAAAAAGAAAACATTAAAAATCCATACAAAGGACATATACTTGTCCTTTGTCACGGTCAGATCACTCTCTCAATGTTATAGAAATGAATCTAGTCAACCAACCTCCGCTATGATATGGATCTAAAGCAGGGGTGTTAAACTCATCTCATCATGGCAGCGTCATGTGACATATCGGGACTTTTTTCCCCCTTCACTAAACCAGGCATGGATCTGGTCAGTGCATAACGTATCCGGCCCGCAGCCGTGAGTTTGACAGCTCTGATCTAATGGATCAGCTTGGTTTTCAAAGAATGCTTGTAGAGTGGGAATTTCAAGAAAAAAATACTCGACATATCTGAAATTGTAGAACATCGCTAGAAAGGCAATATGCATATAAAGAGTTTGTTAAACTATTCTGGAAATCACAAATTATGTATGCAACTAATTAACTTGGCAGGTTTGGGTACTACACAGAGAGGCAGAAAGGCTTAGACAGTAAATCTGAAGGCCATTACCAATATGTTTGGGAAACCAGAAAAATCCTGACGGTTGAAGTCTTGAACCAAAGTTTCAGATGTTCCATAAAACATCCAAAAAGCACATTTCAAAATACAAATAACAAATATAAATATTTAGAGAGGTAAAAAAACAAGAATACAAATATAAGCTTTCTTATGTGCTTTAGCTGAAAACATTTCCACTCAGTATCTTACTAAGTCCTGACAATTCTAATGCACTATATTAATACTGTGCCAAATTCACCATAATCTATTATATTGACTAGTGCAAACAGTCACTTGTCTCTCATTCCAAGAAAGTTGAGTCTCAACTTGAATGAAAAACAGAAGACAGTGACGTTGTCCCACAAACTATGAAACTATAACAGGTTTGCCTGATTTTAGAGCAGGGTAGTATGTAACTTAGCCATTGTGGTTGTAAAACACAATTAGATTATAGACTTAGCATATTTAGCTAGTTGTGGTTCATTCAATAATTAAACCAGATTTTGCAAACCATGGCTTTGAGCCTTAAAAAATGGTTTCATGGCTGCTTTCATAAATCCTCATTAAAGCTCGATGAAAGACAAATGGAAGAGAGCTTCCTTGGTGCAGGAGAGACCTGTTTTTCTGAGATCTCAGATTTAACTGTAAGTTTAGGGTATGCTTCTTTCAAACTTCATAGGTGTCAGAATGTTGAAATAATGGTGGAAAAAATGCAGTAATCCAGGCCAGAAAAATGGAGAGAAAAATGGTTAGTGATAGTCTCAATAAAGGAGAAGAAATGGTGGAGTATATGCCCCATATAAATGGCAGAAGGGATTAAGAAAAAAGTAAAAAATGGTATTCAGAATCACTGAATGCAGATAAAAACTGTCTTGGAATTCAAATATGTAGACCAAGTAGAAAATATATTTAAAGTTTAAATATTTAAAGTTGTGCATCAATTACCAAGATTCATGCTGGAAAAGCAAAGAGTAATTATGGGAGTTCTGTTATATGGCTGACATAAATCGACCTGGTAGGAGGAAAGGATTATCATAGTTAATTGTTTACCATTTCAGAGAAGTTGTGAGTTGGCTTCCTCTAGAGCTGTGAAATTTATAATTTAAGTTATGAACATACTAAAGCACTGAATAACAGGTTTTTGAAATTAAAATAGTCAACAGATCTTTCAAGCAAAACTAAGTTTAAAAACATCTGACAAGACCCATTAAGGGCCACTGTATATTTCATAGAAAAGAACCATTAACAATCTTACATAATGGATAAAATATTATGCAGACCAATATATTTTGCTGTCAATTAGCTCAGTTTAATTATTTGTGGACAGATACTATGGTGCTGTGATTAATCATCATACCGGAGAATGGGAAACCATGAGTTCTAGTCCTGCCTTGGGCACAAAGCCAGGTGGGTGACTTTGGGCCAGTCACTTTCTCTCAACCTTAGGAAGAAGGCAATTGCAAACTACTTCTGAAACGTGGTTTTTTTTCTTCCTTGCCCAGAAAATTGCAGGGACTTGTCTAGGCAGCATCTGAAAATCAGACATGATTGAATGGAAGGGGGAAAAAAACCCTATTTGTGAGTATAGTGTACAGCAGCAACAAGATGTGTACCCATATATATATTTACTACCTTATTAAAAACAGAGATGAAATATTCAGCATAGTAGTCTTTTGTCCTACCCATGAATAAGGACAAAAGGAGGGCAATAAATTTGATCCTAATAGTATCATAAAAAGTGCATACCATCAGTGCCTCTTCTACATTTTCAACTATTCCTTTTTTTTTTTTTTTTTTATTGAAAAGGTTTTCAAATACAAATTTTTCCCCCTTTTCCCCCCCCCTCCCCCCCCTCCCTAACCCCCCCTCCCCACCCTTCCCCCCCTGTGACTTCTTCGTAACAAAAAAAAACCCTAATTCATAACAGATTACTTACTCCCTCCTCAAAATACTGACCTTTACTTACTAAAAGTATTATAAATCCCCCTTTATCCATACATTTCAGAAAAGAAGAAGAGAGAAAAAAAAACAAAAAAACAAAAAACAAACACATTATACTATAACTATTATAAAATAACTCTAATTTAGCATAATAGTGTTTTATATCTATGCATTATTGCAACAATTCAAAACCACCTTCCACTTTAAAACTATACAATAAATCCTACTTTAATAACATTTCAAAGCGGGCTCCCCATAAAATCTAATTTAACATTTATTCCACTCTATCCATTTCCTCCACTCCCCTAAATGTATCACTTAAAAATCCCTTTTCTTAAACTAATCAGTCTGTAGCTAGCTTATTCACCCACTGTCTTACAAATTTACCATACACAACAATTCTTGATATCTTTAATTCACTGCCCACACTACTTAAAAATATATATATATATATATTCCATTATATCTAAATAAAAAAAGAAAAGACAATAACTTTAAATTTATAGTCCATATAATATCTTCTTGAAGTCTTTCCACTGGATTGTTAAAACCAACATCCATAATAGGACATAGCTTGCGGATGCAACAGTTTATTCAAGATCTCCAATCATATCTGCCCCCATCAGTAGTAAACATCTTCTTATATATATAAAAGTAAAAACAACCACCCGAGTGACATTATAATTGTATTCCATATAATAATAATTGTGGGTTTCATCAGGATTATTAATTTCCATCATCGTATTGGGTAACAACCCGATCTTCTGCATGTCCCAATGTGATTCTCTTGCCTTATAATTCAAGATAATTATAATATATTTATCAACACAAAAAAAAGTTTCAAAGTAGATAATTCAAAACCATCAATTTGAGGCTCTTTCCATGTCCCAAAATTACGGCAATGCAGAGATCTGCCACTATCCTCAGGATGATATTGACCAATATGTCGCCTCCTCTATGTTTTCACATAATCATTCATATTTTAAAATCACTGGCTTCACTGTTGCTTGGGTTAGAAATTTCTATTTTTGTACAACCTATTTCTTTTTTTGTTTTCTTTTTGTGGGTTTGACCTCCATCCTAATTTTTTGTGTCTCGCATTTCTTTTTTATCCCTTGTATATCCTCTAATTGGTTTCCATGCTTGTCCTTGCCTTGATAAGTCATCACATTAAAATCAGATGGCACTTCTCTCAAATTTGTAGATAATCCAGCTGGGGTATCCGATAAATCCAAAGGCAATTTATCTGGTACAGTCTCTGTCTTTAGTTCCAGCTCCTTCTGCTTATCCTGTATTATATCTGAAGACGTTAAATTCATTTTCAACCTATTTTGATAAAATTCTTCCGCTCTTTCAACAGTATTTAACTGGTATCTTTCTCCTTGATATCTCAATATAATACCAACTGGGACGTCCCACCGGAATTGAATATTTCTCCTTTTTAACTCAGACACCAGAAAGCCAAATTTCTTCCTTTCCATTAATATCTTAGGTGGGAGTTCCTTGTAAATCCAAATCTTTCTTCCATACAATTGCAAATTAGAATTGAAGGAATTTTGCACAATTTTATTCCTAATTTCTTTATCTGAAAAATAGATTACCACATCTCTAGGCAATTGCCTTTGCTTGGCAGTCCAGGAGTTTATTCGATAAGCTCTGTCAATCCTACAAAACACTTCCTCAGGTTGAATCTTTAAAATCCCAGCTAGAAATTCAGAAGATATTTTCCTTAATTCATCTCTGTTATTTTCCTGCAAACCTCTAAGTCTTATTGCATATTCTGTGAAATTATATTGTATCTTTAGAACCTCTTTTTGAATCCTCTGTTCCAGATATTCTACATTACCAGACTTTTGGTCAGCATCCATTTTAAATTTTTCTTCTGAACTATAATCCTGAATATTTAACAAATCATTTTCAATTTTTTGAATTCTATTGTCCAATTTATCTTGAATTTCATCCATTTTTGACTCTAGTAAATTAGTATTTGTATCCAACCGAATCATGAATTCTGACAATTTTAAAATTTTTTGCTGCAAAAAGTCAAACTTGGATTTCACCAATTCCTTAGTTTCCTGCTTAAATTTTTCAAGTTGCTGATTCACAATCTCATCCCTTCTTTCAATCTCCTCTAAGAGAAATTCTATTATATTAAAATCAGGTTTCTGGGACTGAAGAGTTAAAACTTGTTCCTTTAAATTCTTAGTGGGGGAATCCCCCCCACCTATTTGTTTGTCTGACTTCACAAGCCTCAGTGCCATGTTTCCGCCTAAGCAGGCTTTGTTAGAAGAAGAAAAAAAAAAAAACAAGACAAAAGACTTCCAGCCAGCAACACTCAAGCCTCCAGGGAAAAAAGAGAAAAACAAAAACAGGAGCGGAGTTTTGTCTACAAATGTAGCCAGTGGTATTTATTCCGCTACATTGTAATAATAAAAAACGGAAGAACTTTCCCTCTCAAACTCTTCTCCAGCCGCGGCAGACGCCATTTTAAAAAGAAACTTTTTTCCTCTTTCTCTTCCTCTATTCTCTTAAGTAATTTTTAAAAGATAAGTAAAATACTTGCGCTTCAGTATTACAGGTCCAGCTCACATTTTCTTTGAGTAATCTGTCAAATTCGCAGGCTTGCTTTTGACGCCTGGCTCTGCATTAGCAGAGGTCTCCCAAAGCCCGGAGCAGCGGCTGGGGATATGGGGCATCTCATCCGCTCCATCCCAAAAGTAAAAGAAAAACTTTTGGGACTCTGCAGAGAGTTCTACCCACCCCTGCCGGCTCTATCTCCGTTTCCTCATGGGAACGGAGTTTTTTCGAGCCGCCGTTCCGTTGTGAAGGCGGCTCTGACAGGCAGTGGAAGCTGACGATCCCAAAGGAACGTCTGGCGGCGGCCAGCAGCAAACAGGAAGTCTCCTACTATTCCATTTCACAAGAGCATACTCTCAATTCCAAAGGAGTTTTCTTGAATTAATCTCCTTTCTTTACAAGATTAAGAGAAATACTGAGCAGCAGAATATTTGTTTTTCTCTATTTGAGTTGAAATATGAAGGTAACTAAAGCTACAGCAACATTTGCCTCATTTTAATGGAGAACAACTGTTGTTTTGCCCAGTGGTGGGTTCTAATCAGTTTTACCACTGGTTCAGATTGTGCACACGCTTTGCGCGCGATCGCCTCGCATAAGCGCATAGAAAAAAAAAACCAGCTGAGGCATGGCAATCCACCCTGCCGCGCCTTACAGCTGACCAAAAAACAAAAGAAATAAAGGTAGGTATAGCCTGGGGGTGGGGTAGGGCCCAACTGACATTCAAAGCGAACCCGTTCGCTCTCATATGAAGATTTCCACTACCGGCTCTCCCGAAACTGGGGAGAACCGGTAGCAACCCACCACTGGTTTTGCCCCTCTCAATATACAGCAATTTGGTTTCTAGTTTGTCTTTTTGCTTTCATACAACCATAATTTCAACATGAAAGAAAGAGAGATGGATTGAATTTGCTTTGGAATTAAGTCACTTATGTCAGGTGCTGATATAAGTATCCTGTAACACCAGGAGAAAGTAATTTTTTGTGGCTAAAATTTAGTGTGTGCTGATCCAAGGGTTCAGGGTTATGTCCAAACTCAAGTATCAGTTTCAGAGATCTGGTTCCACTCTTAGTTCAGCATTCCTAGAACGTTTGCATAAACTTATTTTAGTGTTCAGAAATGTACACTGGACTTTTTCCATGTTTTTATTCAGTTTTGACTATCAAAGGTAAATGCCATGTAATAATTATTTTAGCTTTATACATCTCCAGAGCTGAGGCATTATAGAGAAAAACTAAAAGCTTAGTATTCTAAAAATTTATTGAAAGAATCTCACAAATGCAGTACAAGTAGTCTTTGATTTATGTCTGCCCATTCAGTGATCATTTGAAATTACAATGGTGCTGAAACAAAAGGACTTATCACCATTGAAGCACTTTCATGATCACATGGTAAAATTTCACACTTGCCTGCATTTACAATGATTTTCCCATTCCTGCAGCTTCCAGTTGATCTTTCTTCCTGTCCTTCTCCTCTTCAGTATGATTGTCTTGTTCTTGCCACAGGGTGGGGCAGAGGTCTTCACCCTAGTGCATACATAGAGCAGCTTGCTGTGGCATGGGACTTAAGGCAGCACTCCTCAGTTGTGATTGTGATGCTGGGGCAGACATAGAGGTCCAGGGGAACCTTCACAGTATGGCATGGCAACAGGGTAGCTTGCCTTAGCTTTGGGTTTAAGGCAGCACTCCTTGGTGGCCTTGAGGCTGGGAGGGGTCAAGCTGGGAATGGGTTGGATCAAAGTAAATCCTTGCCTAACGACTAAATGTGACTCACTAAACAAAAGCAACGCTGACTGACAGAACTGCTGTTGTTGTTAAGTGCGACATCATATCTCAAATAACAACAACATCACTTAGAGACAGAATAGCGAGTTCCAATTTTGGTCAATAAATGAAGATCCCTTGGTACCTACATATTCTGATTCTGACTTCCTGGTACAATGCTGCATCACAAAATATAATAGAATAAACTTTCTTTCCAACTAAGTTTGAAAGACAATAACTTAGAGCGGGGGTCCCCAAACTTGGCAGCTTTAAGACTTGTGCTATGCTGTCTGGAGAGTTCTGGGAGTTGAAGTCCACAAGTCTTAAAGCTGACAAGTTTGAAGACCTCTGACTTAGAGCAACTACAGAACATGTGGGGTGGTGGTGGCAAATCATTAATATAAATTGACAATATCCCGCAATCAATCATTCTTGTCATCAGAACTGTCTGTCCCCTTTTAGGTTCTAGGACACTGTCCCCCAACCTTTTGGAGACCAGGGACTGGTTCTGTGGAGACAGGTTTTTCCACAGACCGGAGGTGGCATGGTTTTGCACACTGCCTGTATCCCACAGATAAGGCTTCACTTGTTTGTACAGACTGGTTTCTGGCATGCCGTGGCTGGTCCATGGACCAGGGTTGGGGATCCCTGCTCTAGGACACTTTTTATGAAGTACTAGAAAGAAAGCTTTTCATTACAAATAATAATTCCTTGTCGGTAGGTAACTTTCTCAGTTTCCCCTCAAATGTTCAGAGAGTCCAAATCATTATTTTCAATTGACAAAATTATATATGCTTGCCCTTTTAATGTTTTAAAGCATTTTCTGCCAAATGATTAAAAACAGCCGCATGATTTGGGGTTGGTCATCCTTATTTAAAACCTATTTATACATTTCTTAAAATAGTCTCTTCTTCAATCCAATCTAATAATTTAATTTTTAAAAGTAGAGCATATATTTTTCCAATTATTGATAGAAGAAAAAGTACAGGCCAGAAATTTGCTGGATTACTTTTATTCCTTTTTTTTATAAAGAAGTACAATTATTGCAATCTTTCCAACTACATTGAAATGAGCCTAGAATTAGCAATATGAAAAAAACGGGAATGCCATGATATAACCTCCATTCACATCTCTGCTGATACAAAGTAAGGCCTTGATGCTTTCAGCTGAATAATGGCTACTCAGCTCTTACTTATATACTGAATATACACTTTCTATTTTAGATGTTACTCCCATTTGTTCTTTCGTTGCAGCACCAAAAATAGAGGAAAAAGTGGCCCTTCCATACTCTTGCTGAAATGCAGCAATCATTAATATCATGTGCACATTTTCAAGTTCCTAGAGCAATAAGCCAGAAACTCATTCTATGAGTTTCTTTCAACTGGGACCAATGATGAAAGATTTATTTCATGAAAGATTTCTTTCATCATTGCCTTTTCTTTTCTGGCATTAAGGATTTAGATTGCTTTTTAAATTGTACATAAAAAGCCAATATCTTTTGTCAAATCAAATCAAATCTTTATTATTATTATTATTATTATTATTATTATTATTATTATTATTATAGATCATCATATACTCCATCACAGTACCTCCTTTCATAGAATTAAAAGTATATTCTCTAAATTTATCCCGTTTCTGTCTTTAAACTATTAACATGTTTTCAGTTCAAGCTTAGATTGGGTTAAGTTGGGTCCTACATAATTATCTTTAGATTTCCTATTACAAATAGGGCATACTTTGTCATACAGAGGGCAATATTTATACGTGTAACCAGAAAGCCAGACGTGCTTTTGATTGATCTTTCATGAAGTGCTTCACACACTTTTGATCAGTATCAGCAGACCCCTATTTTCATTTGCTATAACTCTGGAAGGATCATAGCTCAACATAGAGAGGATGCATGGCTATTAACAGAGCAAGGGATGCGTCCTTCTGGTATGTAAGTGAAAATAGCTATGGAGAAAAAAAAAACCTCCTATTTATTACTGGTTAAAAGGAACGTTTTGTGGCATTTACTATAGAAATTATTTTGATAGTACAAAGAAAATGCCCTCAATTATTCTGAAGGCAATAAAAAATGAGGATAGAAAGTGTGTTTGTAAATGTTTAGAGCATCCTGAGTCATAAATAGTTGGTCTGAAGATCACAAGTTGGAAAGTACATAGTTGGATGGCTTATGATCAACAACAACAACAAATTTTTTTTTTAACAATTTGGAAGTGTTACCTACACATGTCCAAGAAACACTGTTATGGGAAGCCTTAGGTTTTAGAAGCCATGATTATCTTGGTCTTCACAAAGGGTATGAATAATAGCTATATTTCTATTTGAACTGCATAGAATGGAGTAATCCTGAAAATTTTATTAGTATTTATTTTGGTTGAATTTCTTTGAACAAACTGGGTGGTCATTAATGGAATGCATATATTCACTTCTTTGTCTTCCTCCTATAAATAGATAAATTTAATTTTCTAGTGTAACATGAAGACATCTTGTATGCTGCATGAGAATTTCAATGTTCAAAACACTTTATGTAAAAAATAGTAAGATGCATAAGAGTAGGAAATCACTGGAAAAGTTTAATGAGAAGTTTGATTTGGTTTTCTTTAAGGGTGGCACCCATACTAAGTTTGATTCATTTATGTGTACATTTTTCTCTTTAAATTTAGGAATAGTTTCCACATGTGTCATGTCTCACTGTGGTTGGGAAGTTCTCCAAGATTACCACATAGGAAGTGGTAATTTTCCTGTGTGTATTGCTTATGGACATGTGACAATTACTGACGAAGCGAAGTAGATTTTTATACAGAATTTTAAAAAGACAAACAGAGATCCCTTTAAGTGCAAATGTGCACGTTTTGTTGAATGTTGGAACTGTTCCAGAAAAAGTTTCCAAACTTTTGATGTATGACATAGTTACTTTAGCCAATCAAACTATACCTCCACAGAAACGTATTAAATGAAATCATAGAACATTTTAAAGTGCAGTAATTGGTAAAAAAAAAGTTTAGCTAATGAATAAAAGCCTTAAGGTTACATTGTTTTTTCTGCATGGCTAATTATGTCTTGAACGTATATTTATCTATATGTAAAACAAAAGAGTATTTAGATAAACGTAACAATGCCTCCTCAGTGGGAATTGTATCATGTATGAGATGTTATGAAACTTATTGAATTATATAATCTGGTTTAAAGGCTAAGAAAATATATATACAAATAATTACATGCTATATGTGAGAGATGCGACAATGGACATAGCTGTGTGTAAATTAACTAAAGCTTTAATTGAAGAATGGAGAGATATATGCCATTTCTAGTTTTCATCGGTTAAGACCTTCAGCATGGCATTTACATTAAGAAACATTAAACTGAATTTTTGTAAGCACATGCATCTATATCAAAACTGCAGACTGGAGTCATTCAAATGAAGGCTTTAAGGCTAATTTGTGCAGCCTTTGTTATCCTTCCATTCAGTGTTATGCAGGGAATAATGGAAATGGCTTGTATGTCTGGGAAGGAAATTGTTGGATCAGATATTATATGGGATAGTCTAGGCTAGTCATGAAACTTTAAGAATAAATATATATGCAGACTGTTGGGATTTTAATCTCTGAAAGAAGTAGTACAATACATGTTAACTTCCACATAAGAAGAATTTGTTCTTGATCAAACACTGGTAAGATGGAACTGCAGCTTCCTTACTGGAAGATGGGTTTTTTTTGTCCCTTCCTGCCTGCAACGCTTTAATAGTGCATATCTACTTGGAGGAGTGCTGGGGGAAACACAGCACTATATCTTTGGTATATAGAAATTTATAGTATAGCTGGGGAATTTGGAGAATTTAAGTCAATACATCTTAAAATTGTCAAGTTTGAAAAACACTGATCTATAGAATTTAAACCTGAGGTTCTTAAGTATATATGAGAACTGGAGTCAATATCACTGTGGACTTTGGAATAGATTAGGGAAGTCCAAACTGAAAGAATTATCATCAATTATTTATCATGGCTGTCATGATGGTTGTCTCCTGTGGAGGGATGGGATGTAAAAATAATCTGCTGAATTAAATTAGTTTATAAAAGTATTGCTCATACTAAGTTTCTTATTTCATTTCTCTTTGGGCCCAGAACTTGAGTATTTTGGGTAAATCAAAAAGTAAAACATGCAGCTAAGGAGGATTTGAGTCATACTGATGTGGATATTGCTGTTTCTTTCTCATCAAATGAAGACTTAAACAAAAGATTAGAAATGTGTACCAGAGACAGTGGGAGTTGGATATACAGGAATAGAGATGATTCCATGAGTCCTGATCTGAATGACTGCTGAGGTTTTAACCATTTGGGCTAGATGAAACAAGTTAATCTTTTCAAAGTGCTGTCACATGATTGGGCATTAATAAGAAATGACTTCAGAATTTAAAGGGTCACAATGAGGCTATGCAATATCTGGAGAAGAGAAAAAACATCCAATCATATCAAGAGATTGTCTGCATTAAAATGACAGAAGTCTATTATTAAACAAAGTCTGCTTTGAGCATTGCTTTTTTCAAAATAATAATGAACAGTAACAGAGTTATTTGAAAAGATGCTTTGCAACTCTGCGGGATTTGTAAATTATTGTGAAGAGGAAAAGGAATTTGCAACTTTCCATGTGGACTTGTCTCTGGTGGGTTCTTTCTCGGCTCATTCTTTATCAGATGTTGTTTGAACTAAACGTTTCATTATTCTTGTGTTCTTGCTACTCTTCCTTTGGGCATCCTGCGTATCTGAAATTGGTTTTTTGGATTTCACAGTCTGCCTCCCTCCCTTGGATAAGATATGGAGTTCCAGGACATTCAGAAGTCTAATCGATGGATAAATTATCTCACTCTTCCTGTTTAACATCAGTTAAACATCTTCCTGTTTAACTGAGAGTTATCCACTGGATAACTATCAGTTTAGGGTTCAGTGTATAAATTTGTAGGCGATATCCAACTGCATATCTCAATCCTGGGCAATCAAGTGAAGCTGACAATGTACTGACCCAGTATCTGGATGCTATTCAGATACAATGAGTGTGCTTAAAATCTCCTTATTTAAATATTGTCATTTTGTGGCACTGAGGAAGTATGTCTTTTCTGTTGTAGACATTGCTGCTTGAAATAGTATCTCCAGAAAATAGGTATATTCCCCATTTTCAAATGTTAAGAACTGCCTCTGTGGTTAGAGTGCTTTGGGGACCTGTTGGGCTTTTTTTAATGTTATGGATATTGTCTTGTCCAAGTAATGATTTGTTATCTTGAGTTTTTAGAAGTGTTTATATTATATATTTGATATTTTTAAGCATCCAGCATCTTTTTGAATTGCTTGGTCTTAAGAAATCTGACAACTTCATAAATAAATACATTTTTGTCCTGATAATATATATTCCTGAATTATGGCTATAACTGCAGAAAGAATTTGAAGTGAATGGACTACTGTAAACTTACTTATTTGATTTGTTTGCTTACTTACTACTTATTTGTTTCATGTAGATTAGATCTGCAGTCACTCAGTTTTCTAACAAATTGCAAAAACTGGCCTTAGCAATGTAAGTAGATGATTTCTACATAAATTGACCTTTGGGTTTAAGTGATTTCATATCAATTGACTTTGTCAAAGTTTTAGGAAAGCCCTTTATTTACTTAAAATATAAAATATTTTAGTATTAATTAAAATATCTATTATTTCCAAGATTCTGAAAAAAACAAAAAAAACAAATCAAAACCCCTGTTTTGGAATAACAAAATAAAACTCCAATATCTGGCAAAGGACTACAAAGTCATCCAAATTCAATATTAATATCCTGATAAAAATTATACAAGGGAGACCGTGTTATTCTGTTCTGTGTTATTCTGTAGAATGTTTGTTCACTGTAGCACAATTGATTCCCTCATGTTTTGGAGATGATACGATGATTATTAGCCAAAGGATAAATTATTCTGATGCCTCAAGCATCAGGATAAGCCTCAAGCACAGCATATTTATGCATTCAAAAGAAAAGGATATACTTTTCTATTAATGCAGTCCTTAAAAGTGCACACAAAATCACTTAAGTAGACATTATTTCAGTTAGTGGCATTTTTTTTACAGGAGGAACTGTTATTCAGTGACAAGACATGCAATTTGTATAGAGAACCCTCCAGGCTGTATATCCAGGTAGGGTAATCTTGAATAATAGTTTAGAAAGGAGCTTCTAAGAATCCATCATCTTGTAACTTGGTGCCTGTCAAATAAGTTAGTAGTGGCTGATTTAAGAGTTGCATTAACTTTGTTGGGCCCATATATTTTAATAAAATAAACTGCATTATCTCTGATGTGGATTCCTTAAAGCAGCTGTATTTTTTCACTCTTGAAAAATGAAAGGCTGCTTTAATGAATATAAGAAAAGTGCTGATCTTGTAGTTGTGTGAGGCATGAAGCAGATTGTTTTTGAAGGGTGCTTTTAAGATATTTTTAAAGTCATATGTTGCCCAGTTCTGTACCAATTTTTGGTAGAGTACAGTACAAAATATCCCATAAGAGGTTTCCAGTCACTCTACCCCCAAGGCCTGGTAGACAACTTTTAAAGGCTCATTTTATGTGATCACCATGCAGAACTCTGGGCAGATGCTGCAACAGAAGAGGGAAATTTTCTGAATTTTGTATTTTTAACTAATGTGACCCTGGAACAAGTTGACCCTGCCAGACAGTTTTGCCAGTACAGGACTGGCAAAATCTACAGAAGACAGATGGTCCTCAAAAAACCTGGACCTATGCTTATGACTAGAGTAGATTGTAGTCAAAATACTGCTAGAAGACACTGGATTGTAGAAAGCTATCTAGTCCAATGATCTCACTTGCCAAGAGATGTGTGAAACATGGGACGTTTCATACATCCATCATCCAAAGTTCCTTTCAGTTAAAGACATCGGACAAGAAAATTAAAGTAAATCTAACTAAGCCTAGATTATACCAACAAAATTCATTATATCACTTATTATCTTTCTCCCTCTGTAAATCAGCCTTTGGTTTTGATTCCGGTTGCTCTGACATCTGTAGTAATAAAAACCTTTGAGAGATTACTGCTGGTCCACCTGAAAATCATCATGGATCTTGCAGTTTGCCTACTGAACAAATAGATTGGCAGATGACATGGCACTGCACTATATCTTGCAACATCTAGAATCCCTGGGGATCTACGCAAGGGTCCTTTTTGTAGACTTCAGCTCGGCATTCAATACAATCATTCCTGAAATTCTTCACACTAAACTGATTCAGCTAGCTGTGCACGTTCATACTTGTAGATGGATTGTTAGCTTTTTGACAGATAGGAAGCAACAGGTGAAGCCAGGGAAAATCACATCTAAAACCGGATAATTAGCCTAGGCGCCTTTCATGGCTTTATACAGTCTCTATTGCTCTTCCCTCCCTGTACTAAAGACTGCATTTCCAGGGATCCCTGTTAAAATACTGAAGTTTGCAGATGATACAATAGTCACTGATCTCATTTGAGAAAGCAATGAGTCTATATACAGAAGGTTGAACAACTGGCTCTGCGGTGCAGTCGGACAATCTGGAGCTGAACATACTTAAAACATAACGATGACAGCAGGTTTTAGGAGGAGCCCTTCTATTTCAACTCTTCCCTCAAGATGCCACCATGCCAAAATAACTAGACACAGTGATAGTTTTTTCCCTCGTGCTATCACTCTGCTGAACATCTAATTCTCACAATACTGTCTTATGTCTAAGTATATTTACCCATGTTGTATGGCTGTAGTATTATTATTATCCTTATCTACTTTACTACTCCCTCTTATTGGTATTGTTATTATGATTATTATTACTGTACACTGCAAAGCTTCAGCACCAGAGGCAAAAACATTATGTGTCTAATCACACTTAGTCAAATAAAGTATTATAATCTTTTATTCTATTGTATTCCTAAATTTTTTAGAATTTAATTGATTCCATTCAACCATGAAATTTTCCATTATCGCTTTTTTCTCAACTGTCAGTTTGACAGCAGATTGCACCTTTCCCCCTTAATCTCTGCTCTTCACTCATCCACCTTTTTTTTACTAGTTGTATCAATGTATTTTCATTTTGTTTTTCTTTATTTGTTTTATTGTTCCGTTATTTTATTTTTTGTTTAAACTTCCTTTCTTGTGTCTTCATTTTTGTTTATGTATGTGAGTCACAGAGTAATCCCATGGTGAGATGGATAGCAAACAATTTTTATAATAATAACTCATTCTGTATCTTCCTACATGAGTCTATTTCTACAATATTTATATAAAAATATTACTATAATGCTTCAGATTATATATGTTACAGCATTTCTGTAATAGAATAAACTTTAGTTGGATTACTACATTTGAAATATTGTCAGCAATCCATTATAGTATGCTTTAATTTTAAACCATAAGAATTTAGAAAGATTATTTCCTAGCAAGGGACTCTTCCTTCAAAAGGAGAATTATTACTATATTCACCGTTTGAAAAATCCGGGTCTATTACCTTTCTTTATTAAATCATTGTTTTCCTGTGATCAAAGGAAAGAAGAAAAAAAGAACTGTTTTGGATTTCCTTGCTACAAACAGACAGAAAGCACTATGGAAATCTAAACAGTGCAAGAAATAACCATCATCTACCTAGTCCTGTATGTGAGTGAAGTTTTAATGAGGATTTACTTTTAAAAAAACAATAAGAGCATTCTACCTGTTTTATAACAAATAAATAAATAATGCATGCTGAGAATTCAGAATAAAATAAACAAACCTCCCTAATTTCGCTTATTACATATTATCCTCTGTAAGAAGAACTTTTTATTTTTCATCCTATAAGATTTTACTATAAGGATGATAGGCTATATAAGAGCATCTTGAGTTCATATTACATCTTAGGAAACATTAGGCTGAGAGCAAAGACCCTGTAAACTGAATCAGAAACTCAAATCTCAGAAATGGAGTGCTGTTCTTTCCATTTTACAATAAAAGGTAAAACTAAAGGTTCCCCTCGCACATATGTGCTAGTCGTTCCCGACTCTAGGGGGCGGTGCTCATCTCCATTTCAAAGCCGAAGAGCCAGCACTGTCCGAAGACGTCTCCGTGGTCATGTGGCCGGCATGACTAAACACCAAAGGTGCATGGAACACTGTTACCTTCCCACCAAAGGTGGTCCCTATTTTTCTACTTGTATTTTTTACGTGCTTTTGAACTGCTAGGTTGGCAGAAGCTGGGACAAGTAACAGGAGCTCACCCCGTTATGCAGCACTAGGGATTCGAACTGCTGAACTGCTGACTTTTTGATCGACAAGCTCAGCGTCTTAGCTACTGAGCCACTGTGTTACAATACTGGTTACAATACTGGTCAATTACAGAATTGTAATACTGGTCCAGCAGGTCACAACAATAACATAGCACCTAAGATCACCATATATCTAAGCTGCAAAAATGTTTAAATGGACAAAATATTCAACATTTGAAAATATACTTGAGATTTGGCCAGATTCTTAGCATATGGTTAGTTTACAGACTTTCTAAGGAACACTGTTATCACAGAACTTCGAAGTTTGACAACTTATTTTTGTATACTGTAGCACTGGCAACTCATTGTAATTTGAACCAGTTTCAAAATTAAATACCTTCTAGCAGAGATTAAATAACTGTCTGTAGCAGAGAATCATTCTATTTTTCTTCAGGTTTGTCTTTTTCCTGTTTTTGGTTTAATAAAATATCCCAATAGTCTTTCCATTGACAGTAATTTAATATTCATTACAAAATGCCTTATTATAAAGTCCTAAAATTAGGGGCAAATAACATGCAACTGCTAACATAACCTGGGATTGCTTAACATAAACCATGCTGTAATTACATTTCTCAGGTGAAAAGAAAATTAGTTTGCTCACTTCCTTAATGCATAATCACACAAATATAAATGAGTTACTTAACCTATTATCTTAAACTCTTGCAGCTAATAATCCACACAAAACTATCAGAAACTGATTAATCCCATGTAATATATGTACGCTGTATTTCTTACAATTTTTATTCTTGGTATATATTGACCAAAGAATATTGCATAAAAATACAGCTCAGGGCACTGAAACATTCAGATCTCCGGAAAAACAGTTTTGTGATTTTGAAAAATAGTACAAATTGGACTAAACAATACTTACATAATAATGATGTAATACTATATATTGTACCTCCAGAATTTGCTTCAGGCTGCAATATCTTCAAATTTTTCTTGAACTAACAAAATTTCAAATTTACTATAGTCATTTGAAATCACTGTAATGGAGGAAATATGCTAAAATCTATCTTAAAGTCAAATAAGGAGCAGTACAGTAATAATACACTCAGTCATAAAACATTTGACAATGAGATTATATAGGAGCAGCTTCTAGAACTATATTTTAAGATTTAATTACATTAGTTCCTTCCAAGGAAATATGTGACATGATAAGGGGTGTGTGTGTGTTTGTTTGTTTGTTTGTTTGTGTGTGTGTGTGTGTGTGTGTGTGTGTGTGTGTGTTACAGAGATGGAGGGGGAGAGTGGAAAAAAAATCTTGAACAAAGCTATGTTCCAATAGGAAGGAAGGATAACTGCATTAAGGATAGGAAAAGCCACAAAATTGTAAGGTTATGTGACAATGAGCTTGAGGAACAGGGGGAAGAGATGCTACCGAAAATAGATGAGTTAATTTTTATAACTTTATAGTCAGGCCACAATCACAGAGGTTTGAAAATACATATCTCCCGCCATTATTTTTAGCAGTCTGATACATTAGGATAAATACTTTTTAAGTTTATTTCTTTACCCATTAAGTATTTGTGACTCCCTATTTTATATTTTCCTCTTATCCTTCAAGATCATTTTCGGATACCATTACAAAACTCCATAGTAATTGAATTAAACTGCAATCCAATTAAAAGGCATAAATATCAGATTTTTTTTTCTTTCGTCAAGCGATAGAAGGGAGTTCTTATTGAAAAGAGGATCTGAAAGTTCTTCAATCAATTGGAAAGACCATGAAAAGGATAAATTTTGAGATGTATTGTACTGTTAGTTCCTTAGTCACTGAACACTGGCAATTCTGACTGAACCTTGAAGTACTAACAATACCCAAGCTAAGGTATTGCTGATAAGCTGCCATTATAGACTAATTAGTGGGCTTTGAAGGAAGCATCTGAATAAAGAAGGTTCCAATTAATCAGGGAAGCTCATTCCCTAAAAAAAAATCTTACTAAAAAAGTAGGAACAGCAAAAAGATAGGGGCAGTACAGAAGAAAACCATAGTTAGATGCAATGTGCAAGATCTTACTGCACATACTCCTCTTTGGCACAACATGCAAAGACAGATTAGTTGCTTTAGAAATGTGCTTTAAATATTTTGGTGCCAATTCCCCATATAGTTCTGTATTTCAAGCCTTAAACAGAAGCTTTCAACTGTTTTGTATGTTATTGTCAATTACACTCCAGAAAGGAAAATGATTACATTAACATTTATGTACCAAATTTGAGTTGCTGCTATACTTCCACTGATGACAATTACTTAAAGATATAAAAGGAAGCAGAGGTTTGATTTGTCTCCATTCAGTGGAATAAATCTGAAGAATAAGAAATCTTGCAGCTCTAGTATTTATATCACTCCTTTGAACTATGGTGCTGGAGAAGGCTCCTGCGAGTCCCTTGGACTGCAAGGCGAACAAACAAGTCAGTCCAGAGGAGATCATCCCTGACTGCCCTTTAGAAGGTCAGATTCTGAAGATGAAACTGAAATACTTTGGCCACCAAATGAGAAGGAAGGACTCACTGGAGAAGACCCTAATGCTGGGAAAGATTGAGGGCAAAAGAAGAACGGGATGACAGAGAATGAGGTGGCTGGATGGAGTCACTGAAGCAGTAGGCACGAGCTTAAATGGACTCCAAAGGATGGTAGAGGACAGGAAGGCCTGGAGGAACGTTGTCCATAGGGTCACGATGGGTCAGACACGACTTCGCAACTAACAACAACAACAATCACTCCTTTATATCTGATGTGCATATATTCATTTCTTCCTGATCTAAAGATGTTATGTCACTATCATATCCTACTGGACTCAAATCAATTTCCTGTGTTCCAATAAATTATTTTTAAAATCACTGATTTGAAATGGAAATTCTTATGATTCTTCTCTATTTTCAACATCTTCTAAAGAAAAAGATAATCAGTTTGAAACATAATTATTTTAAAAAGCATTAATTTGTATTTTCATATGTACAGTATGTGGCCAGAATGAAGTACAAAGAAGTAAAGCTTTTGTATATAATTTTTTTATACTGCAAGCAATGCCATGTTGTCATTTCTATACAATAAATACCTCAACAAGTGACAGCTCCTAACTGACTTTATCTGGACTTGAAAGATAAGCATGGGTAACCCCAATGTATACAAGAATAGCAGCTTACCAGTGAATAACAGGGTTCTGGTTTAGTATGGGAGTCTCTTGGAAAAAGGAAGACAATTAACAATTTCCATACCATTGTCAAGAAAACTCCATGGTGAAGTCAGCAGGTGTTGAATTGACCTGAAAGAGTTTTATCTGTTCATATACAATACAAGCTCTGCTTTCCCAAGACTCTTATAGCATAAAAAAGGTAAATGAAGTAAAAACAGGATTTTAATTAGATTCAAGGTTGGAAAATATAGAACTCATCAGATGTTTTATGCAAATGTATGTGGAGATTCTCAATCATCCAGGTCATGGTTGTCCCAAAGGTGCTTTTTCAAGAGGCAACTGGACTTTCTCATTTTTATATGAAGAAGCTTCTTGGATGAGAAGCGAAATGTCTTCAAAGAAAAACCAGAAAGCCCAGCTGCCTTTTGAAAAAGCATCTTTGGAATGTTTTATGCAACTTTCAACAACTGATCCAGCATAGTCAAAAAATATAATCCATATCATCTATCAGGCAATTATATAACATGCATCTTCAAGAAAGGAGTTCCAAAGATCTTAACTAATATTGAAGTGGTTGAAGAAGGCAATTACCACTATCTTTGAATATGCTAGATTAATTTGTTAAATTATAGTCTACTGTTATTTCACAACCCAAATTTATTTGCTTTGTAAATCAACAGTATGACATCATCAGTAAAATATATTTATATTCACAGCCAAATTTAAATGTCACGACAAGCGTTAAATATATATTACTTATATACATGTATATACATATAGTATCGAGGAGATACTAGTTTCTTCCTGCTCAGTTATAAACCACACACTAATTATTTCCATATTCTGACACACATGCTTTACTTCAATTTTATTTTATTTTTCAACTTATATACTGCTCCTTACCTCCTCCTGAGTAGCTTAGCAGGCATTATTATAATAGGTAATAAACAAATATAATACTAATGATATCCAAGTGGGAATAGTAGGAGCTTTATTCATCCACAGGTCTTCCTAAAGTACTACATTTTTACTGGGAAATCATGGAAATGTGTGATTTGGATACTAACGGGTAAAACCTCTAATCAGCCTTGTATTATCAGGCTTTCATCCTAATAAATCATATCAGACATGTTTTCAGATTTATATAAATTCCTTCACAACACACATACATATATATACAATACATACACAGAGTAAATGTATGTGTGTGTTTGTGTGTGAATTCACTTACACATAAACATATTCTCTGATTTTTCCAGTATCACCATTCACTGAAGCATAACACTAACCTATAGATTACTTTCATCAGCACTCATAACAACCTAGATGACACTATAATTTCTGAAATACAGTACATTTATTCATAATGAAACCTATATTTCTTTCATATATTCATCAAAATCAGATATTCAAATTTATTGCCTATTTTCCTTTTTCTGTGTCTTCCAAACACACATTTTACCTGTATTTCATGCAATATTTTAATATTATATTCCAAGTCAAAGTGTTCTACATGCAGTAACTGTGACCAGATGGGCCCACAGGTACTGATCATGGACTGTCATGGTTTAGTCAATTAAGGTTTACCTGTAACACTTCTTAATATAATGGGGAGGAAATGAACTTGGTTACCAACCTTAAATATATTTGTACACTCATCTAGCATTCTCTGTTAACAATAAGGACAGGACCAGTCAGCTTTGGCAAATTTTGACCAATATGCCCCAAGTGTATCTACATCTGTGCAGATCCAGATGCTATCCTGAAAGCCAATATACTGTTCCCTATGTCCCATCACCAGTGTTTATAGTGTGCGTATGTATATTAAACTGGGGGAACAATTTGGTATAGTGGTACCACTAGGTTCTATTATGTACTAGGTACCGGTAAAAACCCTGGGACTGTGAGTTTTAGTCCCAATTTAGGCAGAAGCCCACCTGGGCGACTTTGGATCAGTCACTTTCTTAGCTATAGGAAAGAGGCAATTTACTAATTTTGCACAAAATATATGAATTAAACTGTCACATAACAAAGCATTTGTCTTCTTTGGATAATTAACTGTGGTATATTCATCTTTTTCAAATATGACTACATTTCTAGCATTCCGTTTAAAAAAAACTTATCAATTTCAAAATTAAAAGATAACAAATAACCATCATCTCTTCCAGAAAATGTACTGCTTTTCAGACTGAAAAAAGGAATAACAACTTCAAATATAGATAAGTAAATACTGATAAGCAAGTAGATTCTTAACAAAGAAGTAAATCTTTTTTGGCAAGAATTCAATCTTATATAATCCAATTTAATCTCCTAACAAGATATTATTTCAGACTGAAGAATTTCACTTGCGAGTACATTGTTCCCATATCTCCAGACACAGATGGTAAAGTTAATCTGGATCAAGTTAAGTCAGGCTTTGTGTGCAATATGGAAATAGGGCTACTTAAATTAAAATTATATTTAATTCTGCTTTCTTAAATTTTCACCTTGCATTTATCAGACTAGAAATAGCTATTTACTATTGACTGGTAGTTGAAGACACCATCATGCTATCACATCTTACAAATGCATTCTACTTATATTAAAGGTATAGATTTCTATATATTAAAATATACTTCTGGAAACAAATTAAATCTTGATCCAGGCTGAAACTTCCAGTGATTAAGTCAAGTAGAAACAGTCCCTGTTCACACCAGCTGAAGCAAATTCACTGCCTGTTATTTCCCAGGAGGGAGACTCAGTTGGCATTTCAAATATAAAGCAATTAGTCCCAACAAAGGACTGGCAAAGGACTCCACTTGATTGATGTACACTGGAAAACAAATGGTTGTCTGCAACAATAGGACATTCGCAAACTCCTACTATTTATTTCCTAGCCAGGGAACAGCCAACTTCTGTTTCCTGAGAGCCGGCTTATTGCCTTCTGTTGCTCTCCTCTCCTCTCTCTATATACATGCATCTGGGATGGGCCTCATCTGTTGCTCTTCCTCGCTCAGCTCAGGCCCGAAAGACAGCTGTCTCTCCAGCTGGGGGATGACAGAAGATCCCAGCTCTGCATGTGCCTTTGATTCTGCTTCCTCATAAGAGCTTTCCAAAGGCTTCAAAGCTGGCCCAGGCTCGCCCTCCTAATCGTCTGACACTGCTGCTAGTTCTGCTGGCAGCCAATGGGCCACAACACCTACAGAGAAGAGTCCATGAATAGGAAGGCACTTGTGAGACCAACCCAACCCAACTCAACTCAACTCAACCAAGGACTGTTAATGTTAACCAACACCAAATGAGATAAGTGGATGGACTGTGCAAATTTACCAACAAGCACTTAAACTCTAGTTACAGGCAAGTAACAATTCCTTGTTAACTTTGTGATTCACATGCATTGGTTAATAGTTACTTTATTACCAAGACAAATGTCTAGGAGACACCTGAGCCAGTGGACCTTGAACAAGTGGACATGGCCACATATGATAGAGGTTCCCTGGAGCCACCTTGCACTTCCATGCTGAAGAATTTCCCTTACTGATTCCTGCCAATCTTGTGGGGGGGACGTGCCACCTAGAAAACATCTTATATAAATTTTCCTTATATGAAGTTGCTAATGTAATTTTTAATGTTTTTTCTCAGAAAGTCTGTCAATTAGCCAAATCAATACTATGCCCAAAATATTTACTCCAAATTATCATTTCTTTGACTTGTTCCTCAATCATGTCTTGTTCCAATAAATAGCAATATAATTTACTTATGGTCTTACCCTCCCTGCTTAATAGAATCTTATCTAGTTCAGATCATTCTTGCTTTATATCCCATTCCTTTTTGTCTTTGTTAAATTTAGATTGTATTTGGAAGTATGCCCACCATTCCAATTCAATTCCTTCTTCCTTTAAAATATTACTCATTTTCAATTCTCATCTCTCATTCAGAATATCTTTATAGGTGACAACCCCCCCCCCCAATTTAGTAAAATTTGAATGAGTATACATTTCCAAAGTTGACACCAAGTTCTATCATATGTGGTGGGAATGCCCAAAGGCAAAAAAATATTGGAATCTGATAAAGAGTTGGTTGAAAGAAATTTTGTTAATAAACATAGAAGTCAAACCGGAACTTTTCCTTTTGGGAATGACAGAAGGCAAATACAAGAAAGGCATAAATTATCTACTACTGCATATACTTACAGCGGAACAGATAGCCTTTGTGCCGAAGTGGAAAGAGAAAGATACCCCAACTGAAGAGGAAATACTACTAAAAATTTTCAACTGCACAGAAATGGATAGACTCACCTTGGAACTCAAGGATAAAAGCAAAACATTGTACTATAAAATCTGGGCAAAATTCTATGAATGGTTAGATAAAAGGAGGATAGCCAAGACAAATGTATAGTGTTAAATTAAAATTATATACATTATTATAAATATGTATGTGAACTGTATAGATAGATATATGTAAGTATAGATATGTATAATTGTATAGGAATGAGGTATAAATTACTATTATTATACTATGTTTAAATAAGGTGTAAGGAATATATTATTATATTATCATTAGTATATTATGTATTACTACAAAGTGTTGGAAGACGCTTGGGACCACTGATGTCATATCTATGTACAATATTTTAAATTTTGAACTACTAATAAAAAACTTAAAAAGAAGAAGTGGACACTGTTCTTTCTACCATGCCTAAATTCAACTTTTCATCAATCTGACTTATCTAACTATTCAGGGACGGGAAAGAGGATTAGATCCAAATAGTAGTTAACAGTTCTTTAAAGGAAGGGCAGATTTAAGGGACACTGATCTGCTCACTCTTTAATATACAAATCTCTCCCTTTCAAACAGAACCACAGGCCTGCTGTGTACCTGAAGGAAACTCACTGATTCAAATTAGTAAAGATAGTTATTGGAGTAAGAACTGGGGAGCCAGTTGGAATTTTTCATCAAAAAGAGAGTATTTCAAATCATTATGAGAACAAGAAAGAAAATACTATTTCCCAAAAGAAAAAAGTGTGGTTATCAGTTGTTCACAGCTCCAGATCAAATCAGCTTTACGTTGCGCCTTCATAGTAATATAATTTCCTGTTGAATTACATTGAAAGGCACTTTTATTATTATTTAATTATCACTCCAAGCAGCCAAAGTCTAGGGAAATGTATACATTTTGGGTAGAATAATATAACAGCAAAACTAAGCGTTCCGTATATACTTCTACCCTATTTCCCCCAAAATAAGACATTCCCTGATAATAAGCCCAATTGAGCTTTTGAGCGTATGGCAGTAAGGCCAAATACTTATTTCAGGGTTCAAAAAAATATAAGACGGGGTTTTATTTTCGGGGAAACACGGTATTTTATTTCCAATGTCACGTCATAAAGGTATCATGTAGCCTTATCTTCAGATGTGCATGCAGCTATGTTTGTCCCAAACCAGGCCCACAAGTTATCACACTGCGAGTATACTACATATTCATTATAAACTCTTATGCCTTCGATGCTACAAAAGTATATCATAATTCCTTCTTTCCTATTTCCAGACACAAACAGTTCTGAGGCATAATTCAAAGACAGGCGCAAAGTTAATGCAGAAAAGCAAGCATTAATCCAAATCACTTCTATTCTTTTTAGATAACCAAGTTTGTATTGTTTGAGTTCTTGGCATTTTTTCTTCATTTGCAAACCCAACTGATCTCTCTACAGCTTATATTAATTTATAAGAATGAACCTTCTGGAAAATGCTAATTTCTTCTTAGTAGAGGTCTATTGCATTCCATTTCATAATGTAAATGGAGAATGAATAACTAGATAGTGCTGGATCTTAAATGTTTGGGGGATAAACGATAAAGTATTTCAGTAAACTGCCTAACTTAATTTAGCACAAATCTAATTGCCATTTTATATGTAGAAAAACAATATCATTATGGTTGTATTTTTGTGTGTGTGGACTATGTGCACTTCAATAACAATTCAGAAACTCATTTAGGACTTTGTGCAATATCTCTTTTCTATTTATTAAGACGACCTTTTTCATGCTTTGCCGCAAGTATGAAAATAATGTTGTGGCCACTATAGTAGATTTTTAATGTAACCTAATGCTATATATGTAACACTATATTTAAAGTTATCCTCAACTTTAAGATTTGCTATATTTAACTTTGGGAAAGTTTCATTCAGAAGCAGAGGCAATAAAATTGGAGGGAGTAAGAATTAAGTACTGATTTACAAGTTTTTCAGGTTTTTTAACCTACATAGGAATCAATGTGTTTTGCTTAAAAGTAACAGCAATTTTTATTTATTGTTTAGATAGATATAAGTAACAAGAAGCCTTAGTGAACTTAAATAAATATTGGAAAGGAAATTGAATGCCTGCTGTTAGATAGGTGGACTGAAGAGACTGGAGACAGGCTTCAGACAACAGGTCTTTATTCAGCAACTATTTACAATCCAGCAGCCAGTCCCTCTAACAGCCAGCCTTTATATAGAGGGCTGTCAGGGAGCTCAGCCAATAACATTTAAACATTCTTCCCACTCAAACAGTGGACCAGAGGGAAAACTACCCTATTAATATATAACACCTGCAACCTCCTTACATATTATGCTATTAGTTGTTGCACAAGCTGGTAGAGTACAAACTAGCTTTCCTTAATCTAGAACTATCCATTTGCAAGACTGAAACTTCCAAAATTCCCAGTCAGTGGGGAATTTTCCATTGTAAATTACAGAATCTATAGTATATCACATGTGCAGAACATCAAGGTCATGAAAACTGATGACAAATTATGACAAAGGAGCCTTTATTAAGCCCATCTAGTAAATCTATCAGCTGTGACAATATAAGATTTGGAGATAGTCCCAAGTCACTGTTTGCTGCTTGTCAGAAAAAATAAAACCTTCTGTTGTCTACCATTTAGATGACAAAATATAGTCACACTTGTGTATTAAGATAATAGTTCTTTTTCAGATTCTTGAGAACTCATTTTGCTCTCTCTTGCACAATGACTTAATTATGCCCACTACACATTCCTACTCTGTGAAGCTTTTTTACATGCAGCATACGCTCTCACCAGATACCTCTGCATTTCAATTGTAGAAACTGTCAGCTCTGAAAAACTGATAAATATAAGCTGAAAAAACAAGCTGAAATAAAATGCACTAGACCGTGTCAGCCCAAAGGAAGAGATGAAAGGCTGAAGTTTCAAATGATGTACTTAATAAATCCAAACCCTGATTTAAAATATGCACCTGAGAAACGTGGTATGAATGAGGCCATGGATAATTTTTTAATTTAAGATAAAAATAAGAAATGCTTCAAGGAAATCCAGGAACATAGTATCCAAATACCAGGAAGTAAACCAAATTAAGGTTGTACATCATAAGATACTGAGAGAGTTGCTGTTCTATAGTCACCATACAATTGTTTTCTAGTGTCAGGGTATACTTGAATCAAGAATTCTTCTGTAAGTTCAGGTGTCAAAAATGACCAGGTAAACTTAAACTTAGTTTTAGCTAGAGCATCATTGTCTGTTTCAGGAAAAGGATGATTTGCTAAAACTAATCTAATTTATATTGGTTTTTTTTAGTCACAGAATCAAGAGCATCAAACATATCTTGACCAATCTTTAAGTAGTCTAGGCCATGGGTGTCAAACCCGCCATATCACATTGCCATCATGTGACTTTTTTGCATTCACGGAGCTGGGGTGGGCATGGACTGCATGTGATCTGGCCACGGGCCACCAGTTTGACACCTATGGTCTAGGGGGAAAAAAAACCACCCATACCTAAAGCATTAATAGTTTCATATACAGTATATCTTTGAAAAGCCGCTGAAAGTTTGATGTAGATGTCCATGTATTCATTTGCTTTAGTATTTAACTGATATAGATATATCAGTCTCTGCCCTTTTGAAGATATCTAGTGCTAGATTTTGATTTAACTTGGATTCAATCACTATTCAATCACTATTTTGCTAAGATACTAAGGTCCTGAGGGCAACCTAGAAAGTGATCAGTTAAACACTTGGGTATGACAGAATTACCTGGTATAAAAGCTTTTGTACTAGATTATTGCTGCCACCTGTGATTAACTGTATGTAACTTAAGATCTTCAGGTTTTTTTTTTGAAGTAATATTCTCACAAGTATCCTTTAATAGTGCTTAAGAAACTCTAACTTTGAAATATGGAATGTTCCCTTACAAAACATTACAAGTACATAGGAAGGCTTATAACTACATCACTTATTTTTAGGCTTCCCAACTAAAGCAGCAGCTACTAAAAGTTGTTGAAAATGGAATGGAAAAGGAAGGAAGCTTTCAAGAGTTAAATTATATAAAATTTTGATGAAAAGGAAATACTTAATAATTTATATAAATTATGTCAGTGTTAATTTTAAATATTCAATTCCATATAAAATTATAGAAGCTACAAATAGATATAAATTAAGCATAAAGCATCTATGGATACAATTAAAGTTCCTTTGATATAAGTATGAAAAATAGATGATTGCCTTCAGATGTTTTATTTATGCTTTTTATTTAGGTCACAGAATAGGTGAATTCCACCACATTCATCTTTTTCCTGTTCTGATCATACAAGAGACACTTAAATGTTGATTTCTACCTAATTGTTTCTTTCAAAACCATTGTAGCTGTTCATCTTATTCAGGCAACAATAGAGGTGGAACTAAAATGATACCCATTCATTGTATTAGTACAGTGCTTCTAAAAAACGGTAAGGACATTTCTATAGAAGTCTTTTCCAAACATATGCTTCTATAAATTTGAAACAATACCCTTATAATCCCAAGTAAACCTAGTCATTCATACTGGAAAAGTCTTGAGGACACAGACAGCAGAAAAACATCCTGTCAGTTTCATTCATTAAAGTACTGTTTATGTTCCTCTTTTATTGTTAAGCCATGAAGAAGGGTCATTAATGATATTTTGACCAAGAAAGACCACTACAGATTTTTTGTCCAGTGTTTTAGAAAAACACGGGATCCAGCAGAATATCATTCAGAAACCAGCAATCAGTATTAAGTGGCCACTTGAAAAAAGTACTATCTTTGCTTTTGGCTTGGTAGACTGTGGATATTATGTTTTGTATTAAAGTGGAAACTACTCAGAGTTTTGGATGAGATTATATATAAATATTATAATAAATAAGCAAACAGCTCAAGAAAATAGCATGTAAACAAACCATTGCATATTGCTGCAGCAGTATCAAAGACATACTTCCTCAACTCGCCAATTTCAATGCTGACTTATGAAGCATGAACAGTAGAACTAATATAGAAAAATAAACACATTAGAATCCACATAAGTAACAGGATGGAAGCCTGATTTCAATATCGGACATATGGAAGATAAAATTAAATATTTGGGAATGATGGTATTTTATCCAGTTTCAAGAGAGTACCCAAATTAGCATAAAAGTAATCATTAAGATTATTTAGATTACAACACTTTTCTCCAGATAACATGATGGGTTAACATCATATAATACCATGCAACATTAATCTTAAATGAGTGAATATTTTATTATTCAGATTAATAATATGCAGATTTAAAAATATTAAAGCAATAATTAGATATAAGTAAACAATTTTGTAGATAAGCCAAAACATAACTATTGCTAATTAGCTATTGTAAATATTCACAAACACTTAACTATTCTAAATGCACTATGGCAGTCAAGCATGCAAAATGTAACATATTTTCATTAAAATGTTGACCAGCATGTAAAGGTATACTTTATAGTTATCATTTATAGAATATTTGAAAATGTGGCAGCCACAGTTTGGGAGCGAATCATGCTGAACCTCTTTGGTCTAAATGGAATTTTTCTGATGAACTGGAAAAGCCTAACTATATCTATGGGACATTGGCAAGCTGTCATTAGTAGGTTGCTTAAGAGAATATTGGGATGAAGGTAGGTTTCTGGTCCTTCAGTCACACCTGAATTAGCTAATTATGTCTCTCAGAAATGAGTACAAAACTTTCTCCATGTGCTCCCATAGCCACTGAAAGCCAGAAAAGCAACAAAAATGACTGACCATCTGCTATGTATCTTTTTCCCCCTCTGCAATACCATGAATGGAAAGACTCTAATAAAAATGTTTCTACTAGAAACATTTACTATAAATTCATCATTCATTTCTTTACACATCCACAATTATGTATTAGGCTCCATGAATAAATATTCAAATTATCACTTGACAGAAAAGCTACATAATATTAGAGCTAATAATTACAGTATATTATGTTTCAAGGTTTGCTGTTTTCATTCAACCCCCAGGAAAACAGATTACCTCTGGTAAAAAATCTACAGTAACATGAGGAAAGACTGTCATGCATAAATATATAGGAAGAACAGGTGAAAAATAAATTTACCTTTAGTGAACTTATCCAATTTCTTTTGAGAGAAAAGATGGTTAAATCAAGAATTGGTTGATTCTGTGATCTGGAATTGATGTAAGTATGCAGTACACTTGTATGCAGTACAAGTAAGAAGCAAATCCAATTCTGTTTCCCCCAAATTGGGGGAGGGGGGGAAAAACATGAGGTGGTACTTCAGTAGAGTTACCAGACATCTGGCACAAGGATGATATGTCGTCTAGCATAGCCTTAAAACCAAATATTGCTTGGCTTTTTGAGTACCTCCATCCTCCAGCACTTTTCTAATAAGTGCTAACTGCAAGTTAATAAGCCCCAGTTGATTAGTACCCCACAGCTGCTTGCACTGCTCCCTGCTATTTACAAGACCCTAATCAGTTACATGCTAAAGGCCTGATGGCATTTGTCTCCAAACTGGTGCTAGCACATTCCTGCAATGGTTTAAAAAAAAAAAAAAAGGTCTTCTGAGGCTGGAAAAGATAATTTCATATTCATGCAAACCTAAAAAGTTAGATTTGCAAACTTAGATTTGCAATTTTTCATTGTAATTGTTTGTCACAGATGCCAAGAAAGTTAAGTAGTGTGTCTTCCTTATCCTTCTTTCCAATTATGTGTGTCTTCCCCTGCCACTTTCGATTATTGGTAACCCTAAATTCATATGATGTTGCCATGTAAAACTGCTTCATAGCAAGCAACTATAAACTCCTTTTAGCTCATAATATTCAGTAATATCACCATGTTCCATACAGGAGACTTTCTGAGTCTTATCTGAAGTTGTATTTGGTACTTTCTGCAAGAAAACTATTTGCTTCATTTCAGAATTTAGGCTTTCCCCAAGGCATAATGATTCACTCCACTGTTTACGCAGCTGCATTTGGACCAAAATTTCAGATCAAATGGTAAATAAAGATTTGATTTACAGTATTATTCCATATTGTTTCCCTATCTTAAATTTAATGGTACAAAGGAAAATACAATTTGCCAAATAAATATAAATATCCAAGAAGTATGTATAAACGTATCTAGTTTGAAGAAATACAATTAAATAAAATTACATGCTTTTCTAAGCTATGACTGATAAATGTTCTGTCCTTGGCTCTGATAACAGATTTTCACTACAGACTAGAATTTTAAATAATTTGTTTCTCAAATAACTTTTTCACCTGCCATGTGAGAATAGTTGGGGATATTCTCCCCAACAGCAGGAAATATTAACAAATAAGCATTTGTTAAAAGCAGAAGCTCTTATTTAATTAATATGAAGCATTAAAATGTTACCAATTCCACAGATATTTGGGATGGACATGGGGGAAGTGACAAAATTGGCTCCATTTCAACAATTTCACTATGTTGTAAATAAGTCAATAAAATATGCAAACATACCACACAAGTTGTGAATGAATCATCACTGTTAATCCTTTAAATTATGCAGAGTATGGAGGCTGTAAACTTTTAGTTATATTCCAAAGAGAAAGCACCAATATATAAATGTTCCAGACAGGAATATAAAACACAGTATAATGTAATGATAATGATGCAAAGTAAAAAAAAACAAACCACACTTTAAAATGAATATTATTTCTTATTATAAATAAGCAATACCTACAAAAATACAAAGAAATATCTAAATATCATAACAAATGATGTTATTGTGTTCTATTTAAAATAAGCAATGGCTTTCACCAAAACATTTTACTTTAGAAAACTATTAAAATCCAGATCACAATAGGCTTCTGCCTTTATTGTAATATTAAATATATTTATTTATCTATTTATTTATTGTATATATTTAAACCAATCTATGGATAGCTAAAAAAATTAAAACATAAAATATATACTGAATCTTTTACCTACATATTTATTCATATGCTTAAAATACTTCCTCTATGCCTTTTAAGGCAAAGCTCTTTTATTTATAATCTACAAAATACAATTTAGTTTCATTATATAGCAAGAATATTATAGATGTAACCAAGCGGTTAAAAAAAAGCATATACATCTACATTAAATTCTGTCCCAGGTCAGTTTGTATCTGTCCCTTCAGGACATCAAGCATAATGCATGAATGCTGCCAGAGGAATGCTGAGATAAACTGGATTATCAGTGCACAATTATATACTTGGTAGTATCTATATTTCTATGGTCCAAACAAGTTAAGGATGAACTTCAGATCAAATGCCTGCTTATTCAGAAATCACCTGCTCTTTTGAAATTCCATCTAGACCTCACTGTGCTTCTTCACAGTAGATCTATGTAGTAGATCTATAATCTGGAGGTTGTCTTGGAGTCATGTCTCTTGCAAGAATAAGAAATAGAAACCATGGCTAGAAGAATGTTTTCCTAGTTTTGCCTGATGACCAAATAGAATTGGATATGCTGACTATAGTCATTCATGTTATCATCTTCTTGTGTTTGAACTGCTGCAAAATATTTTGCTTGTAGCTGCCTTTGAAAATAATTCAGAAGGTTTAAAGGGGGCAGAATCTCATTGCATTTGGGGTGATCGGCAAAAATTTATTCAGTAGGGCAAAAATGCTTTTCTGGTTATTGTACTAGCTGAGTACAACTCAATGTCTTGAGTAAAACCATTTATGATTTGGGATGTACTTATTTTTAAATAAAATCTGCCTATCCTACACAACTGAGTAGCAAAGTATGCTCCATTTCACACCTCTTGTAGATATATCAATTATATGGAATAGCCATATTTCCAAACTGAACATAATCCCTCTCTTGCTTAGCAATAAAAAACTCTCTACAATATTACTTTTCCATCTTCTATTTAGCAGTTTTTGACATTTAATTTATTGGGGATTAGTGCTGTTATATTTTACTTTTGTTTTATAGTTTCATTTGTTTTTAATTATTGTAAGCTGCCTAGAGTTGCATGATAGGCCTACAACTGGTTAAAATGGATGGATGGATGGATGGATGGACGGGATACAAGATTTTTATTGCTATTTGTATATATCTTGCTTACAAAGGAATGAATGCACTCAAGTCATACACACAAAGGCCAAATAAATATTGATCTATTTTTCATAAATATAGAAATACCATGCTTCATATCAATGAATGTAGAATTTTTCTAAATACCTAATAGAAATTCAGTAAACATTAAGGTGTAATTATTCTCTTTTCAACTGCTATTCCATAAATCCTTCCTTTTTTACAAAATGTTTGTGCAGCTGAAAACTGTAGCTATGAACTTAGCATGGAAAGATTGAATTGCCTCCATTAATCTCCATTAACTACACATAATCCTAAATAAACTAAGCTAGAATTGCTTCCGGACGAAAAATGAACTCCCACACCAACACTAATGATAAAGGAAGAAGCGAAGATAGAAAGTGGTACAGCATGCGCTTGGAGGAAACAATACAGATTCCTGGCTATCAGCCCAGGCTTCCTTTTCTCCTGGAAAAGGAAAGGGCAAAATGGTTCATAAGATTACACCTGTCCTAAAAGTCTGGAACATCTGTTCAACTCATTAGTTTATTGGATTAGTTCTGCATCAAAAAGCAACTGCATGGTGCCCATTGTAGTAAAATGGAACAGTTGCAATGTTCGATTTCGGCTGAAGTAGTTTCAAACTGCAAATGACTCTCTTCTTTAGCTGCAGAATATGAGTGGTAATCATATACTAATCACTGGTGCTCCTGCTAGAACCACCACCAAGGCTATTCATACTTTATATGTACAGTATAATGGATGATAGAACGTTTAAGCAAAATTCCCTAAAAAGTGGACATACTATTTGCATGAAGAAACCATAGGAGAAAATAGTTGCCCTTCTAAAGCCATGCTTCAATAGATTATGGTTACATAATCCTTCACACACCAAGGAAACATGGAGGGTCTCTGAAAACTGTCATATAAAGTTTCAGTTCCCAGATAGCAACTAATCTTTTTTATCCTATCCCTTTATATGTCTATTTCATGGTTATAAGGAGAGAGAGAGAGAGAGAGAGAGAGAGAGAGAGAGGGGGGGGGAGGGAGGGAGGGAGGGAGGGAGGGAGGGAGGGGGGGAGAGAATATTTTAAAAGAGCATGGAAGTCTACTCTGAATTTAGATTGCCAAATCTATGGGGAATCAGTGCTGCAGATCCCCCAATCATAAATATATACATTGTGAATTATATATTTATGTGTTATAGGCATACTGGCCAGAAGCCATACTCCAATTAATTTCCTGTAAAGGAAGGCACTCTATTTATTAAAGTAATAGATCTCACTTCTGCATATATACATACACAAACTATTTTTTCTTATTTTCTCTCTTTCAGTCATATATACTGTAAACCTTCCCTTCCCGTCTTCTGATAGAAAAGTATAAATAAACAAACAAATAAATGCATATTTAATGGAAAAAGTAGTAAGACAAGGGATAGCTTCTGGCAAGGAATTGAAGAGAAAGGGGGAATGAGATGGGATGGGATGAGACAGATGAGAAAAACTAACTGGAAAGGAAATAAAAGCTAAACCAGGCTTATGCTCAGCAAGCATTTCTAAGCATAAATATATACATGATTACTTCCAAGTAAATTTATTGGCTCTCTCAGAAAAGTATCCTTGGTGCTTCTAGTCCAGGGCTGTGAAACATGTGGCCCAGATGCATCATGTGCTGCCCATGTCCACACCTGATAAGTCACATGCAGCCCGATACGTCATGTGACGCCGCCATGATGACACGAGTTTGACACCTGTTCTAGTCCATCTCAGAAATATAGACTATGTTTGCCTTCCACTTGCAGAGATGTCTTCAATAATACAAATAAGAAAGACAATGTCACTTATTTTCCAGAAAAAGGGAGGACTCTAGGCATATTTATTTACATGTTTCCTTCAGGAATGTGTAATGCCTATAGCAAGACATTTTCTAATTTTTCCACCAAAAATATGTATAGTTGATTGGTCGGAGAGACAGCAACTGGCCCAAAGAACACAGTACCAAAAAATAATACAGATGAAAAATTCTGAAAGTAGAATATATCAGATTAAGACCATGAAAAACTGGCACCTACTTGACCAAGCAAATTACTAGAAAATCTTGGACATAAGTTACTTTAAACATGTACAGTATGTGGAACTTTCAAATCAGCCAATGTTGGTTAACTCTCAACCACCAGGGCAGATAATATATGCATTACCTAAATACATAATAGATTCATGGGGGGGGGGGAATCTATCCAAAAGCAGACTACTCAATCTCTCTAATATTAAATCCCCAACCTGGGATAATTCTGAAGGATTCCAGCAGATATGTATGTGCAGTAACTAATGATACTTCTTTACTCACCAGTTATAGCCAGAAATCCAAGGTCACAGTATTTATCCTCTATTTATACAGTACTGTCCGCTGAAACTGAAATCTACTCCAGATAAATCCAAAGGTACCCTTGAAATAACAGACTGCTTCTATAAAACCTATGATAAGCATCCCTTAATATAGTATCTATTAAGGGATGCTTAGCACAAGGACTTATTAGAAGTTTGTGCAAAACTTAAAATCAATACCTTAGTGTTTGCAACACAACAGATTTCTTTGCACAGCAAGCCACTAGAAATTGTAAATTTCAAAAGAACGTACTATATAACAAAGAACATCATGTCAAATCAATAAATGTTGCCTGAACCAATGTATTATAAAGACTGTCTGAAAGTTAACTGATTCTTAAATGAAAGTAATTGGTTCAAGTATTTTATTAACAGGAAGTGTTTGTATGGCAAGATGGAAACTACATTGATTGGACTTACACTTGGTCATAGTTAAATTAATCATTTTTACAGAATAACTTACAATTGGCTGGGTTGACATATCAGCCACAGCTGATAACCTACAAATCATAGGGGCTTGACTCACCAAAATAAAACAAAACAAAACATATTTTGGGTTAGTGAAATATATGAATCACATCCGTATCTTGGATTCAGCATATCAGAAGTTAAATGTTGATACTGAAGAAGCACAATGAAAGCACTTTTCATTCATGAATCCTTTAGTTCCAAGGTCTCCTTGTAATTCTACTCCACAGTAGTAAGATACTCCACAAAGTAGCGTAGTAAGATACTCCACTTTCAAACTTTGTCAAACTGTATATAAAGAAAAGGCAGGTTAATATATGCGTAGATACACACACGTGTGTACTCATACACAGGTATATACATACACATAAATATTTTTTTCAAAAGAGAATTAGGATTAAATATTATAATAGTACTCTTTAATTTTCCATAGATATAACAATAATTATATGTTTTAATGGAATATTCAAGCTTACATACTGTATGTGCATATTTCATCAAAAGCAAAAAAAAGTTTATGTTATGTCAATTTTAATACATGACCATAATTACACTGAATGCTGAAAATCTTAAATGAAGATATGTTGAAAGAAAGGACAGAAGCACTTAATCATTTTTCCCACTTAAAAGTTAATACTTCCTGTGCATTTTCATCTGAAATCATTGTGGTGATTTGTCCCCTGCCCCAATGTTTTAGTGTGACAGTTGACAAGAGATTTGCTAATTTTCTTCATTTATAGGTTTATTTCTTTGGTTAAGAAAACGAGAATCATTTTTGCAAATAAAGGAAACAATTGTACATAAAGAGAACCAATTTTGATAAAATCCAGTATAACATGGGTCAAAATGTTGCATGGCTGAGCCAAGGTCTTGTTAATCTGCTGACTGATTTATGACATAGAACATATTACTGTATATCTTAAAAATCAATGGCGCCTATTTAAGTCACTTAAGATTCTCAGGTGATGTTGTTCTCTTCTCACAAGACGTAGAAGAGCTACAAAGACATGCAAGAACTGGACAAAGCAAGAGAACCATTTGACTTAAAAATAAGCCTGAAAAAGAACTAGGTCATGTAGCAAGAAGAACTGATGAGGTGGACCAAGGCAGTCATAGAATAGATCCCACTTGATAAAAAAAAGCATCCACAAAAGACACCTAAAACAAGATGGATTAATGAGATCAGCAAGTATTGCGAGCCCAATTGGCAAAAGCAAGCTCAGGACTGTATTGGTTGGAAACATGCAGAAGAGACCTTCATCCTGCAGTGGATAGACAATGGCTAAAATGATGATGATGACTGTATATCTAGATACAACAGATTCATTTACCATATTTTTCACTCCATAAGACACACTTCCCCCCAAAAATAGTGGGTGGAAACTATGTCGGTCCTTTGGCGAATAGCAGCCGGGCCATGGCGGCAGGGTCCTTTTACAATGCCTCTTCTGTCTTTGTCATTGCCCATCTCTTCTGTCTCTTTTCCGCAATGCAGGAGTCAATAGGCAGAGCTGGCACATGAGACGACACCTATCTGTGGTCCTTTCAGGCTCTGCCTGATATTTTTTTCTTGTTTTCCTCCTCAAACCTAGGTGCATTTTATGGTCCAGTGCGTCTTATGGAGCAAAAAATACGGTATTTTAAAAACATAATTATTCACTATGTTATACATTTATTGATCAATTCATAACACAGTGAATAAATAAATATTGTGGGTATATTTAATACATGTTTAGAGATTCTAAAGGAAGTTTGAGCCATTTCTTTTTCTCACACAGGAGAAAAGGATCCGAGTTCCATGGAACTCAGCAAGTAAAGTAGGGTAGGGTTTTTTTAACAGAGAAGCTAGTTTACACTTTACAAAATTCAGTTTGCAACTGTCACCTCTTTACCGTAATGATCACAATTTTTAAGAACCTCTAGCAAGCCCGAGAGGCAGCAAATCAATATTGTTTTTTTAAAAAGTCTTGACTTTTGGGCAAGAAGCTATATAAAAAATTTAAGGAACAGGAAAGATACTTTGACTTGAGGCAAGGAAAAATAAGGTTTTTAAATCACTCAGACCCTTCAATATTATACTCCAATAAAACAAAAAGTATACCTTGTACTGAAGGGCAATGAGGAGACAGTTGTTGCTCCGTTCCTGAGTGAGAGGTGGGAGGGGTGCCTGATATATTTTCACATATTTTCATGTTATAGGCAGAGTTTTTATTGTCTCTGATAAACTGGCTGAGAGAAAACTGAATGGTTGGAAGGAATTAATGTGTGATAGGTAAGAGTGATAATTTATTAACTGATTAGTCTTACTACCATTTCAATAAAATAAAATGAAATAAAAAATACAGGATCTAATTCCGGCATAAAATAGATAAAAGAAAATACAGCAATAAAATATGTATGTGGGTAATACAAAGAATCACCAATTAGATAAATATGTCACCTTTACAGGATACACCATTCTGTTCAATATAATGGATTTTGTTTACAATGTATACATCAGTGTCCAGGAGAAAATAGAACAATATGCAATTCAGGTCCTAGTGGACTGTTCTTTCAAGTAGGGTTGTTAAGTGTCTAAGTTAAGGAGACCCTCTATTTAAAAATATCCCTTGCCTGGGAGAATCAGAAAGTAAATACTGGGTAGAAAACCCAGCTGGCTTACCCAGGAATTGGGTGAGCCATATTTATCTGTTCTGCTAAACATATTTTGGGTAGTATATCAGGGCCAGGTTAGGTGTAGGATTCAGCATTTAGGCCGGAGATTTGGGATTGAATACATTAAATGCTAGTCTGTAAAGAAATGTACTGTTCACCCTGGACAAAGGAAATGAATGAATAAGCTAAAAGGGTCTTGCAGACAGTCCTGAGAAAGTGAGAAGCATGCAAAAGAAACTCAAAATAACCCTTGACTTGATTTTGTTTGTCAAGAATAAAAGTGGCCCATCTTTTTTAATATAGTAATTTTACAAAGATAAAAAATTGATGGAAACTAAGAAAAATATGAGTCAAAAGAAGAAAAAAGTGTAAAGGAAAATTTTTAAAAAATCTAGAGTGTATAGTAAAGAAAAAAGATAAATAACTTCTGCCTTCATCATAACAAGTACAATTTCAGTAATTTATCTGATACTACAACAAAAGCTCCCTTCTTCCCAAAACTCATCACTTATTTATAAACAAATTATTAAAGCCTTGTCATTTAATTCTAATCAGCAAAAAATTCATTAAGCGTTACCAGAGAAAACACTGTATTTTAAACTTACCGTGCTCAGATAAACTAACATTATATTCCATTTTTTCCTTTTAACATAATATCATTGCTTTCTTCAAAAATACAACAAAAGTTCTCTTCTTCCCCATCTCATCTCTTATCTATAAAGAAATCTTTAAAGCCTCATCATTCAGTACTGGTCAGTAAAAATCCATTAAGACTTACCAGAAACAACATCATAAATATTTTAACTTTGTTCAAATCCGCTTATATTCCTTCCCTTTGTTTTTTAGAATCTTTATATTTAATACCTTTAAATAATGTCCTTGATTTCTTTTCATATTCTCTTTGTCTTTTCTCAGAAAGTCCTTCAAAACGTTAACATTTCACTTTTGTAATTCCAAAGTAAAAAAGTTATCCAAAACATTCCAGTCTCAGCCTTGCCCAGTAAAGCATATTCTCTTCCATAGTTCTTTTAAATCCAGTTCTATGATAGTAGATAATCTTAAAATATAATTTCTGCATGTACTGTTCCCAATATACTTGATTTGTCCCAAATGAAAACAATGTTACATTCTGTATCAGTGATCTCTTCTATAATTATAATTTTTTCTAGTTCCCTCTAATGTTTAACCTTCAAAGTTAATCATATGGTTGTCTTTCCCAAGTCAACAGCATCTTATGCTTAATTTTAAAATCATTTTTCTAAACAACAATATTTTGTCACAGGAAATATTCTTGCAACTAATTTTAAAATGTTATTTCAAGTCATTTAAAGCTATTTATCATTTTCTAACATTAATGTTCTAACCACACTTTTGCCTCTTTATTTCAAAATAGTTTTTAAGACTTGCATAAAATTTCTTTCACTAAGGATCAAAAGAGATTCACTCGATACGGCACTGGCCAATCTGAAAGTTCTTAATATCCAAAACACAGTTAACAAGAAATTTCCAGAAGCGTTTTAAAAAGGAAATACATGGTTTCATGGTGCCAAACCACAGCTTACGGAAAGATGGCCTATTCCATTATCTCTTAAGAGTTCTAAATCCACTGTAGACCACTGTAGACCACTGCATTATGGTCTCTTCATTGGGAACTAATGTCTGAAACTTTTGTGGGTAATTCAGGATTACCCACATACTTCCA
Source organism: Pantherophis guttatus (assembly GCF_059756535.1). Classification (NCBI taxonomy): domain Eukaryota; kingdom Metazoa; phylum Chordata; class Lepidosauria; order Squamata; family Colubridae; genus Pantherophis; species Pantherophis guttatus. Next base: position 35,681,640 of record NC_142068.1, on the reverse strand, counting down.
GAGAGGACGTATGAGAAGCTGGTCCATTTGCTATTTTTCTTGTTCCATAGCAATTGTCAGCTCTACACATTTTTTTAGAATTTCTCTCAAGTTCTTACATGAACTTCAAGCCCAGACTTCAGCAACTGCTAGCCAGCTGATTATTTGGATAGTCCTTGTTTTCATTCTTCTTGACTTTTAGATGTGGTGAGCAAACTACAGAATATTCTATAGGGTTAGATTATTTGTATACAATGATTATTTACTGGAATGTTATTTTTAAAAAATTCTAAATTATTGCCAACTTGTAACTTGCTTTTTTCAGGATAATTTGAAAGGTGGATCACAAAATCTCCTCCATGGTAAGTCATTTCACCCCTTCCCCCAGTTACTGGAAATGCAAGTCAGAAGAAAAAGAACAGTATACTTCTTAACAGTTTGACTTTAGGCAGTTATTAGTTACAAGATAATTAAGGTATTCTTAATGTTAACTGAGTCAACTATCATACTTCATAGCTTTGCTATTGACTACTATCTCTATTCTTTTGTTGCTTTTTAAATTTAATTCTTTTCCAAATTTACCACTACAGATATGTTGAACAAAGCTGCTTTTTCTTTCAATACACTCTAGATCTTTCCTCAGAAATTTTATGCTCAACTGCATGAAATGTTCTCCAATTGTCCCTTTTACTTGCTCATTCATGACAATATCAGAGGCCCATCATTTTGAATGTCAACTAAACAATACTTATCAGATCATTCTTCAGGACATTTTGATATGAAGATGACAGAAAAATCCTGCTCAAAAACTGTAGTTAATCTAGACATCATTTGTGATATATAGTTTCTCAAAAAACTATTACTGAAGAGCAATCTAAGAACGTTTAGGTATTTGCAGAACAGAACAAGAAGACAAGTTTCAATATTGTTAGGTGGGCGGTTGACATTTTTGTGCTTTAAATTCATATTTTAACAACCGTCTCTTGAATTTTTAAAAATGTTGGAGCACTGCTCTTGCAAGATCCATGTCCTCATCACGTAATGCCTTTCTGTGCTATTACAAGTTTCCGGCTCACTTCAGGGCCTCTGTGCATACATGAAGGATCCCTGTGGCAGGTAATTCCTCTGACCCACTGACAATTCACTGACCTCAGCATCATACTACCGGTAGAAAGAAAGTACTATTTCTTGCTCACCAATATATATCCACAAAATATTTCATGAGAAGGTTTAGCGACAGATAGACTTAAGCTTCTTGCAGCTGTTATTAAAACAAGTCATGTGTAGCCACAAATACCTTTTTACTGTTGAGTTCTTTGTCTGTTGTTTTGGCAGATCTCTTTTCATTTCAAGTATGTTTCCTAAACAATTAACATACTTTGGACAAAGACACAGCATCATAAAGTTGACAAACGAAGGACATTATATAAAAGGCCATCTTGAAGATCCAGTTTTCAACATCTAAAGATTTAATTGCTCACAGACAACTTCATAAGTGAAGTCATTAGCAGCATTCATCAATAAGATATTTCAAGATACTGAACTTATTTCAGCAATAAGGACAATTCCATGAAAATTTTCCACAAAAGAAATAGTTATATTTAAATTAATTAACTAGTGAATGGTGATCTTTTTAATGAGACTTGTGTGATACTTGGAAGAAAGAACACATGGAATTTATGGAAGTATGTACAAACTGCTCCTTTAAGAGTAATTAAAGCAGCCACATCGTTTTCAAGATTCACTTGGCTTCTTCAGAAACTATTTCACATGCACGTGACAGAGTTGCTTTAATACTTTTAAAAGAAGTCATTTGTATACGTTCTCATCCATTTCTTTCGTAGATTTTGCACAATCCTGATCTTTATCACTCACATTTCACCAAATTAGAATGGCACTGTGATTAGAACAGAAAAATAGTTTGATACTGCAGGAGGTGCAGTAGCAATAAAATACAGACAAGATTGAATTTCTGATTAGGAATCTTATTAATTTATTCTCAGTTTTGAATTAATGTAGTCTTAAGAAACTCAATCCCTTCACTTGAAAGATTCTGAGACTAGCAGAGACATTGTGAGTATTTCCAATTGAGAGATTCTGTTAGCCACATTTTTTTTCTCAGTTACTCACCATTCCTATCACACCAAAACATTTTTGAAACACCCTTCAAATTGTTGAGGCTGAAAATATTAGAAATCTCACTGGCTTCAGGAAGCTAATTTGGGGAACTATTCCTGGAGAGGAAATAAATCATTCATGGCACCCATACTAAGGACCATTTTCTTCATATAAATCTGTTGGGCTTAAATATCTTTAATCTTTTCCACCATAATTTATCTATGTCATCGCTCCTTTGTAATCTTCTCCCACAGAAAAGAAATACAGGTACTTCAGTTTCATTAGAATTTAATTATGTTCATAAAGCTTATATCTATAAATATAATCCATTTCTCCTCAGTGACCTCCGCGGAGCAAATCTTATCTGCCAGAGCCACAGAAGTCCAAGTTCCCATACTGCAGAAAAAAATGAGAAGTTTCAGATTCAACAGGTACATAATATTCTGAAGTAAAAGACGCAGTGTTGTTTGGTTCGATGTTTAAAATAACAACTGTTGGAATAAATTCACCAACTATAAATTCATCTACTATCCATGAAATAAAACACTGTTATGTATTCTTTAATATTACAGATTTTTCCCTATTATTTAACTAAAGGCAGGTTTTTATCTTCTGTAAAGTACTCTGACTTGGTTGGGTAAATTAGGTCCTTTAGCTACTTAAAGCTTCTGAATTCTTTCGCAGGTCCCAGATCTTTCAGTAATTATTTTTAAACCATCTCGTCCTTTTTTTTAAAAAAAAGGCAGCTCCATTTCCTGACATGCTGAAGCAAAAAACCTACAGAAATAAAAGAAGTTTAAAGTAATAAGAAAACAAATTCAGGAAAACAAAAGAAAATCTTGGCCCCAACCATATATATGCTGTGGTTCTATTCTCTACCATTACTCCATGACAATGGTAAGCAGGCCTTTGACCACCAAATCAAATCTTTATGGTCATAGACTAGCATAATGGCCAACAAAAAGATTATCCACCGTTAAGTTATGCCTTGAACTTCAAACATAAAATTATTTGCATGAAGCAATCTTCATAAGGAAGAGAAAAAAAGAGAAAAGATTTAGCGATTAAAGAATAACTTTAATTGCTTTATTCATTTCATAAGTTTACAAAATTGTCTTTTAATAACAAAAGTTAGTCTGAATAGATGCCCCCTATTCAGACTTTCTCTGAATTTTAACTACCACTAAACAATCCATAAGCCATTATGTTATCCTTTCATAAATATTTCTTAACTAAACATAGCAACAGAACGACCATAGCGAACAGCAACAGAACGACCATAGCGAACAAAAATCAATGGAATCAGGAGCAACTTCCAACTTCATATCAACTTCTCCTTTGACTCTGAGGGAAGCTGGCACAGATCATTGGAAATCACTAGCATATGACAGCAGTTGACTGTGAGGATCAATCAAAAAGCAGAGTTGGCTGCAGGGGCTCAACTCTGAGTGCAACTGGTCTAAAGATCCTTGAAATTTCAATACAAGGAATGAGTCCCAGATTTTGTATTAATTCTTTATGTTAGAAGATTTGAGGTATCTTAATTCAAATGTTGCACTATGTAATGTTTCATTAGGCTAGTTGAAGATTACATATACAGTACTTCCTGACTTACAACCACAATTGAGTCCAACATATTCTATTGTTAATCGAGTTTTGTCCCATTTAATGATCTTTTTTGCCACAGTTGTTAAGTGAATCACTGCAATTATTAAATTAGTACAATAGTTATTAAGTGAATGTGGTTTCCCCATTTATTTTGCTTGTCAGGTGGTTGCAAAAGGTGATCAGATAACCCCGGGACACTTCAACAGTCATAAATATGAATCAGTTGCCAAGTATTTGAATTTTGATGATATGACTATGGGGGCTGCTCAATGGTTGTAAGTGTGAAAAATGAGCATAAGTCATTTTTTCAGTATCGTTGTAAATCTGAACGTTCACAAATTGAACTGTTGTACGTTGATGACTGACAGACACTCAGACCACAAAATCTGAGGTAATATATAGACAGTCTAGCATGGCATTTTATGTGTCAAACATCATATATATTAATTTCTTTTTTAAATGACATTTTAAAATCAATTGAATTGTTTTGTCCTTTTTGGGTTTTAATGACTTCTTTGCTACCCAGAATCATAGTGGTGAGATGATTTACATATAAAATAATAATAACAATAACAAATAGTAAAATGTAAGATTCTGAAAAATGAATTAAAAATACATTACATATAAGCAGCAAGTAGTTATTTCAACTACATAGTATGATATAATAAAATAAGGATTCTTTTATTGAATGCTTTTATACTATTTTGTGCTTTTTTTTTTTTTTTTTAAATTTGATTTATATGCCGCCCTTCTCCGAAGACTCAGGGCGGCTTACAATGTGCTCAGCAATAGCCTTCATCCTTTTGTATATTTATACAAAGTCAGCTTATTGCCCCCACAAACTGGGTCCTCATTTCACCTACCTTAGAAAGGGTGGAAGGCTGAGTCAACCTTGAGCCTTGGCGAAATTCGAACCCTGCAGTAATTGCAGGCAGCTGGTCTTAAGCAGCTTAATAACAGGGTGCCTTAAACCCTAGTACTACCAAGGCTCTTGCTTACTTATATAGCTAATATTTGGAAAGCATTGGGGCTATCTATGTCACATTTCATAGTAAGAAAATATGTACAGCTCTCTGGGAAATATAAAATGCAACTGAAGATGGAGAAAAACTGAACTGTTTGGATGAAGTAAAAATATGCCTGTTTGGATACCGTATTGCTGAGAGAGAAAACCCATATGTTCAAAACAAAATTCCTTCCAAGAAGCAGTTAAATAATCTAACATAAAAAGGAAGAGAAAAATTACACAAATGTTTATTTTGTCGATTTAACTTCCTGCCAAGGCTACAGATTTCCCAAGATAAAAATAAAAATATTAATGAAATCATGGTAAATAGAAACATTTAAAATAAAATAAACCCACAATCTGTGAATAGACAAATGACACAGTCCATTCTGCTTCAGCCATAAGAGTAAAAGAATTCTACTGCATGCTTATTGGTTGTCTACTGCAAGGAGGAACATCTTGCCATAAAATATCAGAAAACCAAGGTTGTGGATTTCAAAGACAAATCATAACTGATAAAGGGAATAAGATAAAACAAGCTGAATTCTTCAAATGGAGGAACAGGTTTCAAATGTGCAAATCAATGTGATAAAAAAGTCCAAAGGAATACAGCAGTAACTATCAATAGAGAAGAATAAGAACTGGGAGTTTTGAGCTATACATTTTTACACCAAGGCTGTTACAAATCTGACATATGGCTCACAAATTTGCATGTACGAAGACAATATCTGAATTAGTTCAAAATATCCAAAACAATATCAAGGTCCCATTGATTATGCAGAGTAATACTTTGGAGACAGGAATGGTGAACATAGTTCTGGTTTTGAAATATACATTCCATTCCCCGTGGCAAACATTTGTAGAACAGGATTTTTATCATAATGCTTTTCCAAGCCAATGTTAATTTCTATAGAGATGGATAAAACTCAAGTGATGTTTAAGCATTTAAGCTAAAGAGGAAGACATTGAGTTGCAAAGAATGCTCTGCTCAACAACTGTGCTTGGAAGAGCCATATGAGAAAAGAACAGTTATAGTCTAGCTAGCTACTCATGTACTCAAAAAGAGTAGCTGGTGTTGAAGTAATGTTTTCATTTTGGAAAATGAGAAACTTCCAGAGCAGCTAGAGTGGCACATTGCAAAAGACATTCAACTAAATACCCCAGAACACAGTGTGTAACTTTGCAATCATATATGTATGTATGTATGTATGTATGTATGTATGATGTATGTATGTATGTATGTATGTATGTATTTTTGGCCTTTGCAATTACTCTTTGTTGACATACACTTGAGTTACAAACAATAAATTTGACATACATATAATTATATGTTTTTGATCTGGTTGTAGTTCATTTCTATCGGTTTTGTGTCTTCATCATTTAACTGGCTGGTTTATGACTGAAAATAAAATTACATAAAATTAAAGACAAATTTTAAAAAATGAGTGCCAAACTATCCATGAAAAGTGAATGCAGTAATATTTTCAACTAAAATCAAAGGAACAGATAGATAAGTCTCAGGTGGACACTGCATATAGAAAGAATACCTCACCTATAATTCCTATCAGTGTTCATGTTTGATCAATGGGTAGCTAATAACACTAGAAAAACCATGCTCTATAGTGGAAGTAATTGAAAGATAGGAAAAAACACTATTTCCTCTCCTTTTTCCTATTCAATCTACCACCAGGAGCACAGTTCCCAACTGCCACTAGCACCAAGATGATGGAGAGATAAAACTTCTCCTGAACTTCTGGTGATTTTATCCATAATTATTGGCTTTCTGTTTATAATGTTTTCCCATAGTGCGAGTATAAAGGGCATAAGGGCTTGTATAGGGTTTAATCTGGTAAACACAATTGAAGAAAAATATATAGAGTTATTATATTCTGGCTACAGGTTAAAAAAGTGCTCTTCATACAAAGGAAATCCCTGCAAACATGTTAGCACATTTCCATTTATATTGACTTAGAAATAATTTCACTGTATTCTCTGGAGTTTACTGAAAATTCAAATTTCTGCCTTAAGTATTTGCTACCCAGAGAATGCACACAATTGCAGCTGCATTACAGTGAGGCACAAAATGCATATGTAGCAACAGATCAAGGTTTTGTTAAGCCCCAGTTGAGACAGAAAGACTTTAGTTTGAAAAATATGCCTGAAGGTCTCTTTGATCACGTCTTTGATCAGCATTTTGTTCTCCCTACTCCACCAGCATCTTGTCACACTTCCTTTGTTTTGAAAGTTTTTAGGATAGCTGGACTCCCTAGGCATGAAAGCATTAATCAGAACAGCGTTTCCCACTGAAATACAAGTGCCTCTCTCTCTCTCTCTCTCTCTCCCTTTTCTCTCCCGCCCCCTCTGACACGCACACAAGTCTACTAAAATAAATTTGTAAAAGCATGTAAGGTGCTGTTTAAAAAATGTTCTTGATTATTAATGCTTTTGTCCAGTAAATCTTATGATATTGTATGCTGATTTTTTTTCACTACGGCAATAAAAATACAGTTCTTCATACAGATATGGATGGTATTGCACATTTTTATAAAGAATGATGGCAATCAGGCATAAATCAAGCTTTATTACGAAAAAGGCTTTATTGTACAAATATACTCAAATACAATTTGAAGTATGGCATACTTAAGACAGTGGTTTCTTATTTTTAAAAGATAGGAACTTATCTTTTAGAAGATGTGTGTGGCAACCAGCAGAAATGCACATGAAATACCTCTCTTCCAATCACAACTGCAAAGTATTCATCTTTTACTCAGAGTCTGACTGATTCATAAACTGCTGCTTGTTATCTGCCACATGTGCCTGTAAAGTGCAGATAGCTGATAGCAACTTCTAAAACAGCCCTCCAAGCCTGGAAGATACAGCTATTTTAATATTTCAAAGAGATGATTTTTTTGAAGATTTTCACAATCCCAATGTTCAACAACTTACAATATGGCATGTCTTTTATAATATCTTTTAATACCTAATATTTTGAATATTTTAATTTTAAACTATAAAGAATTAAAAGAAAATCACAGGAAAAGGTAATCTTTCACCTAGCAATGGATAAAAGGTTTATCTGTATAATTGGTGATCTCTCCCACTACTTAAAGGATTATTTTTAGAAAGTGGAAAAGAAATTGGAAAAGCATTACTTCCAATATTAAGGATATGATGATCTTGTAATCTTTCTTGGAAAGGCAATTTATCTGCTAATAAAAATGATGTAATATATTTCTTTTGGCACAGATTCCATGTCAGTTTACTACCATGTAGAATATTATTTATTATTTTTAAATAAAAAAACTTTTATATGCTATTTATTATTTAATAATGTGACATATGCTATGGAAAATTGTAATTATTTTTTTCCTTTTTTATTACTTTACTTCATTATTTTTTATGTTTTGTATTTTTCCTCTGTCAAGTTTTGTGTGTTTTTGTAAAAATCTTGTTATAAATATTTATTTAATTATGACTCTTATGTTAGCTTCACATTATATGTGAATTATATGATTATATGCACATTTATTTGATAAATTAGTGGATCTATAGAAAAACACAACAAACTGTAGCCAAGTTTGTACTTAGAAATCTACTCTTGAAATTCATTTATACATTTTAATCAGGGTGGATTTGATTCAAATTAAGTCGATTTAAATCATGATTTAAATCACTATTAAAAAGGCTTGATTTAAATCAACTCGATTTAAATCATAATTTTTAAAGAGCAACTGTCATCTCTGTCCCGCAGAGGCTCCTCCTCTGACCCACTGTTGACTCACTGACAGTCCCAATAATACAGAATATACAGCCTCATGCTACATAATTAAGCTCCATTTATTATTTATTTATTTTATTTATTTATTTATTAAATTTCTATACCGCCCTTCTCCAAATTTCATGCTGAATAAACTAAATCATTAATGTATCTTAAATATAAAACTATCTTTAGATAGATTTTTACTCCAAAAGCATTTTATTAAAATAAATTTGATAAAAATTAAAAAAAAATCCGATTTAAATCAAAGAAATTCGATGTTTTTGATTTTAAAAAAAATCATCGATTTTTATCCACCCTGATTATAATACATTTTCAATAGAATCTTACACCCATGCAGTTTCACAAACCCATTTAACAGAGTTGATGTCCTCATTGTGAATTCAATGATCACATCACTTCTAGGGGAGGTATGGCAAACTAAATATCTATCAAAAAGGGGAGCTGATGGCCGTGGTGAAGATAAACTAAAGATTTTAAGTAGCTGGAAAAAATGCATGTCTAAAATGGGCAAAATATTATTAACAATGAAAATACTAAAGGGTACCTTTGAAAAAGGAATTAGAAATTAGTAGCCACAATATCAACAATGTCAGTAACAGTATCTGCTTCTATGGATAGACAATGTCCAAAAGGTGTTACTGAGAAATGACAGATGTAGAATATTTTTTTTTCTTATTGACTTCTTTTTCTTCAAGTTTATTAGCTTGTATTAGATTTTACTATTACAATTACAATTAGCATTCTTAATAAAACTGTAGCAAATCCACTGATTACAATCTGTGAGCTGTCTCGATCACACACAATCTCTTTATTGTGGGTAAAATGAACAATAGCAACTTGCTGTGTTGTTAAAAATTAAGGAACAGATGACAGTTTTTAGTTGAAGGCAGAACCTTCTGCCTTCAACCATCCAATATCTTTTTATATTTTGTCCATTCATCAAATTGAACAATATAAAAGTTTAGACTCTATTAAGATGTCTAGAGTAGTAAATGTGTTGTGGCCCGTAAGCGGCCTGTGCAGCTAGTAGCGGATTCAGACAGCGAGGAGGCTGGTATGGTGATGCGCCAGCAGCCTGTGCAGCTGGCACTCGAGTTGGACAATGAGAAGGCTGGAGAAGATGTGGTGCCAGAGGCGGGGATTCAGCCAGGGCCTTCAGAACCTCCAGAAGCTCCCTTAAGTGAAGAGGAAAAAGAGAAGGGGCCTCTTCTTGATGCATGAGCACGCAGAGCTGCCAAAAGGCAGGAGTGGCTCCTCAGGAGGAGGTCTCCTCGAGAGTAAGGCTTGGGGCTAATTGGCCACTCCCTTAGCCTATTTAAGGAGGAACGCCGACAGAAGCAATTTGCAGGGAACAACTTAGTTCACATACCTTCGTGTCTTGTCTTGCTTATCAGCTTCCTGCAAATTGCTTCTGGGCATTCTGCCAACCATAGTAAGTTTTCAGTTATTATTCTTTGAATTCTTGGTGGCTGTTAATGCAATTAATTAACAGCCGTTGTTGTAAAAGACTGGCTTATTCAGTAAACTAAGGTTTGAACGGACTTTGTGTATGCTGCGTTCTTTGGGGTCCATAGCTGGGGCAGAACAAAATTTTACAAACCAACTCAAAAGTCCAGTCTAATTGAAAAGGATGATCTTAGTTTACATTAAAGGTAATCATTCAATTTAGTGAAGAAGGCTTTCTCCCATACGTCCAAGAATCAGATCTCTGATATTGCAGTAGTTTTTATTAATGCTTCTCATGCCTATCTACTATTTTATAGGTTTATCCATTCCCCCCAAAAAATGAAGTTTTAGTTAGTTTTGTCTAGGGTTTTAAAGGCAACATTTTAATCACTTTGTGATTGAGATGGTACACAAGTTGGGAAATTGATTAATAAAAAATACCTAGAAAATAATTTGCACCCATATTAGGCTCTTGCTGAAGGTACAATTCATAAAGGACACAATATAATTCTAGTATAACACACTGAAAAGCAATCTGGCAGTCACATTTATACAAACTGACTCTTGTGACAACTTTCAAAGCTATCCCCTACATTAGCAACACTGGGAAGAAATCCTACATTCAACTATGGTCAGCATAATCCACAGGAATTGTTCCTCTCCTCCGTTTCTTCTGATATAATGTTTCAGGATGAGTGTTCAGATTGATGATTTTAAGGCTCATTTTTAACTATTTGTAGGTATATGCTGAAGTCAAAATGTTCATCATAGGTTTCCTTAAGAAATAGAAAGATAAGTTGCTGGTTTTAGGAAATGATCTGTTTATATTAATATGGATTCTAATAACAAAACCACATTCTTGTAAAATTGTATTTTTGAAGGTTTTTCTTTTTTTAAGTGTGGTGAAATATACATTTAAACAGTTATTTGAGTGTATAACATTTTAGAATTGGAGAAACACTCTAAGACAGGAGTGTCAAACTCAAGGCCCAGGGAACGGATCCAGCCCATGAGGTGCTTAGATTTGGCCCATAGGGCTGTCCTAGAAACAGTGAAGGACTGGCCCACAGTGCCTCTGCCAGAAAAAACGGAGCTCAGGATGGCCGCAGCCAGCCTCGCTTAGCTCCGTTTTCACTGGTAGAGAGTTGCAGGAAGCCGTCACAGCCAAAAATGGAGCTCGGGAGGTCATTTTTGCTAGCAGAGTACTCCGGTCACAAGAGCCCCCAACACAAGTGATGTCGAGCTGGCCATGCCATCCTGGCCACACCCACCCTGGTCCCACAAGGTCAAACACAACCCTGATGGGGCCCTCAATGAAACTGAGTTTGACACCCTTGTTCTAAGAAGATCTTAAAAACTCATCTTTTCTTTTCCTAAGCATAACCACATCAGAAAATTTGGGAAAACCTACAACTTCATAACTTTTTGATTGACAGTAACTATTTTCAGGACTCCACATGTATGAAATCAAAGATGCCAAAAAAATAATGTTATTGTGTAGCAGACTCCAGAAGGTATATTACTTTGCTGTTCTCTATATTCCTGGATACTGAATAGTGCCAAAAAACAGAAAGCAATAAAATTTATCAAAATACTGAGAGTTATTATTAATTTTTAAAAATGGTTATATCTTTTTCCATTTCTATTATCATCATCATCACCAGCACTACTATGATTAGAACTTCTGCAATAAGGCTTAGGATAACAAAAAGGTGGGAGTTATGCAGTAAAGACTAATTCCATCAATTCCTCCTGAAGATATGAGTTACTCTAATATGTGCCATCATTCTTGTCCAGAAGATTCTGGCCAGTTCAAGCTTAATACATTTATCTACCATCATTTTTCTCTCACAATTCTACCTGCCTCAATTCTCACTGCCTCAACCAAGTACAGAGCAAGATAGATTTTTCTGTTCTGTTTCTTGTGAACCACCTGTTTGTTAATTAAATATGCCTGATTTTTGTCCATTTCACTACAGTTGGTGACTTTCAGAGAGGTTGCAGATGGGGAGATACTTTATTTTTATTGCTACTCTTTTCAGTGTTTACGTATGATTCCTAAGACACAAATACAATAGCTCCAGTTATGCTACAAATTTAATGAACACAAACCACTGTTAAATTGCAATGAATATAGTCAAGTGTCAACCCAAAAAGAACAGTACTCTATTCCTACAACTCTTTAACCTAGAGTTAGAACCAATCTCATATATCAACAGATCAACCACAGAGAATGACAATGCATATGTGGCTCAAGTACTGCAGTTCTTGTCATATGGAGAACATTCTAGACAGCATATTTAATATGCTAACAAAATAATACATCAAAAAGTGTTTATATGCACACAGCATTATTTGAAGATAACCATTTGATACCTACTGCTTGTCAGTACAAAGCATGCTGTGCATTGAATCTACAAAAGATAAAGCTTAGTGCCAGAATCGCCTGTTCTACTTCTTTTAAGTTACAAAGGGGTTATTTGTAGTCCAGAAAGAAATCTATGTCTGAACTGTTCAACAAACAGAAAAAATACTTTGAGCCCATTTTCTGGTATAGTGGTGATATTTAACTATTTGAATTTTAAGAACAGATCTTGTAAATTTTGGGAAATAGAGTCCTTTTTTTGTTTCTTTCAATTCACCATGATATGTAGACTGAGATGCTGTAAGAATGATTTCAGTATATTCCCAACTCCATTGTGATGCCCAAAACACAGGAAATGAAAGAATTAATCTATTGTAGTAACTCTGCTACTCAAAAATGCAACACTAATTATTCTCATAAACACTATTTTTTCCAATAAAAAATTCTATCTCTTGTTCAAAAATATAACATTATTCAAAACATGCTACATCATAAATATATGAATATGAATCAACAGCAGCAATGAGGCTGCAAAGTCAGCATAACAACTATGTTTATGCCACACTGTGCAGTCATGTATCATCTGCATAGCAATTTTATGAATATTTCATGTGATAGGTTTTCCAAAAAATTGAGAGCTATTTTCATTTACTCTTGATTTGACACCCGTCTCTTAAAGAAAGGGCATAGTTTTATCAATGGAGACAAAGTTTGACTAATACCAGTAGAAATAATTTACAGCCTATGGCATGAAGTTGTTGCATGAAGTTTTTCCAAAATTGTTTACAATAAAGGGCTTCTAACTTTGGGAAGGGGCTTTCCCTGGGATGTTCCCTTTAATTGTGACATGGAATAACAAGGAATGTATTATAAAGGAATCATCTGGCCTTGTGCCAAAAGCAATACATCCACATCTCACAATTTTCCCTTGGCAATATCCAATTATTCTAAACATCTGAATTGTCATATTCCATATACTGTATACTGCTTTTCCTAAAGTAGGATGAGAACATGACAGAAGAGAACATATATACACAGTCCATGTAATTATAAGTAAAACTTCTATGCGGATATGGCAGTTGTCTCATAACTGGATGTCCAATTCCACTATCCAGGCGATTGTTTCATGCAGATCTTCTAGGAAACCAGAGAATGCACGTTGTGGATATTGCACAATATGTTTAATAGTTTGCCTTTCAGTACCACAATTGCAACAAGGGGAATCTTTCCATCCCCGCTTATACAGCGCAGAGGCACTTCTTAAGTATCAGACCTAATGCTGTTCACTTTCAACCATACAAAGCAAGGTAGGTCAAAACCAGATGGTTTGGTAGAGGGATCACTAATGAGCAAGTCACAAGAAGGTACCTTGGATCATTCCTTTTTCCAAGCATTCTCAGGATTAAACTGGGTATATGTTAAGTGAACAGCTATTTTCCAAGCTGGCCTATGGGATTTCAATCTTATGATGAGCTGTGCATTGTATTGGTGAATAGGGAGGGCTTTATTGTTCAGCATCCTTGACCATAGCCAAATGAGACCTTTTTGTTTTCTAATGTAGGCTGATATGATATTGCTAGTACTGGTAATCAGTGCACAGGAATGGGATGCAACGTATGAGAGATGATATGCATTATCTAGCAGAGTTGGACACTGAACATTTGGGTTTGGGTCTGTTAAGCCACATGCTGGCACAATATTCAGCTGTGGAAGACCCAAAGCCCAGGCTGTTGCTTGTAGGGTTTCTAGCAGTAATTAATGAAGTAAAATAAAGGTGGCTAAGCTTTAGGCATAATGATGTCACACCACATTACTACATTGTTTCTTTTGGATGGGTAGTATATTGCTATACATAAAGTGCTCAACATGTACATTTTTAATCATCTTTAAGATGTTTATGAACTTTGGTTGGCAGGGAGTTAATGCCAATATATTCTTCTGACTGAAAGCAAACTGTGTGCCTCTAGGTGCTAGCATCCAATATTCCCTTCTGGCCTTTATTGGGATGAATGTTGTTACTGGATCCATTGCCTGAATGAGTTATAAACTTGCAGAATAAAACAGATTATCCAGCAAGAGGAATTGTATCAGTTTGCTCCCTCTATCCCAATTTCAAACCAGGGAGATGGCAGAGACCTAGAAATCAAGAAATTGGTCTTACTCATAAAAATCATTTTACCAATCCATTTCAGTCTACAATTAATTTATAATTATTGATACTGCTTGCTGATACTGCTTAGCCTCTCTTGGATTTTATTAAAAACAAATTAACTAATTAAGTATCTAAGTTTTAAAGCTGATACAATGGAATGTTGACAAAATATGGTGAATGGTATTGTAAAATGAAGAATTTGCCTCTTCACCAAATGGTTGCCAAAAAGGGAAAGCAAGCACACATTTCTAATTAATTTAAATTAAATGATTTTTCAAAAAGTATTAGAAAGTTTGGCAGGCCCCAAAGGTCATTTAAATCAAACACCAGGCATAATGAGACTCTAGTTCCATTTGTTCAAGTTTTACTACAACTGTCCGTCATAAATGTCCTATTAGAAATTTTTTCATCAATAATAATATGGACAACATTGCTAGATGAGGTAGCACAAGAAAGGGATATTTTAATGGCTAGATGAGGGAGATGGTAACAAATATCCATTGATTTTATTTCAGTAGTATTTGCTAATCAGCTGAGAGGTTATCTTGCAAGTGCACTTCACATTCAATTGAAATAATCTTCCTTTTATTAAAAATTCAAGAAACTATTAGCCCCCCTGTCTCTTACAAACACAGATCACATCTAAAGAAAGAAGAATAAATTTCAGGGCCTTTACAAGCCTTATTATTAAAAAAATAACCTAACCAACTCAAAGAAAAGCATTCTAAATAGATTTATTCTAAATCTATTTTTTAATCTCTTACCAATTTGTAGGCGATTATTACAGATGAATGCAACATACTAAGTGATGCATTATTAAAGTTTGTTCTTCGATTATTTGTAGAATAAAAAGGAGATTGAAATCCTCCTTATACTTACATCCAGCCCTATTTTATGCACTATATCTACTTTTCATACTAATCCAGCTGCATATCCTCCCTTATAAAGGAAACAGACTATTGTGTAATTGATGCATCTTACACTCTTATTCTTATAATGATATCACTCCAAGTAATATAATGTCATACTGACACTAAAAAATATAAGAACAGCCCTTCTGGATTATTTTACATTTGTATTTTATTTTTCAGAGTAGCCAGCCGTATATCTCTGTTTGCAGAAAAGACACGGAGACTTAGCCCTTGCTTCTGCTTTTTCCCTGCAAGTGATATTTGGAAGCATACTACAATATATCAAAGATGATACTGAATCTTCAAGATATATAGTCCTTATAGATCTATCATTCATGGATTTGTCCAATTCCCTTTTAAAGCTATTACTACATCTTGTGACAATCATTTCTCAGCTTAATTTATTAAGAAATGCTTACTGTTAAATGCCCTTCCAAGCAGCTTCATTGGATGGTCTTTGGCCACATTGTTTTGAGAAGACAAATTCTTTTTATCTACTTTCTCCATCACATACACAGTTTTATACCCCTTGATCATGTCTTTCTTTCAAAATCCCCAAAGTCCTATTTGTTTCTCACGGAATATGCATTCAAAAACACATCAATAATTTTGATGCCATATTCTTCATTTTATAGGTCTATCCTAACATTTTACAAATATAAGAACCACACATTGTTTTCAAATGAAGGTATACGACAGATTATATAAGAACATCACAATGTTGGCAATTTTATATTCAATATCCTTTTCTAATAAACACTAGCATAGACTGTTTCATTTTCATAATTCCACACACTCATATAATCCACTGAACTATATACAATGATCTCAAAATCTTTTTCCTGATTAAATAGAGACAACTCAGACTTCAATATGTATGTTAAGGACTTTTGCCCCAATTTACTCTTTACATTTTATAAAACTGAATTGTTCTTACACTTGGTTGATCATTCAATTAGTTTAAAATTCTTATTAATACAAGTTTTCTGTTACCACAAGAAAGACTTCTTGATTTTCATAGCTTCATGGACAGAGTTAGAAAAACATCATGGTAACTTCCTGGATTGAAGTACTCCTTTCTTACATCGTGGAATTCATTCTAGTTCATTCAAAGGTCAAATATTGCAGTTTCAAATACAGTAACCTTCATGACAATGAAGTGATTTGGTCCTCTTTCAGTGCCTTTTTCACTACACAGTCTGCTCATTTTTTCCAGAAATCAAGAGTGTCCTCTTCAGTCTGGCCTTTTCATTCTGAGTTAGTGATTCAGCTGTTCCATAAGATTTATTTTTTAAAATGTCTATCATCTTTTTTTTTTATTGTTAACCACCCTGAATGGTCTATGGCCAGAAAGGCCAGAAATAAATAGTATGAATAAATAAATATCCAATGCTTTATACCTTTCCTTTTATCAAATGACAGAGGACACAATAGTTACAATATAAATCCAGGAAATAAGACTCATATATTACATTTCCCATTTCCTTTTGAGAAAATTCTAGTTTCAGCAGCAGAGATGGCAGCATAAATGAGCAAATAGCTATTATTTGTTTAAAGTTGTTGTTGTTGTTATTGTTGTTGTTGTTAATAATAATAATAATAATAATAATAATAATAATAATAATAATAATAATAATAATAAATTACTACTACTACTACTACTACTACTACTACTACTACTACCTTATGTCAGTTCAGGCCTGTTTTTTACAAGCAAGTACAGTGTAAATTTAATCAACTGTATTCATACACAGAGCAGACTAAAATGTTAATCATAGTTATTCAACTTTAGAGACCACTGGCCTTTTACATAGCATTATTGTTGGATGAAAACAAAAATCTTCAAGATAGCCAAATAGGTTTGAAATCCCTTGATATCAAACATAAAAGCAAGGAGGTACAAATAATAAAACCATTTTTGTTTCATTAAAAATAAAAAACCTGCCTCTGACAAATGCAGAATACTTTCTGGCAGCCATACGCTACATTTCTCCTAACCTGACATTCTCTGACAACAATTATCACATAGCTTTACAAATAGAAAACAAAACACTCCTGGAAAGAAGTAAGCCTTTGAGCAAAACACATCTATAAATTTTTATCAAAATATCCCATTTATACCATAAAGCACGGATGTCAAACTCAATCGTGTCATGTGACATATTGTGCTGTATTGTGACTTTTTTGCCTCTGCGGAGCTGGAGTGGGTGTGGCCTGCACATTACGCATCTACCCCACGGGCCACCAGTTTGACACCCCTGCAAAGGATCATGCAGTATAGCAGAAAAACTCCTTGGATTACTTGAGTCCAATGCCTAATGTAAATGACATTTGTTCTCCACCTGAATACAACAAGTAACTTGACTAATATTGATTCAAACACATTTTAATACATACACATAGTCTGTAACATGTTTGCACTATGCATTTCTTTCATAGCTTTTGGAATATGCAGCATAACCTGAGTGGGAAGGGTGTTTCATTTTGATAGTCTTGAATACTATAAAGCTAAAATATTTCTGTCAGTGTAATTACTCTAGATTTTGTACTCTGCAATAATTATAGGATCTACATTAGCTTTTAAATGAGATCTTTCTACACAGTTGTAAGCACAACCATACTGTTATGTATTAGTCTGCTAGTATAGATTTCATATTTTAATGTATTTTATATTCTTAGTCCAATTTTATGATTATTATTATTATGCTTGTGGTTTGTAACACCTTTAAGACAGCTATGATACCTCAGTATGACCTGCGTATGCATTCTTTGATCTATAGGAAACTGCTAAATTATATTAAAATAGAGCCATCTGAACCTGTATTTGGATCTTGAACCCATGTTTGATTTACATGATTGAACAGATGAAATAAAAGAACATTAGATTCATATTTTCACCCATAAATAAGCCCTACTGCTAAGATCAGCTACTTTTGTGCATTTTGAGAGCTGTATATCTCAGTATTTGAACAAGTTCTTTGGCTGCAAAAATTCCAGCTTCCTTCTTCAAGATTATAAGGAGGCACAGTCAATGTAAAACCCTATTGTATTAGGGGTGTAGGACAATTCACTGTGGCTTATTTGCCCTAGCCATCTCACTCTGGCTGACTTGCCTGGCCAATTCACCTGTCACTCACTACAGGACAACTCATCACAACCAACTCGTAGCAGGAAAATTCAACTGAAGAGAGGGACAAGTGAATTGCAGAGGGCCTTGTCTTGCTTTAGATTTGAACCTTCTCAATTTAGAAGTCCTCAAGGTTAAGGTGAGCTGCAATTCTACTTGCCCCTCTCTTGAGTTATCCCACACTGAATTGTCTTGAGGCTAGCTGTCCCGTGGCAAGTTGGCTGTGGTGAGTTGTAATTACTCTAGATTTTGTAATATTCAATAATTATAGGATCTACATTGGTTTGTGAATGAGATTTTTCTACACAGATGTAAACACAACCATACTGTATATATTTGGCAGAAATAATAAGCTTACAAACTTTTCCTGCAGGCAGCTACAATGAACACACATTTTATAACAGTCTAAGACCAGATCATAAAATTTAAAACAGCTAAATGCAATTTGAGAATGCAATAAAATCTCATTAAAATAAATCACCTAGGTCTGTTGTTGGTCTAAACTTACCCAGTGAAGTTTGATGGCTTCAGCACAGAATTTAGCTATTATATAAGTAATCTTGCTATGAATCCTTCTGTTATTCCTTTTGAGTATTCTTTTCCTATTCTTCCTATACCAATTCTGTAAATACTGTAATACAGTTAATTAAAGAAGAGTTTTTAAAAAGGGAACAACTTCTCTGTCTTCTAAGCCTTTACTACAAAATGGGGAAATAGCTGAGACGCTTCAATTGACTAATTTTGCTTTGTTTACTCATTCCAGGGCAAGAGGTCAAATAAGAAAATCAGAAAGGCCAACTGCTTGTTTGTTTTGAAACTGCCAGTGATGTCAGTATTTTTAATTGAAAAATTCTGTTAAAGAGAGGGTAATCACATTTCCTATGCAGACCACATGCAGTGGAGAAAGCTTCCATTCAAACATCTTCCTTGCACAATAGCTTGAATTGTTGAGTGGAAACCAAGAGGGAGGGAGAGAACAGCTGTAATGAGAAACTGACTTAGATCCAATATGCATAAATATCATAATAAAAAAGGTGAAAAGAAACATGTTTGCTTAAATCAACTAGACTCAATCAATATCTAATCCAATTCTACTTCACCCAGTTCAATAATTTCAAGGAAAAATCTACAGCCATGTCATCCACAATACTAAGAGTTAAATTGCCTTTGTCTCCTTAACTATGTGAGCTTTAGTTCATTTATTGTTTTGTTTCTATTATCTTACAATTAATGAAGAAAAACCTTGCTTACGTTTAAGGTGTCCTTGTAAAG